>NW_019523316.1:0-1367 GCF_002814215.2 Seriola lalandi dorsalis | reverse complement strand
CTGTGAAAACTACAAAAATAAAAACATCAAAGTTGAAACTCGTCGTCCGTATTAAACATGTGAACGACATCATACACAAATATAAATCAAATATAAAACCGTGTGCGCCTCTTGAACCATGTGCATCATTTTGGAGCCGTATGTTCCTCTCTGACCCGCAATGCCTCATGACTCTGGTCATGTGACTCTTCAAAATAAAACAAAACCTTTACTATCATTTTATTATTTTAAACAAACCTTTCTCAATGTCTTTTAATATCCTATTCATTCAATTTGTAATCCTTTTTAATTACCTTATGAACTTAAATTATCATGAACTTAATAAAAAATAAATCGGTCTGTTACAGAAACCATCACATATTTAACATTTTTAAAAGAAAAAAAGAAAAAAGAATCTATTATTAGAATAGTTTCAGATTAATTCTGTCAATCGATTGATCGACTGATTGTTGAACGCCGGACACGATTGAAATCTTCTTCTTTCCATTTTGTGGAGGAAACTTTGAGGTTTTAGATGTGTATAAGAGACAGGTGTGTGTGTGTCTCCAGGACCAGTTTGTGGATAAGACTCCGTACACCATCATGTTCGGACCTGATAAATGTGGAGAAGATTATAAACTTCACTTCATCTTCAGACACAAAAACCCCAAAACTGGAGAATACGAAGAAAAACACGCCAAGAAACCAGACGCCGACCTCAGGACGTACTACACCGACAAGAAGACACACCTGTACACACTGGGTAAGACGCACACACCTGTACACGCAGGGTGACGCACACTAACAACAGTCCAGGTGTGTAACCGCTCTGTGTCGCCCCCCAGTGGTGAACCCTGACAACACCTTCGAGGTGCTGGTGGACCAGACGGTGGTGAACAGCGGCAGCCTGCTGACAGACATGACCCCCGCTGTGAACCCCCCCGCTGAGATCGAGGACCCCGACGACCAGAAACCCGACGACTGGGACGAGAGGCCCAAGATCCAGGACCCGGACGCCGCCAAGCCCGAGGACTGGTCAGTGCCGACAGAACCAAGTGCTGAGAGAACTTTCAAGAACCGGGTCGATAATCAGTATAGATAAAAGTAGTATTACTGTTAAATCTCCCTGTAAACAAATAAAATAATTGTGACTTAAAGAAAATCTTTGAGATGAAAATATAAAATTATTGTTTCATATTTGAAAATGTTTCCTAATGAAAGAGTTTAACGCCTCAGATCAAACAGTTTGTGACTGTGTGACATCACAGAGAGAAAACAGCTGTAAGAATTAGTTCATAGCAGTTAAAGGTCAGAATGTATATTGTTTATTGAACATGATCTACTGATGATCGATATTAGATTTAAAACACATCTTCACTTTGAGAATC
>NW_019523315.1:7094-7581 GCF_002814215.2 Seriola lalandi dorsalis | reverse complement strand
ACACACACACACACACACACACACACACACACCTCTGCTCATGAGAACCGTTAACAGTGTGATCCTGTGGTGCCACATGAGGAGAATTATTCTGATGTCTCATGAGAAAGTTGATTATATAATTTTCCTCTCTGACCTCTGACCTTTATTCACTGTGTTCACTCTGACACTCTGGTGGAGCAGAGACGCGTCAGCAGGAGAATCAGTTTCCTTCAGCGCCATGTTGGACCAAAGTTAATCTCTCTCTCTGGAGTTTCACATGTTTTAAAAAGATTATAGGAAGTTATTTAAAGCTTGTTAATTCATCTTTGGACACAAGGAAGCAGCAGTGATGAGATGACCTTTGACCTTTGACAGATAGCTCCTGCAACATCACATCATCATATTATTAAATACAATATGATCAATTTTTAAATATATTGTGGTTATATGAGAATATTAAGTCATATTCAGGATTATCTGTTGAATCAGCTGTTGAATCAGCTGT
>NW_019523315.1:0-987 GCF_002814215.2 Seriola lalandi dorsalis | reverse complement strand
AAAAGCCCAAAAAAATATACTTAAAAAAAAAAAAAAAACCAAACTAGAGTCCAGGAGACGTCAGCATCAGCATCAGCATCAGCATCAGCGCTCTGCTCCTCTGTTTTTCTGGTAAAGTCATAAATAGAAGTAAAAGCTCTTTTATTTTTTACGTCTCCAACAAACAAAAAAACTACAGACTTTCCAAAATGTGATCTTTGTGAATAATCCTGTTTCAGCCACGTCTGCTCAATAACAACAACGACATGAACAGTTCACATCAGACAGAGCTTCAATAATCACATCTTCACATCTCAGCCTCCGGACACACATCTGAAAATAACTCTTCTAAAAATACACTTCACCCTCCATCAGAGGAACCTTCACTGAGGGCAGGGGGGGTCACGACCTCTGTAATGTTGGGGTTGTGAAAGTTACTAATGTTGGGATTTGGATTTTTAATAAATCATTTCAGGATTTTTACACTGATTATCATTAAGCTAACAAAATGAGAGCTGCGCTAATCAATATGTTTATATAAAGGAAGGATCAGGTGACGACATGTGAGAGGTTTCAGTTGTAGTGGAAAATCCAGATGTTTGCTCACAGGTTCACAGTGATAACACGTCCGTGTTCTCTTCACAGTTCACGTCTGACGTAGTAGTTTGACCGAATTATCTTCACACAAGGATCAAAGAAACACGCCATCATCTAAACGCCTCCTGGCGAGGAGGAGGAGCAGTCAGTGAGCACCGCTCCAAACATCGTCTCCGCCCTCTGATGTGTTTACAGGTGATGACCAGCAGCTGAGAGAGGTTCACGTAACAACGCCACAATAAGAGCCTTTCCTGTCACTGAGGTCGTGTAATAAACAACATACATGCAGTTTATCACAAGAGGGTTTCTGCTTCAAACTGAGACTTAAGTCAGAGTTATGTAAGTGGCATTACAGGGTCGGCATGTGAATAATGCCTTTGTGTGTGTGTGTGTGTGTGTGTGTGTGTGTGT
>NW_019523314.1:6669-7724 GCF_002814215.2 Seriola lalandi dorsalis | reverse complement strand
GACAAAGAAATGATGGCAATTTAAATGCTAAACTAAGATAGTCAACTTAATAAACCTTAGCATACTAATATTTGCTTTGTTTTTGTTTTTTTTTCCTTTGAGGCAAGACAAAGACAAGGAGGGTGATATAGCATGATGGCATATACTGCATATACTACATATACTACATATACCACAGCTGTTGTTATAATATATTGACTTATTGAGAGGGAGAGAGAAAAGAAGATGAAAAAGGAAAGAAGAAAAAACAAACAAACAAAAAACATATTTTCGTCTTTTTTTCCCTCTCCCCTCTCCATTTTCTTGTAGTAGGGGGTAGCTGGGATATGCTTGATTTGGTTTGGATGT
Source organism: Seriola lalandi dorsalis (assembly GCF_002814215.2). NCBI lineage: Eukaryota > Metazoa > Chordata > Actinopteri > Carangiformes > Carangidae > Seriola > Seriola lalandi. The sequence goes on along the minus strand of NW_019523314.1, from coordinate 7,376 downwards.
TGTACAGAGACACAGAGCTGTCCTCTGCAGCGGTCCTGCCCCTAACCCTTGGGAGGAGGCTGACCACCAGGTGGCAAGACCCGGTCTCCTGACTGCTCTCAGACCCTCAAGGAGGGAGCTAGTTCTTTCTGGGGTGTTTCAGTGTTTTTTTGTTCCTGTTTTCCCATCATCATTCTATTTATTCTATTTCTATTTTGACTTAAAGGTTCATTGCATAGATAGAATAATTCCCTCCTTTGCCTAATATTAGCTTTCTGTGCATGGTAGCATCCTGATACTGGCTTTTTTATTTTTTTTATTGAAAGTCTTTTTTGCATACTTTTACTTTTTTGAGTAAATTTTCAAATCTGTAATTTTATTTTTGGTTAAATTAAATTAAAGTATTGTACTTTACTTCATTTTAAGTTGCATCCAAAAGTCTCATGAAAATGGAATAAAGGAAAAGAGAGAGAAAAAAAAGCTGCTGCACGGAGAAGAAGCTGCTGGTGTGTCTGCAGCCACAGGACGACGCAACTCCATGTCCAGAGAGTCGAAACTTTGCACGTTCACTGGTGGTGGGACAGGCGGCGCGGTTGCACCTGGGCCGGGGCTAAAAGTTTGTGTACGCAACCAAAAATGCAAAACAAACTATGTTTATGGGAAGATGAGCATGAGCTTTTTTAGGTAAAAAAGTTGTTGCTTAAAAATCATTTAACGCGCCACCCAGA
>NW_019523314.1:0-1149 GCF_002814215.2 Seriola lalandi dorsalis | reverse complement strand
ATTTTTATTTTTTTATGAATATGATCTGTTGTGTGTGTGTTTTTCGAGGTTTACATGTGATGTAGTCATATGTATCTGTCTTTGTGAGAGGGTGAAAAGGAAAGTATGGTGGACATTAATGATGTAATATTAATATAATTGTAGAGAGAATATTTACAGGATATCCTGTCATTGTAATAAAAGAATAAAATAAACATAAAAATACAAAAAATATGCAAATATGATCATCTAAAATGTAAAATATAATATGGTAATAGTGGTGGTGTTATGAGGGAATAGTATGTATTATTTATATAATATAATTGTAAACATGTTTTACTAATATATACATTGTTATATTACGTAACAATTATAATCTAACAACAAGAAGTTACGTAGTGATGGGTGCTGAGGTCAGGTCGTCTCCTGTGGAGGTGAACAACAGGCAACAGTCAATGTGAGGATGAGGTTTGTCACAGGAGTGAGGCACGTTAAGTTTTTTTACTTTTAAATACCAACCTTTCCTAGCAAATACACCACAGCAGCTGATTATTAGCCTGTGCGTCTATTGTTAGTTTATTAGAGGGACAGAGGAGGGAAGAGACTGATGGAGACAGAGACAGATAAGAACATCTGAGGTGACAGGAGCAGAATTCATCAGGGGAGAGAAGAGACAGGACAGCTCACTGCAATACATCACCGAGGACCAGTGAAGGCTGCAGCTTCATTTCCATTTACTCCACACACATCAGCTCCACGCTCGCTCACACACTTCAATATTAGGAAGCGTGTTTGTTTTGATATTGTATCAGGATAAACTACAGATGTGGTTTGTCTTTTTCCCACGCTAGGAAATGGATACATTCAAGTCATTATTCTGCAATCATCCATTATAAAAATGAAATATATCAGCAATGTAAAATAGGTAGTGAGGGTGGGGGCAGACAATCATTGAGAAGGGAAACGGGACACATACAGGAAGTAAAAACAAACATGAGACACACAAGGTAAATAATTTCAAAGTAAAACAGGAACTAAACAAAAAATCCCAACAGTCCAGTCAAAGTCTAAAGATAGTGTCCAAGTGCTTGCCCCCAGTGAGTCATCGGTGCAAGTGTCTGTGTGATAGGACAGAAATCTGTCAGTGAATGGATGAATGTGGCTTGCTTG
>NW_019523313.1:6818-8350 GCF_002814215.2 Seriola lalandi dorsalis | reverse complement strand
CACACACACACACACAGGTCAACAACACACATTTGATCAATCACTGACATGATACTGTAGTTAGTGACTTGCAGCAAAACCTGGAGATTTTTTCACCGTACGCAAGCATTTGGGTTTTAGACGTACAACTCTGTCATCCTGTTGTAGAAGATCATTTACCCATTTTATTTATAAGCGTGGTTGCTTTTCACTGTCAAATTACTTTTCAGATTGGAACAACATCAACAAAACAACAAAAAAACTTCTTGATGAGGACAACAGAGGAGTCACAGGTTAACAAAGAATAACGAAAGTAAACTCCCACACAAGAACCAAAGCAGAGGATAAAAGGGGAAAACTGCTTGAAACAGTTTCTCTTCTTCTTCTTCGAAAAGCACATTTCTCAAGGTCGTCTCAAGTTCAATTATAAGGTTGGTTAAAACTTTAATCTTACTTTACAAATACAGTTATAGTTGATTGGTTCCAGGTTTTTGAAAGTCTTCAGGCTTCATGTTACATTATGCACTTTTCCCCGTTTCATTGAGTGTTTCATTGTCTTCAGATTGCATGTATAGAAATCCTTGAAAATCATAAAATGAGTCTACAGTAACGCTTTAAACTTCAATTTAGTCTCAAATTATACAAAGTTTATGTTTTTCTAGATCTTTTTTTCTTTATTCAATTAAAAAGGTGAAAATAAAGCTTTTTTAACAACAATGAAAACATTTTATTTTTAACTATGAATTAGTTCAATCTATTTCTTGCTGTGTGAAAATCCAATAATCTCATTATATTACTGACATCAGCTTTTTTATATCACTTTATGACAAGCGTGTGTGTAAAGGTGTTTTTGCACTCTTTGATGGTCTTTGTGTAATTTCCTCAATCCCCTGACAGAACATTGTGCTGCCACCTACTGCACAAACTCTAATCTGTAGACACACTGGTTAATCTGAGTATTTTAAAGAGTCAGTAGAGTTACATTCTGTTAAAGTCTTGTGTTATCAGTGTAAGTTATCAAAAAGGTGAACCTATTAACAAATAATATAAACCCAGAAAACCCCCAAAAATATAAGTCAAAATATAAATATAATGGAACAAGGAAAGTAGTTAATAAATGTAGAATAAGACAAATGAAAAACTGAAAATGGAGACACAATGTACAAACAAAATACAATATGAAAATAACATAAATGCCATGGCACATCTTTAAGATAAAATTGTAAAAATATTTACTTCCTCTCATGTTTGTTTTATTTTACAAAATTAAAAAATGAGATCAATTTCATAGAGCTTCACTTAGAGAGATTAAATGTTCATATGGTGCAAATATATGTTGCTAATTTTGACCATCCACCAAAATGAGATTTTGTCTGACTCTTCCATTGAGGGAGAACAGTCATTGAAGCACAAATAAAGTAAAAATTCTTGATTGGAGTGGGGGGTGGGGGGTTTCAGGCAGTAGTTTATGTTTCCACTCTAGTTCTAATTATAGGTGTTTTCTCTCACTTTACATCTGCACTTGTCTTTTCTGTGCAGGACTCATTATGGGA
>NW_019523313.1:5015-5499 GCF_002814215.2 Seriola lalandi dorsalis | reverse complement strand
ACGGGTGCTCAGCTCCGAGGCACTCCTCTACAGCTAGAATAGCTGAGAGGAGTGCCTCGGGGCATCTATTAATCTTCTGTTTCGGGTTTATTATTCTTCCGCCAAATTTCGGCGCGTAACTCGTCCCGCAGCTTTGAGAAAACCCCGGTAATATATACATCAAAACGTGCGTCTTGATCCCGCGAGGGGTGCTATGACTTTTGGTGTTAAAATTCCAATTTTTCCCAAAGTTATTCCCAAAAAAATGGGAATAAATAATGCATTAGAAATGCATTGGAATTTTCTTTAGAAACCCACCTTTTTTCTACAAAATTGCACCTTTTTGCTGAGTCACCCAGCTCCCTCATACCTGCACGTAGAAATGTGATTCAAACTGTAAAACGGAGGAAAACTTCTGCTCTCTCAAAAAGATAGGAACTGTTTTTACATAACATGTAAACTTTTCAAACTGTGAGCACTCAAAGGAGGAGTGCAAATCACTTTT
>NW_019523313.1:0-966 GCF_002814215.2 Seriola lalandi dorsalis | reverse complement strand
AGGAGGGACACAAGGGACCTCCGAGGGCCGGCCATGAGGATTGACTGGGGGCAACTCAGGTGGATGGCTCGGAGGCCTTATGGACAGGCTGGGCAGTTCAGTGGGGCGACCCGGAGGTCGGGCAAACGGACGGAGCCGTTCTGGAGGCGAAGACGGGGTTCCTCCGGAGGTCGAGCCGGAGGATGCCGTCGCCCCTCTGGAGGTCGAGCACGAGGACGGTGATGAAGACGTGGTCTCTCCAGAGGTCGAGCCGGAGGATGGCGTCGCCCCTCTGGAGGGTGACCAGGAGCGACTTGGTACAAGGGGCAGGAGTCAGCTTGACCACCGTCAGGACACGAGGAACAGGGATCGGCCGGACCACTGGAGGCGGCACAGAGTCAGGGACCACCGGAAGCGGCACAAAGTCAGGGACCACCGGAGGCGGCACACAGAAACAGTTTCTCTTTTTTTCGAAGAGCACATTTCTCAAGGTTGTCTCAAGTTCACTTATAAGATTGGTTAAAACTTTAATCTTACTTTACAAATACAGTTATAGTTGATTGGTTCCAGGTTTTTGAAAGTCTTCAGGCTTTATGTTACATTATGCACTTTTCCCTGTTTCATTGAGTGTTTCATTGTCTTCAGAGAAATCCTTGAAAATCTTAAAATTAGTCTACAGTAACGCTTTAAACTTCAAAAAAAAAGTGAAAATAAAGCTTTTTTTTTAACAACAATGAAAACATTTTGTTTTTAAATAAGAATTAGTTCAATTTATTTCTTGCTGTGTGAAAATCCAATAATCTCATTGTATTACTGACATCAGCTTTTTTATATCACTTTATGACAAGCGTGTGTGTAAAGGTGTTTTTGCACTCTTTGATGGTCTTTGTGTAATTTCCTCAATCCCCTGACAGAACATTGTGCTGCCACCTACTGCACAAACTCTAATCTGTAGACACACTGGTTAATCTGAGTATCTTAAACTGT
>NW_019523312.1:2171-2712 GCF_002814215.2 Seriola lalandi dorsalis | reverse complement strand
GTGAGGTCACACTGACCTTGACTTTGACCACCAAAATCTAATCGGTTCATCCTTGAATCCAAGTGAATGTTTGTGCCAAACTTGAAGGGATTCCCCTTGACGAGTTCTGGAAATTTTTCGTTCACAAGGCTAAAATCACGTTTCGTGAGGTCACTGTGAGCTTGACCTTTGACCTTCGTGTCCAAGAGGACATTTGTGCCAAATTTGAAGAAGTTCCTTCGAGGCGTTGGTGAGACTTAATGTCCACGAGAATGGGATGAACGGACAACCAGGAACTATTAAGACTGTCGCTGGAGCAGATGCATAAAAATGAAACATATAAACATTAATACTTTTTCTTTTTCTTTTTTGTAGGTTTGTATATATGAAGAAAAACAATTTAAATAATGCAATATTCTTGGGTGATTTTGTTTCTCTGTAATTGATTCAGATGTTTTGGGGATATTCCATACCCACACATTTGAGAAGAAGAAAATGTGGTTGCTAGAGGACGTATTCAAATCCTATACTAATGAATTAAAAGTACTAATACCTCGCTGTA
>NW_019523312.1:0-977 GCF_002814215.2 Seriola lalandi dorsalis | reverse complement strand
ATTGCCAGAGCATCTGGACAAACTGCAATTTTGATACATCCTAATGAAAGACTGTTCTCCTCTAAATAAACAAGCCCACAGGTTGTCTGTGCAGCAGGTTATTATGAAGCAATGTTACGTTTTGTTGCTAGGCGACATCCAGTGGTGGTAGTAATTATGACACGATCAAAGAGAAAAGTGTGGTGACGTAGTATAAAGAGAGACAGGTAACCCTAAGCCTAACCCTAACCTTCCCAAATTAAAAACTAACTGTTTATATTGTAACCATGACAACAAAGACCATGCAATGTTGAGGAAGTACTTATTTTAACCAAAATCACAATTCTTTTCCTAAACCTAATTAAGCCACGACCCCTTATTACAGTAACCATGGCGACAAAGATAGGTACACTGCTGTCAGTAAAGTATGCCTGCTTCCGTAGGGAGGGGGGGCTATTTCAGAAGACACTCCTACGGGTCGTATCTGAGGGTTGAAGAAAAGACCTGCATGGTTGTTCCAGTTGGAGGACTGGTTGATCCTAATCTATCAGGCCGATCTGGATACCTTTGCTGTTTGACTGATTATCTGTGAACCAACCTGTGACTGATTAAAACCCTTGAACTTGCTCCTGCCTGTAGTCTGCTTTGTGGCTCCATTTGTGCCTAATAAGAAGGATAAGGATGGGTAATGTATCAGGCACATTGCCGTGAAATTTTCTAAGCACCTTCATGTTTCATCTTTGTGATCAAACCTTCAGATGTTAACGACTTTTCTACAAATCTACATCACCCCCACCAGCGCTCAGCAGAGACCCCGGCAGTGAGTGGAACATCTATTTGTCTGGCGCGCCGCATCTTCCCCAGGAGAGCTGTTTCATTATGGCGTTAGCTGCTTTATTTCCGCTTAAAACTACCTCTCACACAACAATCAACTTGGACCGTCTCACAGGAATGCTGCATGATCTGTGTGTGTGCACTCTGTCAGTGTGTGTGGCGGG
>NW_019523311.1:2158-2867 GCF_002814215.2 Seriola lalandi dorsalis | reverse complement strand
TCGCCTGTAGACGCTGATGACTGACGGGGATCGTCCATGCAGACCACTGTTAATCTTAGCTCTTCCTGTACACTCAGTGTATGGTTTTGATACAGTTGTGTAAATGTTGTTTGTCTCCACCTAGTGGACATTTGCAATTTGCATCGGCTCGTAATGAAAGTATGTAAGTAACTTTATAGAGCACCTTTCAAAACCCGGGTTACAAGGTGCTGTACAGTACAAACATTTAAGAAATACATAAACAACATGAGATAATATAAGAAACAATACAAGTTACACTGGGAGCAGTCACACATTACATAAAGTGCATCTGAAACAGGTAATTTTTTCTTACTTCCAGATTAAGAAATGGATCAGGCCTTAAGCCCCCTGTTGTTTGTTAGCTTGTAACTGGCAGCGGCTGACACAGTATTAGTGGTTGTGCTAATGCTAACTCTCTCTCTCTCTGTACTGAGAAGGTTTCAGGTTTATTTTGCCTCGTCCCCTGCCCCCACAAGTTGACAGGATTGGTTCCTTAGGTTTGTGATGTATGAAACCCTGGCTGTCTGAATCTGTTTTTATGAGACTGTCATTGGTTCACTGCAGCTCAAGGTGGAAATATGGTGTTAACTGGTTATTTCACTCATGATAAAAGAATGTCATATGGATGTTAACAAGGTTAAAAACTTGATTTTCATCAATTTTAATTCATATCCTTTTTTTTTTTTTA
>NW_019523311.1:0-921 GCF_002814215.2 Seriola lalandi dorsalis | reverse complement strand
TCCCCTTTCCACATTATCGCCATCGCATTGGACCAGTGGAGCTGGCGATGGTTTATATTGTGGTAGTAGATACAGTTTTTTCACATTTTGTTATGTTGAACCCTAATGATAAAGTAAAGAATAATACATTTCTCCCTCATCAATCTACACTCAATGCCTCATGATGACGAAGTGAGAACAGAGTTTTAGAAATGCAAATTTATTTAAAAAGAAAAACTGAAACATCACATTGACATAAGTATTTAGACATTTTATTAGGACTCTTTGGTATTTAGCTCAAGTGCCTCCCATTTCTCATGATCATCTCTGAGATGTTTCTACAGCTTGATTGGAGTCAGCTGATTGACATGATTTAGAGAGTCACACCCCTGTCTGTATCAGGTCTCACAGCTGATGATGCAGATCAGAGCAAAAACCAAACCATGCGGTTGAAGGAGCTGCTGCGGAGATGAAGAGAAGTTTTTGGAACAACCAGGACTCTGCTTAGAGCTGCTCACCCAGCCGAACTAAGCAAGAGAAGGGCCTCGGTAAGAGAGGAGACCAAGAACCTGATGGTCCCTCGGCTGAGCTCCAGAGATCCTCTGTGGAGATGGAGAAACTTCAAAAACAGGAAAAAGTTGAATAAGTCCAATTTTAAGGTAACTCATGTAATCCCAATACCAATGACACAAATTTTAAACCAAAGAAACAGGGACACCCTTCCTTGTGAGGGGCTTCATTGGCTTTTTGGCTAAATGAATTAGTGTGTACTGCGTGGCCAGCACCCACTCAGGAAAACAGCACAAAATAGACACATTTTTATTGATCATTTCATCCTATATAAGTTCATTTTAAGTAATATTAAAATGTTTAAAAAGTAAAAACTATGAATATTAAATAATATCTCTGAATTATGCTTTGCAGCTGGTGGGGTGATGCAAC
>NW_019523310.1:5750-7370 GCF_002814215.2 Seriola lalandi dorsalis | reverse complement strand
CTAGACCACAATACTAACTTTTTCTCAACAAGGGCCTGGTGACCACATATGAGGATATTATACTGCCACTCAGTAATCGAAATTTAAAACTAATGTCCTCATATGTGGACATCATTTTTCTCAGGTCCCAATCAGCCTAAATAGCAAAGAATAGAGCTCAGGTCTTAGGAGGTTAAAGATCAAGGATATGCACGAGTACAGACTGACATACATTTTCCTCCAGTCACCAGATAGGGAAAAGGCAAAACAAACTATAATCAGTTTCACCCTAAATTCTGTTATGCTCTGAATAAGTGCTGGAATAATGAGGATTCTCAATTTCAGCAAAAACATAAAGATGTGAATTAACATTATAACTGTGTTTCAGAAATATAATTTTTCTACATAAACTAAATATAAGCTTATGAGTTGGCATGGATGGATGGTAGACCAAGACATTTATAAGTAAATACTGAGAAACACAACTCATATTAATGTAATCTAAACTGGAATAGAAAATAACAACCCAAACTTATTTATTACTTATCATAACACATTAAATCTCAAGAAAACTTGGCAGTGCTATATGGAAAGCTGTCACTGATCCATGCCTCCTCAGTTTCTGAATGAGAGTATTCTTTCATGACACACAGTGCAGCATGTGTTTTGCTCTTCTGCAGCACCATTCTCAACCTTGCATTGCAAAGCTGTAGTTTCAACTTTGGATATCAGCCCACACAGCACTTGCCTCAAGGGTTGTGTGACTATGGTGCTGCAGCATCAACAGCTTCTCATTCAGGTCTGCCAGCATGTGGCTGCACTCATTTTGTGTAACCTTTTTTTTTTTTTTTTTTTTTGTGGTTAAAAAAAGTCACAGAAATATTTTTACAATTGTAAATTATTAAATTTAAACCCATATATATTTTAAACTATATATTGGTTTAAATTCCTTCCATCCTTCCTTTGAGTTGTAACAAGGTTTAAAACACAACGCCCAATATGAGGCTATCCTCTTACAAGCAAAGCGCAGAATCATCATATCCCTCTGGAAGTGGACAGCTGACACTGTGGCAATGCATGGGAGCTGTGTAATTGGAACCCACTGAGCTTATTCTGAGCATGCAAAATAGAGCTGATGAGCTGCGCATCGTATGTTACCCCCAAGCCACACGTTTCCAACACCCCCTGTAACCTGCTGGCTGCTAGTAGCCAGACATCCAGTACTCGCTGGGGTAAAAATGAAAATGAAACAGAGCCTCCCTGCTATACACACCTTTTTTGGAAAACACTGGTACTCCTGAAACTGGCTGGAGAGTAAGCACTAAAGCAAAACTAACAGTCGACCTAAGTCTTTACAATCATATCTCATGAGCTTTATGACTATTGTCACTGACAAGAAGACATTACATATCTATCAAAGACCATCAACAATGATCAAAACACTTAGGGCAGCAATAAACAAAAAACAGCTACATGTGTAAGATATCTTTGTAACAATTCAGTAAACTAAACTGGGGTACAAAAGCATAAAACAATAGCTCAGTGACAAACGTAAAAGATCTGTGATATAAGTAATATATGTAATGTCTTTGCGGCAATGTCAGTCATAGCTAGACACAAACAGCAGCTGAATTCTTTGAA
>NW_019523310.1:0-1039 GCF_002814215.2 Seriola lalandi dorsalis | reverse complement strand
TAAGACTTTCAAGGAGATTAAGTCTGATGCAATGTGTAAGAAGAAAGATAGAGGGTGCTGCCAACCTTACAGTGATGTAATAGAAGCTATTTTTGTTTACATCTACTGAGTGCATGTCACACTACAAGAGTAACTGAGGTAAATATAAAATATTATCATAAATCAATCAAATACTTACTAATTATACAATGGGGAGCTGATAAAAAACAGCCAAGAAGGCTGGGGTGTTCAAAAAGAAAAGAAAATGTATATACCTGTATGGATCTCCCTGCTGCAGGAAGTCATTCTGCTCCTTGGCACTTGCATTAGCTTTTAACTCTTTCACCACCACTCTGGCTCCACCTGGATCTGTGTAGATTTCACTTAGAAGGACCTGTTAATACATGACAGCACTTTCAACTCAACAAGATACAGACAAAAAGCCCATACAATATTTATTCCTCCAGGTCTGTGTGAATTTTTTTAAAAAGAGGTCAAGGGATGCCAGCAACTGCAGAGAGAAACATTGAAAAATAGTAATGAAAGATGGGTATTCCACTGGACACGTTGAGGATTCATTTGGAGAACATGTATAATTACTTATCCATCTTAAAATGTGCTGCAGAATAAGCAATAAAAACAGGGGGGAAGAATATGTACATAAAGCTTGAGTTATAACAGATTCAGAGCATAAAACCAGCCTGTGATACAGATGAGCTCTCCATGGTTAAAAAGCTGTATAGAATAAACCTATTCAACCAAACATTAACTTAAAATTTTCAGTTTTAATTTAGGGGACACTGCAAAACCTGTTCATTAAAAGGAAAACAAAAATCTTACCTGGCCAAACCAGCCATTGCCGATCTCCTGGATATAACTCAGATTATGACGTGCAACTTGGAAGTTTGTGGATCCCTCTGTGAAACCAACCACAAAACAAGTTTCACCTGGAGTTTTGGAATCGTTACATTTGTGGATCACAACTGTGCTGATCTTAAAAAGCTCCATACAAACCTACGATTTATTTAAATCCCCAAAATGAAAACTACAGTGCAATTTT
>NW_019523309.1:2283-3342 GCF_002814215.2 Seriola lalandi dorsalis | reverse complement strand
CTGACCACTGTTATCATTAACACTTTCACTATGTTTACTGCTTTGCTTACTATCATATGTTCAGTGGCTCATTATGGCTCCATTTACAACAATTGAATGTGTTCAGACACAGTGAAGTCTTCTTCATGTCGGAGACAGATTTACTCAAACTAGAATCATCTCCTCCACCAACCATCCGAGTTACAGGAAACATGGTCACAGTCTCTCCTTCCTGAGTTACAGCATTGAAAAAGTACCAGAAGTGTTTTTGGTGTTATGAGGTTTTGAGGTGTTATGACGTGACAGTGAAGTTGGCCTTTGACCATTTTGGATATAAAATGCCATCACTTCATCATTTTATCCTATTAGACATTTGAGTTAAATTATGTCATAATCAGTGAAAGAAGGTCAAAATCAAATCTTGTTTTGTGAGGTCACCACGACCTTTGACCTTTGACCATCAAAATCTAATTAGTTTATCCTTCAGTTCTATGTAGTGAATGTTTGTGCCAAATTTGAAGAAATTCCGTCAAGGTGTTACTGAGATATCGTTTCCATGACAATGGGACGGATGGACAACCCATGCGTCTCTGGCTCTGACTGTCGCCGGCGCAAAGGAATAAAAAAATAACTAAAATAATCTTTAGCATAATTATTAATGCATTAGGAAGCATGAGGGAGAGTAAGAGAGAGAGAAAAAAGAGAGAGGGAGAGAAAGAAGGGGACAGAACATCTGGTCCAGCAGTTTAAAGCAGTTAGTGGATGTTACTGCAGTAAAAAAATGCAGCCAAACACATTTAAATGTCTTCAAAATCCTGTGGCTCACGTTGGGTTCGATCCTGTTATTTCCAATTCCCAAATTCCCAAGAGAAGTGCACCTTGCAAAGACTCACTGAAGTGAGATAAATGCAGCTCATGTGTTTGGAGCAGAATCTGCAGCATCCTGAACGAAAGCCTGTGGAAAGGCTCCACAAAGATAGATGTGAAATGTGATCATCTTTCCTATGGGGCAAGAATCAGCTGACAATTCTTCAGTCTCCTAAGACCACCCACTTATATTCAGTATTACTGGACATGTAA
>NW_019523309.1:0-1024 GCF_002814215.2 Seriola lalandi dorsalis | reverse complement strand
ACTATATGGAGCTTTAAAACTTATTCAGCACAGCAGCTAACAGCTAGTTAGCATGGCTGCTGTGTTTGAACCCCTTTCACATTGGACCGGGTGCAGTGGCATGAAGTAATGTGTAGTGGGAGTAACTGTACATATTGCAGCCTGCAGACTGATCCTTTTGCCTGCATCAGTATCTGACCTTTAAACCCAGGTTCACCTCAGTTACTGATTGCTCCTCAGGCTCCATCTCTAAAATCTACCTTGAAACATGTCACTCCTGCGACAGATGTTACTCATCATCAGCTAATTACTTACAACTTTGTCTGATGTTCTCTAACCCTGCTGTGGCCTCAGAGGCAGAGTTGTCTTACTTCACTCACATTGATCAATGAATTACTTCATAATCGGATGTTTTCTATTTTGTATCTATTCATGTACAGTATTTTCTGGCCTTCTAATTGGTGGGTGGAGCTGGGAGGTTTTTGTGCAACCATACTAGCTTAAGTTAAACTTTTCTTTCCTCCCATAAGCGATGGGTTGGAGGTGGGTTCAGGGTATGCACTCACCTTCAAAAGGATCAGTCTTTCTTACTCTGGGGTGATCTCTGTTTCCTGGTGCACAACCACTTTAGTAACAGACATATCTGGGTGCTGCTCTTTTGCCTCTTTAATGGCCTGAGCCAGAGCCTGAGGAGTGAACAAAGGACAAACACTCCAAGTTTGTTAAGGAGAACATGATTTATGTGTTTAATTAAAATGACTTGCACACAAAACAGACTGACTTCATACATCAGCACAATTGTCCTATGAGGCAAATTAAGCCTACAAACAATTCAAACTTCTTCTACTGGGTGAATATGCGTCAAGCAGAAATCTTCTGTTCTTCCATCATTTAGCGTCCTCACCTTGTCATGATCGATTTCAGTGTCTCCAGTGATGACAATTCTCTTCTCAATGCGGGTCTCAGAGATCCCTCCTTTCACCGTCTGCAACAGAGATGAGACACAAGCTGAAATACAAGCGAGGAAGAACTGATCACCCTGTAA
>NW_019523308.1:6580-7089 GCF_002814215.2 Seriola lalandi dorsalis | reverse complement strand
TATGATTATGAGTAGAGCAGCAAAAAACGCCAGTACGACCCAAGCCCACATGTCACCCCCCCCTCCCTTACTCTCCTCTCTCTCTCTCTCTCTCTCTCTCTCTCTCTCTCTCTGCAGCTATAAGAATAAAGGCAAAAATGCCCCAACATTTTTTTTTAAAAAAACATCAAGGTGTAAAAAGTGTATGTGGTTTAAAACTAGATAAAAATCAATGTTGAGCTTCTATTAGACAAACACAACGCTGACACATGATCATAGAGGATATGATGTTATTGACAGGCGATCAATGACAAGGAGTGTTACCATGATTACAATCGCAGATTTCTCTGGTTTGAGAATTGATGAAAACATTAGGGAAAATGTAAGAACATAACTCAAATAAATATAGGTCTAGTCATTTTTAGACATTTAAAAAAAAAAATAAATAAATAAAAATATATATATATATATATATATATATATATATATAGATAGAAGTCCTTCAATAATGATCGTATAGTCAGATATTA
>NW_019523308.1:0-1038 GCF_002814215.2 Seriola lalandi dorsalis | reverse complement strand
TTAAGTGCAATTTTTCATGTGTGATATCCTTAATAGAGGCCTGTCAAGATTTAACTGTCAAAACTGCTATATCCCACAGTCATGTGTATTGACACATACTGGACACAAGTGTTGTGTACATAAACATGTAATCAATATTATCTATATCTGTGAATTGGCCCTTAATTTCATTTCAATTGCAGTGGTTGTGTGGTGCATATCTCAATAGCTCCTTTAAAAGTCTGTGAGTAGCAGCATGGTCCAAAGTGTAAGCATTATTGATTATTGATTCAGTGTGAGACCTTGCTTAGAGAGAATGCAGCGTCATAAAAAAGGTTATGGTATGTGACTCAATATTATACAGTGCAGTGTGGCAGTGGTGTTCCTCAGACATGACAAAGAACCAGCACAGCCAAGGGACTGCTTCAAAGACAATGGATTCCCAGAATTGTGACATTGTAACCACTGGGTTTTAAAAGTCTACAACTGTTTGTTCTCATGAGGAAAATGTTTCAAAAAAGGTACTTGTTGAGTACAGACAATCTGACAATCACACTCAGTTTACAGTGATTTTCCAGCTGAGAAAGTGGGCGGAGTTTGACCTTGTCTTTCTTTTTAGCCATGGTGGGCGTGTTGGTCCACCACTTTGGTCTAAATACTTCAACAACCTTTCAATGCATTGCCATGAAATTTGGTTCAGACATTAACCTTGGCACTCCCTCACAAGCAAACAAATATTTTAGTTTCCTTCTTGTGTCTATCGAACGTGGTGAAGCTGCTGTGTTGTATCATCACTTCTAATGACAGATGCTGTTAACCTTGCATTATGAAATGCTCAGGATCCAGTGTATCTGGAGCTTTACCTACACTAAGGACTGAAACACAGAACAGCTCAGCCTCTGCTGGTCACATTTTCACCATTCCCTGAAAGGGCAATAATAAATTGCCGGAGTAGCCCTTTAATTCAACTTTAACATGAGCAGCATGTAACATACAAACCCAGATTTTAAGAAGAAACGTCTTTATATCCAGGAACAGAGTGCAGATGACTGATAACCT
>NW_019523307.1:0-1379 GCF_002814215.2 Seriola lalandi dorsalis | reverse complement strand
AGTCAGAGAAAAGAATGTGAATCCCGGTCATAGTTCAGTAATGAAGTCCTATTGCACTATAGAGCACTTGCTATGCGTGGCTGTTGACATTGCTGTCACTTGAGCTGGATATTGTACTTGATGGAAGTATAAGTGATACCACCGTGTGTTTAAAACATAGTTGACTTTGCCGTGATTCGCCGCCACAGAGGGTGAGAGCACTAGAAGAAATAAGGAAAGGGGAAATAATGAAACTGGGTGCATGCATCGTGCTGCTCTGCCCTCCATCATCCTCCTCGATCTCCATTACAGTTAGGTAAATTTCAAAGTTATTTCAGTTCAGTTCAGTTCAATTCAGAAATTTATAGTGCTGCAATCAGATGGTTTTTTTTTCTTTTATTTTTATAAAATCACAAACGTATAAAACATAACATAAAAATACAAGACAATAAAGGTGAAACAGTCTAAAATGATAAGTACGTTTGGATGCTGGACATCCTATACTTTACAGTCCCAACAAAACAAATTCATAACAAAACAGCAACGAAATAGAATAAGTCGCTTACAACCTGCTACAACTGCTCTCTCTCTCTCTCTCTCTCTCTCTCTCTCTCTCTCTCTCTCTCTCTGTCTCTGTCTCTGTCTCTGTCTCTGTCTCTCTCTCTCTCTCTCTCTCTGTCTCTCTCTGTCCATCTCTCTCTCTGTCTCTCTGTCTCTCTCTGTCTCTCTCTGTCTCTCTCTGATGATATGAGTGTTGGGCCCTTTGCCAACAGTTAGAACTCAGTGGGGCCCATCCATATGGCCAACATGTTCAGCAGTCATTACAGGGCCATTTAGCACGTGTAATTGTTCAACATTTGACACCTTGTCAAGACAATTACTTCAGATTATTCCCGCATAAGACATTGTGATGTTGATCTTGTCACAAACAGTTGGAGATTGTTTCTCTTGGTGTCACACCGGTGCAGTGTGTGGGTGCTCATGTAAGTGAGTAATGTGATGAATTTAACCGCCTGCTGCTTAGTTTTTATTTTTACATCTCTGTTCACTCGCGCTCACTCGCTTTTTTTCTTACTGGTTGTTCTTGCCCTTATAATGCTTACCGGTCTGACATTTTATTGCTTGTTCATAAATCATTAATCTCTGTCATTCTGCCACTGAGTCATGATGCTACTGATAGCAATAATGTTATTTTACATCATGTCAGTGATCCCATTCAAACTTTCTGTATATTTTTCATTTTTGAAAGGTTGTTTTTTGTATTTTAAATGGAGGAAAGATTGGTGGAGAGACAGGGATGACTTGTTAATGTTCATGCTGGGATTATTCATCTGTGCTACACATCTATGGGCTTTGTGTTCACTCAGGTGCATGTTGCGCCAGAGAAAAGCTTATTTTCA
>NW_019523306.1:1992-2351 GCF_002814215.2 Seriola lalandi dorsalis | reverse complement strand
TCTCTGACAGTTTCAGACAGCGACTCTGATCTGAGCTACAGCTGCAGCATCAGCACTCGCAGAAACAAGAGGAGAGCCACTTTGTTTAAAACAAGTAAGAACTCACTCTGGGACTTTATTCATCATGACAAGGATGCACAGTCCTCTAGAAAGATCAGTTATTCTGATAATAGAGAATGTTCAGAATTTCTTATTTGAATCTGGAGCCAGAGCTGCAGCGAAATACTATGTTATCCCTTTTTATTCATTTATTTCAGCTTCCGTCAATATTTCACACACTGAAGCAACACTGTCCTGCAAGGCCTCACACACCAAACCTCTAATAGGCTTCAGTCTCACCTGGAGATTCAACCACAGTC
>NW_019523306.1:0-970 GCF_002814215.2 Seriola lalandi dorsalis | reverse complement strand
TCTCTTACAAGATTAAGATAAAGGACACTAACGTGCGATGTGTGAAATGACTGCGGACATAGTCATGTGACTTGGACAAGAACTGGAAAGAGAGTTCAAGACGAACAAACGTCTCCACTGGACACTGAAGGATTAAAAGACGCATGCACTGGTCTGTTGTGGAGTAAATGCACCTTTCCTTTGTGGATTTGTCTTCAGAGGAACTTGAAAAAGTTCGGAAGAAAAATAACAAAACCCAAAATGATCGAGTATTAAGTTCGTCTGTCACCTTAAGTTCACGTCCTTCTCAGAGCGGTTAATGAAGGAAACTCACAGTCACTGACTCCAGCTGATGAAGTACAACATGTTTTTCTTGTTCTACCTGATGCTCTGCTGCTCCACTCGGAGATAGGAGTGTAACAGAGGCAGCTGACGTCATCTGTAACAAGCACAAGTCAGACAAACTGAAACACAAGAAATTCAAAAAAGCTGAAGCTGAAGCTAAAGCTGAATCTGAAGCTGAAGCTGAAGCTGAATTTGAAGCTGAAGCTGAATCTGAAGCGTGGCTAAAGTGGCAGAGTTGACAAACTGCTAAACACTAATTCTCATTTTATTTTCTTTTGCCAACTTTTCAGTCGTTTTCTTTAAAAAAATTCCCAAAGTTTAGAAACCGGAAACATGAAGCGAGTTTCAAGCTGACACCGTCGTCGTTTCCTGTCTTGTCCATGTTGTTTAAATAGCAAATAAACTAAAAATAGTCAGGAGCTTTGTTGGCGCTCTGCTATCTTGAGACAGTGATGGACCGGAAAAGAACCTGGTCTGAATTCAGTGGCGCTGTTGTTATCTTAAGGACACATTGTCAAAAGTCATATGTGCCGACGTACAGGACTGGGCTCACTGGTCTGGACTACTGGGCTGACTGGTCAGGGCTCTGTGTGAAACACTGCGTCGTTATAATATCAATCCACTAATGTACAGGTTTTTAAAGGCA
>NW_019523305.1:6497-7330 GCF_002814215.2 Seriola lalandi dorsalis | reverse complement strand
CACTGCGTCTGGTTGACAGAGTGAAATGTCACAGCGATCACTTCTATGCTTCTCGTTCCCGATGAGTTGACCTTAAATGGATTCACAGCTGATATGTGTGTGGACTGTCTAGATCCTGATGGAACCTGTTGGGTCTTATTCTCCTGTCTTTGTCCTCAGAACCCCTGTCCTGAGCCCGGAGCCTCCTTCCTCTCCAGAATCACCTTCTGGTGGATCACCAGGTGAGCAGACATGTGATGTCTCACTGATGATGGAGGCCTGTGTGTGGTACCTACGTCATGTGACATCTGCTCTTCTGGTTTTCTTTTCCCTCTGTCCCTTGTGTTGTTTTCTTGTTTCTCAGTTTGTGCCACTGGATCCCTTGTGTTGTCTCATTGGTCTAAATGTCTCTGTCCTCCATCTGGTCTCTACAGGATGATGGTGAAAGGGTTCAAGCGCCCCCTGGAGGAAAAGGACCTGTGGTCTCTGAACCCTGAGGACCGTTCCCAGAGAGTGGTCCCACAGCTGGTGCGTCGCTGGAACACAGAGTGCCAGAAGGTCAAAAGGTCAGTAGCTCGGTGCAACAGGGAATAATGGTAAAAGTGCACCTGCACGTAGATACCCACAGGTGTATGTGATGTATCTGTGGGAATAGAAGGATTCAGCTTTGCTTTGTTATCAATGATAAAGAGAAGAAGAAGCCACAAGGGATTATTTATTCTCTCTCTGTGAGAGAATCTCATCTTGGAGTTCAACGCAAAGCAAAGCAAGTTTATTTGTAAAGCACATTTCAACAACAAGGCAATTCAAAGTGCTTTACATAGAACATAAAAGGCATCAAGACAGAATATAAA
>NW_019523305.1:0-1219 GCF_002814215.2 Seriola lalandi dorsalis | reverse complement strand
TGCACACTGAGATGAATACATTGTGACTTTTGTTGAGAGCGAACAATGTGTTTGACCTGTGGCTTCTTCAGGTTCACTCAAAATTGCAAGAATGTTCACAGGTGTGATTAATACACACATAGATCACATGACCAATCACCATCATCGTCATTTTGTCATTTTTCTGTATTTTAACATTTTTTTCAAAAGGTAAATATTTTCCAAAAAACATAACAATATTAAACATTAGCTAAACTAATCACTATTAATATTACTAGAGTTACAAAAGTTACACTGAATTAACAAAAATAAGAGAACACAACTGACTGCATGAAAAAAGTCAAATTTATTAACAGAGATAGACTATAGGTCTTACAGCTGTCCCTCTACATCACTAAGCGAGGAGGATGAATATCAGGGGACTTATAGCTCATCTCTCCTTAAGGGAGATACAAGTGAGAATATTCACCTCACAGAAAAGAACTCAAATCTTGTGTTCCATAAGGTTCAATTGTGTTGAATTCACGAATCCAAAATACTTCCCTCTGATTATTAGATTACCCCCTCTGGGACTGGGGCGCTCTCTTCCAATGCCAATAAACTTTAGGGAAGCAGTCGACCCGTGGTTTTTCTCTTTGTAGTGTAGCAGAGATATAATCCATGTTTCCATGGCAGCCTTATGCTTTGTTTGGCCTACATACATTAAGTCATATTGGCATTTCAAAATATAGATGACGTGTAGAAAAACAATTTGTGAATTCTTTTCTATTATATTTCTTTCCTGAGCGAGGGTGATTAAATGTCTTGGTATCAAATGTATTTGAACAGTGTGCACATTTTCCACACCTATAGTTTCCAAACACTTGTTGAGAAAGCCAGTTAGTTTGAGCAGGTTCCTGACAAATATTGCCTAGAACTATATCTCTGACATTTCTGCCTCTCCTGAAGCAAAAACCAGGTCTAGAGGACGACAAAATGATTGAAACCTGGGTCACATTCTAGGATTTTCCATTGTTTGTTTATCAATAGCTTAATCAATAAGTGTTTGGTCATATCCCCTCTGACATTTCTTTAGCTTTAGTTTGGTTGTTCACCCTCAATCAAAGTGAGTGAAGTTATCTCAGTGTGCGGTGGTTAAGTTTGATTTTCACTTTAGTTGTTCCTGCGACCGACCAGCACCTGAACACTTAAACTGGCTGTGCGTGGGGAGTTTTGCTCACTCTTATTCCATTGCACATGT
>NW_019523304.1:1702-3865 GCF_002814215.2 Seriola lalandi dorsalis | reverse complement strand
CCGACAACGAAGGTCAGAGGTCAGGCTGTCAGAATAAAAGTCTGCCTTATTTCATCTTCCTTTTGCCGCTCCTTAGTGTTCTTCTCTGTTCTTGTGGAACGTCGTCGGTCTCACTTCAGATTTCATCCTCATGAGGTTTCACCAAAGTTTTATTAGTTCATCGTCGTTTTCTCACAGTGAAGAACTGAACAACTCCTCAGCTGCTCACAAACTACAATTTACAAATCAAATACAGAACCTGGATTTCCTGGAAAGAGAAACTCAGCTCATTTAAACAGACACATCTGATCAGCTCCAGATCAAACTGATCGATCGTCATTGTTCTGTAAAGGTGGAGTGTTTCCTCCTGCTCTCAGCTCTAACTAACAGGAAGTGTCAGTCAGTCTGTTTGTTGTTGTTGTTGTTGTTGTTGTTTACATCTGTGTTTGTTTTTTCTCAGAGGAAGCCGATGACGATGACGACCCTGAATACAACTTCCTGGACGACATGGATGAACCTGACCTAGAGGACTACAGGACGGACCGGGCGGTCCAGATCACCAGTAGGTGTCACACACACGCTGATCTGTGGAGTCCTCGCTGGTCATTTTCTCACCTGTAAAATGCCAAGCATTGCATTGTGGGAATGTTAACAGGAAGTAGAGTTCATGTCGGACTCACAGACTTACATATAGAGGACAGATTCACACAGACTCAATAAAGTGTGAGACAGTAGATGTAGAGCAGTTTAAAAAGCCGGTACTACGAGGCAGGTTCTGTTCTTCTTCTTCTTGACCTCAACTCAGTGTAAACTCTTCTTCTTCTTCTTCTTTCTCAGAGAGGGAAGTGAACGAGCTGCTGGAGGAGCTCTTTGATACGGTGCGTTGATCTTCAGCAGCTGGAGCTTCTGCTGATTCCTGTGAATGATTCTCATCTTCAGAGACATTGATAGTTTCTATTGTTTA
Organism: Seriola lalandi dorsalis; assembly: GCF_002814215.2. Taxonomy (NCBI): domain Eukaryota; kingdom Metazoa; phylum Chordata; class Actinopteri; order Carangiformes; family Carangidae; genus Seriola; species Seriola lalandi. Next base: position 2,922 of record NW_019523304.1, on the reverse strand, counting down.
CCAACAGTCTGTGTTGTTTACCATCTGTTTGTATTGTTTACCAACAGCCTGTGTTGTTTACCATCTGTCTGTGTTGTTTACCATCTGTCTGTGTTGTTTACCATCTGTAAACAGCATTATATCACAGCTCAGGCCCGTGATCCGATTCATGTTTCTCCACCACAGAGACATTTCTTCTGAATCTTCATCAGTCAAGTCGTCACATTTTTCCAGATTAGTTTAAACCGAATGAGAACTGTGGATTTGTTTTCTGAGATCATGTGATGTCACTCTGCAGCTCCTGGAGGAGGAGGTGGCAGCTGAGGAGCAGGAGCGGGGGGAGGAACGGGAGGAAGAGGAGGAGCAGGAGGAAGATGAGGTCCCATCACAGACTGGACCTAAATTCAATGTCCCCCAGGCTTTACGGTAAAACTCCTGCGCACACACACACACACACACACACACAGAATGGAGGTGTAGTGAAAGTTAAGTGTTGAGTGTAGAAAGCGGTTCAGACCCGTGGACACGGCGGCGGCGTGTCGTCCTCCTATTGGGACGGTGCAGCAGAGAAGTGCTGTGACTGTTTGGGTTGGGAGGAAGAGAAACTTGACTCTGCTGCTGCTTCTGCTTCTTCAAACAGACACATGAAGAAGAATGCAGCTGGGGGAGACATCCTCTTTCACTCTCTTGTTTCAGACTGGCCTGTTTTGTCGTAACAAAAACATTCCCATTTTTGAAAACCAATCCAAACACAGCTGGGACAGATCAGTGTATTTTGTTTACATTTATTTACGCCTCATAGGCCACACCTCTCAAGGAGCCGGAGCCCGTGTCTCTGTTTCCCAACACAGGTGGGGAGAGAACTCGGTAGAACGTCATCATGGACGTCTTCAATGTGTTCTCAGTTTGTTTTTTGCTGTCTGTAGTTTTGAGGCTCCGTTAGCCAGCATGCTAACGGAGCGACGGCGGACAGTCAGAAAACAGTACGAGGCTCTGCAGCAGAGGAGGGCCCTGCAGGACGCAACCAATCATCACCGTGACTACATCAACCTGAAAGACACACCCGGCCCCCAACCCAACACCGCCACACCTGTGTTAGTGCTGCCGAGCCGGGTGTGCTCCACCCTTCACCTGGACTTCACCCAGAAACTGCAGCTGCAGCAGCAGATACAGCAGGTACGTCGGTAGCCATGCTGTTACTCCTCCATCAGTCTGACATCACCTTCCCCTCAGCTGCTTCC
>NW_019523304.1:0-1126 GCF_002814215.2 Seriola lalandi dorsalis | reverse complement strand
TATCGGTTACCATGGTGATTTACCCCGTTACAGATCGTAGGACTGAAAGAGTTAAACCTGAAGTTACCTCGATAACCTCAGATCAAAACCTGTCAACAGCCCAACCACTGACCAATCAGATGACTCTGGATTTCCACTCATCTGATTGGTCAGTAATCGGGCTGTTGAACCTCACAACGTCATAACCAAATATCTGTCCTTCCGCCTCCTCCCTGCTCCCTCCAGGAGGAGTTGCACCAGTTTGCCAGCCGTCAGGAGGAGATGTTTCTCCCCAGCAGTTTCAGTGTGTGTAACCTCCAGGGGGCCCTGGATCTCCTGCAGGAGGTGGAGCAGAGAGAGGAGCCTCCTCCTGCTCCTGCTGCTCCTGCTGTCTCCAGACGCTGGCTCCCAAGGATGACTCCCGCCACCAACAGTGAGGAGGAGAAATCAAAGCCTGTCTCATAGTCCTCCTTCTCTAAGCTGGTTCTGGTTCTGGTTAAGATTGTGGTTCTTGTTGTGTTCAGGCCACGCCTTCCCTCTGCTGTCCGCCAACACCGCCTGGCTCTTCGCCACCCGGCCCGTCTTCCTCTACCCAGAACTACTTCCTGTCTGCAGCCTGGACCCCGCCCTCCACAGCCAGAACCACAGGAGTGTTTACACCGCAGGAGAAGATGGGTACGTTCACACTACTACACAATATACACACATATACACACACTGTACACACACTGTAAACATATACACACACACAGGTACAGCATATTTGAGTCTGATATCCAGTTCATAGACTGGTTGATGTTTCAGACTGTCATATTTCCCATGATGCCTCTGTGCAGGCTGATCGTTCTGGGTCTGAAGCACTTTGAGGGGGCGGTCCAGTCGGATCAGCTGATCAGCTCCTACCTGCTGTGCAAGAATCGATGGAACTTCAGGAAACATGTCAGAGAGATGAGCAGCCCGAGAGCGCTACCAAACAACATCATCAAGGTGACATCACGGTGACATCACTGTAACTGCGACGTCACTGTCTGACATCAGTGAATCTTAAAGCAGATGAATCATGTTCTGTCGTGTCACAGGTGAAGGTGTGACAGGTGAAGTAAAACCCTTCTCTTGGTGCTTTCAGATGTTCCTGACGGAGCAAGTC
>NW_019523303.1:6051-7006 GCF_002814215.2 Seriola lalandi dorsalis | reverse complement strand
AGCGGGTTATCCAGATAACTTTGGGCTTAACTAGTATCACAAAGCTGGCTCACTTTTAACCAGCTAGATCACCATGGTAACCTAACCTTAGAGGATCAGATCAAAACCTGTCAACCGGCCGACTACTGACCAATCAGACACCTGAAAAACTGAGCCTTCATTTCTACAGGATCCTGACGGGGACAAAAAGAGTTCAAGTGAGCAGTAGATTTTGTATAGATCAGTATTTTAATATTTTTTATTTCAGTAACGCCCTGACGGAACTTCTTCAAATTTGGTACAAACATTCACTAGGACTTAAAGATGAACTGATTAGATTTTGGTGGTCAAAGGTCAAAGGTCACGGTGACCTCAGAAAACACAATTTTGGCCATGTGAACACAATATCTCCGTAACATCTTGACAGAATTTCTCCAAATTTGGTAAAAACGTTGACCTGGATTCAAAGACTTTGGTGGTCAAAGGTCAAAGGTCACAGTGACCTCAGAAAACACAATTTTAGCTATTGCTCAAGACTTCAAACAACAATTATGACCAAATTTCACACAAATTCTTAATATTTTATATGACTGGATAAACAGGGATGTGACCTGAAACAAACGCACGGAGGTAATTCCAGTTTTCATGTGCGTCACATAAAATCACATACTTTGTTCAATCAGACAAGAAAATAAAATAAATAAACTCTCTATCTAAAGATATAATTCCTGCCCTTATTTATAGCCTTAGAAATTATTTTATTTATTTATTTATAGCTTTGTAGTTATGTGTCATATTATCCACGTTTCACCTTGTTGAACGTCACTTCCTGCTGATGCAATAACTGAATTTACCTGCAGGTGTCAGTATTTCATCTCACATCATGTTGAATAGTTAATTCACTGTTCTGGCGATGTCGTTGATAATAACTCCACCTGTTTCAGATCACAGAAATTTAATAAAACATTTAACAGAG
>NW_019523303.1:0-843 GCF_002814215.2 Seriola lalandi dorsalis | reverse complement strand
GTGACGAATAGTTTAAGTCGTTGTGGTGAATGATCTCAGACAATAAACAACAAGAATCATCATCAAACTGAAAGTTTATCCAAAAGATTTCATTTTTTAATCACACTGAAATAGCGATGACGGGTTGTTTCTCCATTATTTTCACTTTATCAGACCAGGTTGCAACACCTGTGACAATATCAATGAGTTCTCTAGTTAATTTCCTTAAACTTCATTATTTCTGCTGATTTTTATAATTATTTATTTAAAAAGATACAGTGAAATAATTAATAATAAAATGCTAAAATACCTCGAGAGTTATTAATAACTAAACATGATTATAGAATTCTTTATGTTAAAATGTTTTGGGTTCAAATGCAACAAAATATTGATACTGATATTGAGCTGAATTATTTAAACTTAATGTGAGGAAACAAATCATGAAATCATGTGAAGTAAGGCTTATTTATTTATTTAGTATAAATGTTTTTTTGTTTTTCACCTAATGACAAACAATTAATGAAAAGTGAATGTAACCATGTAACTGACCTATCAACAAACTGCTGAACCTTCCAAAATAAAAGTAAGAAACAACAAAATACTGAACCTTCCAAAATAAAAGGAAGAAACAACAAAATACTGAACCTTCCAAAATAGAAGGAAGACACAACAAAATACTGAACCTTCCAAAATAAAAGGAACACACAACAAAATACTGAACCTTCCAAAATAAAAGGAAGACACAACAAACTGCTGAACCTTCCAAAATAAAAGGAAGAAACAACAAAATACTGAACCTTCCAAAATAAAAGGAAGACACAACAAAATACTGAACCTTCCAAAATAAAAGGAAGACACAACAAA
>NW_019523302.1:6774-7531 GCF_002814215.2 Seriola lalandi dorsalis | reverse complement strand
AGTAAATTATTTCTGATACAGAGCTAAAATAACAGTTTTAGAATGACAATGTAGAGCGGACGTCGTCTGATCCATCACAGTGTGTTTATCAGGCTCACATCAGTCTGGTGTATCTGCAGTAGAGGAGACAGTTCACTGAACACAGATTACAGCAACTGTGATACACTCAGATCACTTCAGATTATGTGGCCAACATTCAGGCTGCATTGAAAAGCTCCAGAAATCCACACAGGACGCACATCTTTTGTCTGTTAACAAATCCAATTAGCATGTTCTCAGACAGATTCAAGGCTGAGGACAGAAAGTAAGTCTGACAACCGCAGCCGAAGGCCCAGCCTCCTCACTGATCTGAGGCAGACCAGGACAATGTGTGGACACACTCAGTCCATGTTGTCTCCATACGGTTCTGACATGATGCCAAGCCATACTGAAGGCAACCATCACTACAGCCGGTATCCATAGCAACATGGAAAAGTGTTGTTTACTTTATCTGGTTCATAAAACCACATTTAATTTTTTTATTATTTTTAAGTTCATGAAATAAGAAGCAAAAAGAAGAAGAAGAAGAAGAAGAAGAAGAAGGTTTATTTCTAATGTGGATTTTCTTCCTTTCACTTCAACAATCAACTAAACATGAAATTTGACTCTAGGTGCCCAAACTTTTAGAAACTGTAGATTCACTTAAAAGTAAAATTAAAATGAATTTCATAAAAGGTTTTTGTCAAACGTCACTCAGACAGGAGGAAACAGAGCATCT
>NW_019523302.1:0-1014 GCF_002814215.2 Seriola lalandi dorsalis | reverse complement strand
GTCTGACCTGTTGAAACATTTATATAATCCTCTTACCTGTAATTGTAAATATTACAATATATTTCCCATGTTCATGTCTGAAAGAATCTTGTGAAAGGATCTTCTGGAAGTGGACTGTAGCATTTCTGCTTCACTCCATCAGTGACTTGTGTCAAGTATCTATGGATGAATGTTAATGTTAGCGAGTTTCTAACTTTTGCCTTAAGTTACAGTTTACCTAACAAAAGTTAGCTAGCAGATAGCGTGTTTCAGGAGTTTGTTACTTCCTGTTAGTAGTCTTTGTGTGGCTGTGTCCATCATTGTTTTCACTCAGGAATTCAGGGGTTTTACCGGTTGGGTCATTGAACAACATTAAAATCCATGTGTGCCCAACAACTGAGCTCCCTTTCACCCTGGAGAAATAGTTGACCCCACTGATTGTCACTGTATAATTAGCACTCTGGGTAACCTGGAGACCTGTGATGTAATCTTCATTGAGCCACGGCTCACAGTGACCTCTCTCTGCTCTGCAGAACACAGGACCTGTTTCCTTACATTACCACTGGACCCAGTTTATTGAAGATAACCAAGTCCTGTCCATCTGCTGTAGATGTAGTTGGCTGCTGGAACCGGTTCATTTTGCTGTGTGCCATGCAGTTTCAAGAGGAAACAGAAACTGCTAAATTCCACTTTATTTCAGAACGTCAATGACTCTCTGGACTGCACACCTCCGCCAGCAGCTGGATCTGCTCGAAGGACGGACACACACACATCTGGTCGCTCAAAAGCATGATCATCATGTATAGCTGACTGACAAAGTTATTTTGTGTTTTAGTCTTTGACCGATTGCTTCACCCTCTGTCTGCTCACTCACACTGATACACACCTGCTGCTTTGAAGACACTCCAACTGTCCTGAGCTCCTGCAGGTTGTTGCTTCTGGAGCAAAAACAAATGACATGATCCTGACCATTGACAAACATGCAACTGAACTACATTACAACTCACATGATGAAAATGTTTTAACTAAAGTTGA
>NW_019523301.1:2190-2776 GCF_002814215.2 Seriola lalandi dorsalis | reverse complement strand
CATAAACATTTTGATGTAAAATTAGTCACTGAAATCAGTTGAGAAATATAAATATTATACAGTTTCTTATCCAAAAAAACCACAGCTCCTCTGTTTATTCATATTTGTTTACTGGGCAGTCTAGCCTGGTCAGATATGGCTGTGAGGTTGACATATGATCCAGCAGCCAACGTATATGGTGCAAGCTTGCAGAAAATGTCCAACTTGCAGGTGGGCGAAATGCAAATGAGAAAAGTGTGTTTTAGGTTTTAGGTACTCTTTAATGGGATAAAGTGGAAGAACTGGTCAAATGTGGTAGGTAAATAGGGGGCAGCATTTCGCCTCTCTGCCTCTTCAGTCCAGTCTGTCCTTCCCCCTGTGCAATAGTGGGACTGGCCATTAAACATCCTGTCATTCAGGGTCTGCATGAGCGTGCGCATGTTTTGTGACTGAGCCCACCAGCCTATGTTATTCTGTAGTTTGCTGAAGGTCTCAGAGGTTCTGATGTTGTACTGGACTGTGTTACACTCACAAAGTCTTTATAATAGCTGCAGCTGCAGCATTTAAATAAACGTGTAAATGTTTGTAACCTCTTTGCAAACAACAC
>NW_019523301.1:0-1041 GCF_002814215.2 Seriola lalandi dorsalis | reverse complement strand
TGTGTGACAAACAACAGTTTATGATTCTTGTTCAGCAGGATAATCTTCACTAATGAACAGTTCTTTTATGATTGTTGAAGCCTAAATACAATCAGCAGAATAATTGACGTGATGACGTTTAACGTCCCCGACAACCTCTGTGGTCTCATTTAGGCACTTACTGGCAACCGGCCCTTTTTAAATCCTTGTACTGGTGTGTAATTACTGTAACAGACTTGATGTTCACAGGGAGGCTAAACAAACAGTTGCAGGTACCTCACACTGACAGAGTTTGAGCTGCTGCTGTCTGTCCGGCGATTCAGGGCCCCAAGGACCAGCTGGAGCATATACAAATGGTCTTTTATTCCCTACGCTATGAAGGAACACAAAATGACTGAATCCAGGATTTCTGTAACCGATCTGCCTCTGTTGTATATGTCATATGTTTTTAATGGTGTGCTCCGTTATGTGGAGTGTATGTACATGTAGACAAATTTCACCTGAGGTGGACAATAAAGTAAATCAATCAATCACTATGTGTTTCAACATTTGAGGTCGTGTGTCCCCTCAGAGTTGCCGTGAAGGTTTTTTCTACAACCAACCATCTAATCAGAACTTGGCCGACTAAGACTCTTCAAATCAACTAATGTTTGGTCAATTATTAGAGGGCAACCCTAACACTGTAATTGAGGATTTTTCTGCTTTGTGTTACCTTAGTGAGTGAACAGTCAGTAATAGATCAAAAAAAGCAAAAATATACCGTAGCTGTCACCTTTGGGTCAGGTCTCTAATTTGAGCGGACACTAATAATTGGGACAATAGTCGGACGGACAGACATAAGACTGGACAGCATCACCCAACCCTGCTGCTATAAGGCCAAATGTCAGGGCCTAACTTCATTGTAGAAGTTCACTATAGCAGTTATTTTTGCCAGGTTAGAAAACAGACTCTCTCTTGAAGAGCTGTGATGTAAATTTTACCATCTATGTCGACAAACCTTTCACAGACATACAGCTGATGTGGTCTCAGGACAGAGCACTTTACCCTGCGCTTGTGTTCATG
>NW_019523300.1:0-1198 GCF_002814215.2 Seriola lalandi dorsalis | reverse complement strand
TATTTTCCAGTTAGTCATTTAATATAACAATTTGCCCCGTCCAACATCTTGACTCGCTGCACCAGGGTGTTTCCTCTTTATGTGCTCGTGCATGACTGTCGTGCTAGAGTGATATGCCAGATGCACTTTGCAGAGTCTGCAGACTACTGCACTGTCGGTGTCAAGATTAAAGTTTTCCCAAACTTTGGAGGACCGTGTGCGAGGCTTTTTTGCCGCGTGTTGCTCCACACGCTCCGTCGTACTGCTGGTAGACGCCGCCGTGTTGTTCAAATAGATTACACAGACGCAAATCATTCACGTAGTCAATGACTTCAATTACGTCACCGCGTCGTCCCAGTCCGTGCGCTGCGCTTGTATCCGGGTAAACCAAAGATGATGGATATAAACGGTCCCATTAGAAAGTTCCGGTTTTGTTCTATGAACATTTACTGTGTGGTTTTACACGACGCGTCGACACTAAAATTCCATGTCGAATAATTTTTATAATCGACAACGTCGAGTACGTCGGATAATTGGCGACTGTGATGTTGTTGTTGTTTACCTCGGTTTCAGGTGTTTACTTTCGGGCAGACTGCAGTTTTTCCTTCAGGACGGGTCTGGCAGGACTGGACTTGTACCCCTGGCCCACATCAAGAGTCCAGCAGTGTTTGTGACACAGTCATTTGTGGTTTTCGCTGACATATCACTGAGTACGGTCCCGGGGATTAGTCCCTTTCTCCCTCATGCAGTGGCCTGCCATCCAGCACTGGGTTGGCTGCCAGCTTCCTGGATTGGCCCAGATCAGCACAGCGCGATTAATTCTGTAAATGAAGGATCAGAGGGGCAGAGTTACAGTCTGCATGTTGATATCTGATATATCAGCAGTTGTGAGGTAACTGTGTCATGTCTCACATGGAGTATAGATGGTCTGATGTCTGGTGCGGTTTCGGTTCGGATGTTCAAAAGTCAGTATATCATAGGATGTTTTTAAATGCTTTATTAAATAAACTGTGAAAAGGAACAGAGGTATATGGACATTCATCACCAGTCCACTGTCACGGCTTGACGAATATCCTACAGCATGTGTGCAGCTTCTGTCCAGCTGTTAAAAGAATGTGACGTAAAGTGTTGCCAGCTCACTGCCAGTTAAGGCAAAATGGAGCGATATTCACTGTGTGTGTCACTGACATACAAGACACGTAGCTCCAAGTGCTTCACA
>NW_019523299.1:2003-3156 GCF_002814215.2 Seriola lalandi dorsalis | reverse complement strand
AAAGCAATGACAAAAAATAATGTTTTTTGTGCTTTGGCTTAGGTCATATGCCAAGTAGATGAACAGCTGACTTTTACAGAAGGTGCTGTTGTACACTCATGTATTAGTCACGTGTATGTATTTAACTGGGACAATGCTGGGTGCTGCACTGAGCCGAGTGAAGGCCTGTAAGGACCTTGGGGGCAGAAAACCTGGGGGCAAAACTCTGAGCATTGTATCAGACTAGTACCAGACACTGCTCATCATCTGGCTAATCCCATGCCTACAGTGAAGCATGGTAGTGGTAGCATCAAGCTACAGGGCGGGGCCGTCAGAGAGAAAACCTGCTCCTGGGTGCATGGGGTGATGGTTCACCTTTCAGCACAACAATGACCTGAAGCACACAGCCAAGACAACGCTGGAGTTGCTATCCCTGTCCTTGTGTGGTCCAGCCAAAGCACAGACTTATATCCCGTAGAACATCTGTGGAGAGACTTGGAGATGGCTGCTCAGAGGAGCTTCCCATCCAACCTGACAGAACTTGAGCGGATCTGCCAGGAAAAAGTGGGATGAAGTGCCCAAATCCAGGTGAGCAAAGCTTGTAGAGACTCAAAGCTTTAATGCTGCCAAATGGAGCTTCTACAAAGTACTGAATCAAGGGTCTGAATACTGTTGTAAATGAGAGATTCAGTAAAAAACACAATAAAAATAGAAACACAAGTAAGCAATGTAAAAAAATATCTGAACTATTTAAAAGAAAGTATTCAAAAGCTTTGTGAAAGAAATGTGTTTTTAGACCAACATCCTGTCTGACGGCCTTAAACTACATGCAGGTTGATATTAATTCAGAGATATAGATATAGATATAGGACATAGACCATGAAGTTCTTTAAAAGTCAGAAGTAGAATTTTAAAACTGATTCTATAACAGACTGCCGGCCAATGTAGAGACCCTCAGAGGACAGTCTTATGATCTCTTTACTTAGTTTGTGTTTGTAGTCTGCCTGCTGCATTCTGTTGTGTTTGAAATCAGAGTTGATATGGATTTATGCCAGGTAGGTTACAGTGATCTAATCATGAGGAACTTAAAGTATGCATGACGGTTTCTCTATTTCTGTTGTATTCTGTATTTCAACTAAAAGTATTGGAAAGAGAGTCTGGAGGTCATTTCAGC
>NW_019523299.1:0-1060 GCF_002814215.2 Seriola lalandi dorsalis | reverse complement strand
CCTCACAGTCTTTCTCTGGATATGAACTCTGAGCTCTGGTGTGACAGTTGAGTGATTTGTACGGCTGCCATCAACCATCCTCTGCCAGGTCCGCTGCCATTAATAAATGTGGCGCTTCATTCACTCACGGAATATGTTGCCCCTGAACATAATGGAGCCATGGATTACATTACTCTCTCTTGCTGTAAAGAATTTTACATTATCTGTGTTAGACAGTTGAATAAAGTTACTTGACTATCTTGAGTCAACCTTGCACAGTGACCAAACGTAGTCTTTGATATGCCCCCTTTTATTTACTGCTTTCTAGTGAAACAGATGTGGACAGCTTGACCGGTGCAGGAGCACATTTTTATGCTAATTTTAACGAAGAGCCTAATTCAAGTATTCAATCCATTTTAAAGTGATAGGTTATTTGACGTTGGGTTTTGTCGGGAGTTATCTAGATTCTGATCGACCAAGCAGTAAACTCCAGGGCTGAAAAATGAAGTCTACACAGAAGTGCCAAAACCTGCAGTTCCTCTAATGACCACTAGAGTCCCATGTTAAAACTTTACAGCAGAAATAAACATGTTTACAACCTGGTACAAAAAACAGTTTTGATCTCTATAGCTAATTTCCTCCTTCATGATCAACGGTACATGGGGGTGATTTTTTATATATATTTTTATTAATGCTTAAAGTTATGTATAATTCAGGGCCGCTCTAAGTGACAGGTGGGAGAATGTGCTTGCCACAATCCGGCATGCTCCGAAGTCTCAGCTCCCCATTCCTCCTCTTTGCCCATTTTCTCAGGCTCAAACATGTGGCTGAGTCTCTCTGATGTTTCCTGCTCTAACCATCTTGATGCTCTCTGCTCTTTCACCTGTCCACCTGGAGCCAGCAGGTGGTGGGCGGGGCTCAAGGCCTGATCCAGATATTTCAATGAGGAAGTAAGAGTAGATGATCTTCCAGCCCCAGATTTTTTTCAGTTTTTCACATGTGAAAATCATGTTAACCAAATTATTAATCATAGCAGAGCAGATTTTTACATAGTTTGAAACGTGTCTGGAGAGGAACTTTA
>NW_019523298.1:1736-2805 GCF_002814215.2 Seriola lalandi dorsalis | reverse complement strand
ACTTTTCGGGGCTAAGTTGCTCCCACTGAGCGGAAGCTGTGTGCGTGTGTGTTTTATGTTTTATGTGTTGTTAACCGGCCACGATAACGCTTAGGGGCGAGGCAAGCGCCCGGTTGGTTTATTCACCTCCACACTTGCTAATTATTCAGTGTTGAACCTGTGAGGAATCAACAACAACAACAACAACAACATGCCTGAGATCAAGATCAAGCACGTCGTGTCTTGCAGCACCGAGGACACTGTAAGTTGTTGTTCTGTCGCTTGCACTGAATTTGTAAAATGTGTTGAGAGTCATGTGCCACTCGGACATTTAGCCAAATATGAGCCTCCCTGTCACTCACCTCTTGTCATCATGCAAAACAGACTCACAAGGCAGACAACCTGCTGAGCTCTGATACCTACAGAAAGTGGAAAGCGGCAAGACCCGGGGAGAAGCAGACATCAGTTATCCTGCAGGTATGTTTTTGCAACTCTACTCCCACATGTGTTGTTAGCTGGGGAAAATATTTTTATTCAGGGTATGTGCAGATCCCAAAAAAAAGTCTAAATGAGTTTGTTATAAAGCCTTAGAAGTTCCTGTTTTATTTACAGAAGTCTTTAGTGTTCCTCTTATGTGCTGTAGACAGTGTCATTTCTAACTGCTTCTGCGGGTCATGAAAAGTCTTAAAGCATTGAATTGATGTTAAATTTAATTTTCATTTCACTACCATAGACATTAACATTAGCAATAACTTTGTTTTGTATATGGTTGTGGGCTGTTGAGAGATGCCATACGCCTGTAAACTACTCGTCAGGCTGGTGTGACAGTGGATTGTGCTGCATGCAGCCTCCTGCAGGAATTCAGTTTCAATCAGAACCATTAGCAGACACTCTCTCTACTGCTTGCTGAAGTTGATAGGAAGCTCATTGATTGATTATAACTTGGAATTATTGTCATATACAGCTTGGAAGTATTGACAAATTAGATGCCAGTAAATAATAATAATTGTAGGACTTATTATCTGTACTGGTTTGAGCTGTTGGGAGATGTTACACATGTACAAAAAGTGAGACTGGTGCAACAGTGGAT
>NW_019523298.1:0-1263 GCF_002814215.2 Seriola lalandi dorsalis | reverse complement strand
AATCTAAAGCCAAGCTCTTTCTATATGTCTCCAATTGTTCTGCCAGTTCATCGTCTGGATGCCTTTTGTTATCCAAGTGATTAGATTTGTGAAGTCAAGTTTTCTCCAACACACAGTACATTTGTGTGGTACATTTTCATCAGCATCGTCACCATCATCACCAAATACTTCTCCTTTGTTGATATATTTGTGTCCTTTTGGGGAATCCCCTTGTTTGCATTGTCTTACACCTTCCTCAGCAGGCTGCCTATGATTCTATTTCCTCTTTTTGACCACAGACTATCTTGAAAGCAGTTATATTTTAGGGATTAGACAGAAATAAATTTGCCAGCTCTCAACCAAGTTTGGGAGACAAGAGCATATTGCAATCATCTTTACCTCTCTTCGTAGGCAGCTTAAGGCTTTAAATAATTGTAGGATCTTACAGAACATGTTAATGATCTGGTGCGACTAGTCCTTTTCTGGTTAATCATACAACTAAGAGTATCAAGATCTTTTTAGTCTCTGCCCCTCCGCTTTAAAACTCCCTGAAAACTGAGCATCTTGAGCATTTCAAAATAATATTTTCCTTTATATCACCTCCTATATATATAGTTTTAAACCAACTTTTACAGAAAGATATTTGCAGCTTTATTATGTTTTATTCCATTACTTTTAATAGTAATATCTTTGTAGTTGTGTTTGAAACAGTGCTCATTAAAAGTAATATAAGAATAACATCACAAAGTAATTGTGTCAGTAATGGACAGTAAGTCTGTGCTCACATGTAAATGTTCCCCTGTATTTATACGAGGATATCTAAAGCCAGGCAGCTAATTTAGCTTTTTAATGATTTAGTCCTTTAAACTGTGTTTTTCTTCTCTCAGCTGGAGAAGGAGGAGCAGGTTCACAGCATCGACATCGGAAACGAAGGCTCAGCTTTCATCGAGGTGTTAGTTGGGAATTCCTCAGCTGTCAGAGACCAGGACTATGAGGTATTGTCACAAACCAAACCAGTTAAAATATTTCTCTTCCTAACTATCTTAACTAGTAATTAAACCATATCATGTACTAATCTCTCTCTTTAGGTTCTTCTGGTCATGTCTTCCTTCATGTCCCCGACGGAGAGCCGCAATGGCACCAACATGAACCGTGTGCGTTTCTTTGGGCCCAACCAGTTGCAGAAGAGCACAGCACAGGAGAAGTGGGACAGAGTGAAAATTGTGTGTAGCCAGCCATACAGCAAGGTAATGAGCCCAACTATTTAAAATAAAAATAAAAAAT
>NW_019523297.1:0-2118 GCF_002814215.2 Seriola lalandi dorsalis | reverse complement strand
CGGATATTAACGAGGACACACTAGACTTTGCATCTGGCCCCTGAGGTCACATCAGAATTCATTATTTTAGACTCTGAATTCAATTTTACTTCACACATAAAGAACGTGACCAGAGCAGCTCTTCATCACGGACGCTCCTTCCTGTAAACATGCTCATCATTGCTTTTATTTCTTCCTGCTTCTGAAGTGCTCCGCTGACAGACCTTAGCGCTGTGCTGCTGGACCTTTTTAACTAAGACAAGGAAGAGAGAGCACATCGCCCCGGTTTCAGGCTTCACTCCACCGGCTCCCACCGTCTTTCAGAATAGATTTTTACTGGTTTTTAAAGCTCTTAATGGTTTGTGAACCGGCTTACACTGCAGATTCTGTCGTTGTTATAATCCTTCACGATCTTCTGCTGCCAGGCTTTTTAAATACACACAATTTTTACACACAAGAAAACAGGCAGCGCAGTTTTTTTTAAACTATGCTCCAAAAGTCTGGAGAAACCTGCCAAGAGCTGTAAGAGATTCAGGCTTTGAACATTTTCAAACGACAGCTGAAAACATACTGGCTTTCAACTCGTTCATATTCTATTATTCTAAATGGTTTCTGTTTTTATTTTCATAATCATCTACTTGTAATCTAATTTCATCGTCCTTCTATTCACCATTATCTTATTGTTCTATTTCATTTTTATTGTAAAGCTCATGTATGAAAGGTGCTCTATAAATAAAGTTCATTCTTCTTCTTCTTCTTCTTCTTCTTCTTCTTCTTCTTCTTCTTCTTGTTATGTGACTGTCAGTGAAAATGCTTTGTGAACACTTACACTACACTTCCTTTGCCCCTCGGCCGTGCTGCATCTTCTTCTGTTTGTCATAACCTGATGTAAAAAAACACTTTGTTTGTTTTGTCATATTTTTTTCTTGTTGTGCAGCAGCTGCTTTCACAGATATTTACTGATAAGACACGAAAGATAATTCATCTTCTGACACCTTGGCAGCTGGATTAAGATATTAACTGAAAGTACTGTCCATAAAGGTGTCCTTTGATTTGAAGTGTGTGTGTGTGTGTGTGTGTGTGTGTGTGTGTGTGTGTGTGTGTGTGAGTGAGTGTGCTCTCTTACTTGAAGTGAGATTAGAGCGCATTAGCAGCTCTCTACAATAAAACAGTAAAATCATATCACCATATATTGAGTGATTCATGACTGTAAAGGCATACTAACCTACAAACCTGTTATTGAATCATGAGTATTTCAGAGTAACCATAGCAACTCACTCACTCACCTGCTCGAGCCGTTGACTCTCCTGAGCAGCAGCAGCAGCGGCGGCGGCGGCGTGCACGGGAAGGGTTAGGTGTGACAGGTCTGAATGAGTCGCTGCTATAGATTTGTGTTACGCTGTGAGGCAGAATGGATGTGTGGCGTGAGAGGGGGCGGAGCAGAGTCGATTCAGCGAGCTAACGCTACTTTAAAGTGCTGCTAACATACGCTAGCCTATCGCTTTCTATGCTCTGCTTCCACTCACTGATCACAGGTGAGCTGAATGGCATGTGTCTCACCTTTTGCCTCACCCTCAGAGGATAAACCAGGCAAACGCTCGGGGCTCCCGGGGGGGAAAGGGGCCCCCGATGGCCCCTCGTATTGGCCCCTTCCATTAAGACCTTCCACACACCCATTGCCTGCATGTGAGGCGTTTATGGGACATCTGTGAATGGTAGCATCTGCCAATAGTCTGCATGTTAGGCTGGGGGGGCACGGGGGTCTCTTCGATGGCTTCTTTGCCTGGGGCCCCCCAGAGTCTAGGATCGCCACTGTTTATCCTTTCTCACATAAAGTGACGGACAAACGACAGCTTCGCTCGGCTGCTCAGGCCTCTATCCAATCATCAGCTCCATAACAAAACTCCCTCCACTCTGCAGCTCTGATCTGTAAACCGTCACACTGGACAGAGAAACTGCTTCTTAAAGCTTCAGCTGAGTTCAGTAACTGCAACAAACACTTTTTTTCTCTCTTTGTTCTTCTGCAGCTGCAAAATTAAACCCAACAGTCAAAGAGAAACTGCAGCTTGTTTCTGAAACCAGTAACATTTCTAACCTGGGATAAAACTCCTGCCACACACTCTGGATCCCTCTTATCTT
>NW_019523296.1:4096-5455 GCF_002814215.2 Seriola lalandi dorsalis | reverse complement strand
TGCGGTTTGCTGGTTCGTGGGACAGATGGCGAGCTCAGCATCATGTGACATCTTGTTCTCTGACATCACGTCCTGAACGTCCTCAGGTCAGAAGCTGCTGTCAGACAGAAATGACCTTTCCTGTTTCCTTCTGATCTCTCTGCAGCTGGAGTCAAACCTGCTCCTGTCTATGTTGTTTTATTCTATTCATTATTTTATCTCATTCTAACATTTTTTAATGATTTTTATTTTAGATCAATACTTTTAACTATGTTTTATGTTCATGTCATTATTATTATTATTATTATTATTGTTATTATTATTGTATTATTATTATGAGAATGACACATAAGTGAAACCAGTTCCACACTTTTATGCAGGAGAGAAGAAGAGAGGCTCAGAGCCTCCTCTCCTCTGATTGGCTCACAGACCTGTTGTCACTAGAGCTGCAGAAAGAAGCCTGAGACAGGAAATGTAAAACTACACTGAGATGGTTTTTATATCTTCTTATGGATCAACACTGTCATTATTTGTGACTGTGAAAAAAAGTATAAATTACATTATACTAAACAGGTCCTTGATTGTGATTGGTTGATTACATCAGCATTATGTCAGATGTTGTTGTCTATTTCATCTTTAACCGCTATCACGAAATGATTTAAGATCAAAATCTATCTTCAAGCTTCCTTCCCCAAAGTTGTTGTCGCTGCTCTTTGAAGGTTTAACCGGCCAATCAGACTGCTTCTACCTGGAAACAGAAGCTCTGTCTCCGGGAAGCATTTCTCAGATGAACTTTAAACCCTGCTTCAGAAACCAGTGTGGTGTGGTGAGAGCGGCAGCAGCTGTGGTGCATCTGAGGCTTTCACTGCGGCTTCTCTGTTCAACACACCTGAAACTTCAGCCTGAACACAGTCTCAGGTGGATGTTAAAGCCTCCGACTGTCCCCAGGTCAGTTTGATCCGACAGGTTCGGTCCAGATCAGTTGAAACCTTTCAGTCCAGCAGCTGCTGCAGGTTCCAGCTTCACTTCCTGCTGCTGCAGCAGCTGCTCAATGTGTGACTGTGTTGGTGTGTGTTGGTGTGTGTTTAACCACTTTGTGGCCACAGGATGTGGTTGAAGGTGTGAAGCATTTGTTGTTACGTCTCCACGGTAACAAATCAAGCCTCTGTAGAAATACCTGCTGTAGAAGAAATGTTTTAAACTTCCTGCTGCTGGTTCAGCTTTTAATAACTCACCATACAAACCCTGATGAGTCTGCACGACCATTACTCTGTGACACACACGTGATCTTACAGGGTCTCGTTCTGCCCTGGAGTCAAACTTTCCTGTCCAACGTCACACGTATGACGAGTGTGTCCTCTACGAAGTTCAGAGGCCCAC
>NW_019523296.1:2366-3151 GCF_002814215.2 Seriola lalandi dorsalis | reverse complement strand
AGTGTGTGTCCAGTGTGTGTTGAGTGTGTGTCCAGTGTGTGTCCAGTGTGTGTCCAGTGTGTGGATGTGCAGAGAAACGTCCTGACCGGCGCTCTCTGTTGTCTCCACTGATCAGAGAACAATCGTGTGTTGTCAGAGCGTCACTGTGTTTCTCTGGAAGCTTTCACACTCAGCACTGCTGCTGCTGCTGCTGCTGCTGCTGCAGTGTTTCCTGACACAGACCACACCTCCAACACACACCAGTCAACTCTCACACACTCAGCCATTATGAAACTAGGAGATACAGGATGTTTACTTCAAAATAAAGGCACCAAAACTCTGCTTCATTAAATTAGAGTAACCACAGCCACAAAAATTAGACATTTCTGACATTGTGTCTGAAAACAGGAAGTAAAACTCTTTAAATACATTTTCTTTATACACATATTAATGTGTGTGATTGTTCGTGTGTGTGCTGCTGCCCCACTGAGAGACAATACAGTTAATGAAGATAAATAATGTACACATTATTGCACAATGTGTGCAATAAATTTGTAACATACTTAAATTGTAATTACAGCAGATATGTTGTTATTGCCAGGGTATGTAATTATTACAGATTTCATCGCCCGTGTTACTTTGGTAGAAGATGCTCATAACATATTGAATTATTAGAAGAAATTTGAGCCACACTGTCCTGGGTGACATGTTCATTCAGAAACAGCTGCACGGATCAATAACAGCGATCACTGTCACAGTCTCTGGAGAGAAGTTCCTGTAAAGGTGGAAACACACACAATACCTGT
>NW_019523296.1:0-1021 GCF_002814215.2 Seriola lalandi dorsalis | reverse complement strand
ACTCTGTGTTCAGATAGATTACTATTACTACGTGATTATTATTATTATTGATTGTCGATTTATCTGACGATTAATTTCCTGGTTAGTCATTTGTTTAATTAAATATAGAGAAGAAAACATGGAGCATTATCCAGCAGTGTTTCCAACTAACCCGAGGTAACGTCTTCAAATTCTGATTAATGTCTGTTAATTAAAATTAAGATTTTATTTCCAGCCAACACTTCAGAGCCCAAAGATATTTCAGTTATTGTCATATATAATAATGGAAATCAGTAAACTGAAATTTAAATTAAAATGATCAAATTTTACATTTACATTTACTGATTTATCAGAGGTTTTTGTTTGTATTTACATCAGCCTCAGCGCAGGAGGAGACCCTGGTGTAAGTTTAATACCAAGAGAAGAGGCTGTAGAAACAACACTGGTCTAAAACACTTTATGTCCCAAAACGTTGAACTGTCCCTTTAACAAGCTGAACCGGTGTCACATGGTTTGGGTCGTATCAGCAGCATGGGACTGAACATGTCTCCCATCAGAGTTTACAGGTTTAGATTTTACCCCCGTCTCTGATCTACGCCTCTAGTTTTATTCTACTTTATTCTTTTTTTTCTTCTTGTCAACGAACCTCATGTTGAGACTCAGACATCACTGACTGTCTCCTGCTCATAGGGGCTGTGATATATTGATGGTTATTACATAGATCTGGTTCGTCTGAGCTCCACTGTTTCCATTAGAGCTGCACAATAAATAGAAATATGATCTATATCACAATATGGCCGAGTGCAATATCCAAACCACAGGAGCTGCAAGTCTAAAAGGTAAAATGTGTCACACTGTCAGCGCCATCAGTGTCATGGTGCTACAGAGACGCCGCGGCCTACAGATCATATTCTCCAGACGTAAAGGAACATGATTGATTGGTGCAAGACCAACAGAAATCACATCATCATTATTTCTATATTTTTTCAGTGAAATTCACTCAATAGTTTTCAGAAACCACCATCAACACAAACCGTCCTGC
>NW_019523295.1:1821-2959 GCF_002814215.2 Seriola lalandi dorsalis | reverse complement strand
TAATCGTTGACATATCTGGTCTCTTTTGTAACTTTGGGATCTCCACAATAACTTAAAGTAAAGTTCTGTGGGTTTACACAGTGTTTGGCTGCACAGCGTGTGCTTGTAATGAGGAGGTTAAATGCTGATGGCCACTCACCCAGCTCATGGGGAAACTCCTCACACACGATAGCAGTTGAAGTGCTGAACCCCGTCAGTACCGACACGGTGAACGACGCACCGATCGCCAGGCCGTCGATGAAGTTGTGCAGCGCGTCGCTCAGCGTTATCATCCACGCCACCGTCTTGATGCTGGTGATGTGCCGCCCACGCAGCCAGTGGCACATCACGCCTGACCCCTTGACGCTCTGAGGAGAGACGAGACGGGTTAAAGGAGCGTGATTTCACTGAAGAAGAGTCGTATGTAAATAATGACATATGAGCCACAAAGATAACACACAACGATACGTCTGTGTTTAAAACCCAAAGTTCAAATCATCCAGAATACGAAGGACAAAGTTGAACATTTTGCACCTGATCAATACTTTGTTAACACATTAATCTCATCAATATTACAAACAAGAGGGCAACAGTTCTGACTGCGAAACACTCCTCATGTTGAACCTGAACTGCAGTGACGAAGCTATTCTTACCGCACTCAGAACTGGGCTGAACAATTCATGTAAATATTATCAGAATCTCAATCTGACAAAGTGAAATATAAAAATGACGACTCTAACTGGAATTGTAACTCATGTCACAATCTGATTATTATTGTTTTTGCATATTGTTCAGTCATAATTCAGAAATAGGTTTCAAGTCTACAGCCATGCTAGCAGCCGTCTGCCTGGGCACTGCAGTGCTTTGAGCTAAAGGCTAACATCATCTGATGTTTAGCAGCTCATCACTTTAGCACGTTCACATAATTATCACTAAACACAAGCTAAAACTGAGGATTGTATCCTGATAGATACTGGATCTCTGAGGCTGATGCTGTTAGCCACAACAATCTTGATGCTAATCTCTTACATGTAGAGGTTTGTTGTTTGTTCAGGATTGTGTCTGTGATTTTTACTTAGTGGATCATTTTGCAGCTAAAAAATGAACTTGTCAGTTTTCTCTGGAGGAGAAACGGTGACACTGTTTCTAAATGATTTCA
>NW_019523295.1:0-1005 GCF_002814215.2 Seriola lalandi dorsalis | reverse complement strand
GTGTGTCTGTGATAGAGGACTGTGGTGGACAGCAAATCTCTATCAAGCACACAGTTACTTCAGATAAGATTTCAGGGAAGACTCACTGTTTTTACAAGCTTATCTCTCCACGCTGAGCTACTCATTAGATAAAAGATCAGGGAGTACAAGGTTGCACCGGCTGTGTAGGTTAATGTGACATGTGCGCAGACACAGTTGATCATTTCCCAGCAGGTACCACTCTATCCTATTCTATTATAGATAATAGCGTTATAGATAAGAGGAGCGTGTTTGGTACCTGGGAAGGTGTCACGTTGGCGTGAGGAAGGTCCGGGCTCGGGCTGCTCTTGTCTACGGAGACGGTGCTGATGCTGGTCAAGATGATGGAGTCCTTCTTCTCCATGACGTCTCCGTTGTGAAGGGAGTTTTCCTGAGGCGGCTCTGCAGGAGTGAAGTGGCTGTGGCCGTGCTGAGGAGACGACAGACACAATCAGGATCTTTAACCTCCATACCAGAAGCTTCAGGACCACTACACCTTCCTCATCCTCATCACAGCTCTGCTTAGCAAAATTTGGCTTTTTCTGTTACTTCTTCATCACATAGTTTATTTATTTCCTGTTACTGGTGTTTCTGACACTAGAGCTAAAAAGTGAACATGTTATATTTCAGTGGAGTTTTACGAGGGGTTATTGAAAAGCTGAGCTTCATTCTTCATATTTAACAATGTTAGGATTCTATGTAATCACATGCTTCTTGTATTTACTGACCCACACAGCAAAATGAAGCTTCTGGCCCAACATACACCCGGGTCCTCCGCCCCAAGTCCGGCCCATATACTTCCACATGAGGGCAGATTCTGGCTGTAATCCTCCGATGTTGTCTGACAGCTGCAAGATTTTCTGTGTGTGCGCCAGAATTGGTCCAGATGTGGAAGCGGCATCTAACAATCAGGTTGTATATGGGCCAGATTCGGGCCGTGGAACCGTGGTGTACACTGGGCCAGAACAAACATGTGGCCCCGGTATG
>NW_019523294.1:1729-2276 GCF_002814215.2 Seriola lalandi dorsalis | reverse complement strand
TCTTCTGCTTTTTCAGCTGACAAAGTTAAACGAAACGGGATAGGCATCCGTATCCTATTCCTGTGATGTAACCCTTCTCTCTCAGCGTTTACGTCAGTGTTGATTGAGTTGACTAAACAGATTCGGTGTCAATCTCTCCAGGCCGCCATGTTTTGTCCTTTCTGTGATTAAGATCTGGCGACTATTCAAGTGTTCTGTGGCGAAAATGTACAGTTTTAATTACACTTGAATATAAGGGTTCAACACGCCACACTGTTTGGAGTTCTAATTAGTAGCTAGACACAACAATTATCAGTATGGAGACCTACTTTTCTAGACGTTTAAGTAAAATATCTAGAGGTCATAATTAAAAAATTGTAGACTGAATTATTCCAGACTTTTAAACAGCTTATAAAATAGTTTTATATTAGGTTTTGGTTTATAGAATTAAAGAATAAAATCAATCAGATTTTGACTCATTGGGGGGCAGGGAGAGTGTTTGTGGGTCCTACTTCCCGGGGGGGGTAGATGTGTCCTGGGTGGGAGGGGTTTTGTTATAATCTTTCCT
>NW_019523294.1:0-1070 GCF_002814215.2 Seriola lalandi dorsalis | reverse complement strand
AGAAACAGGGTTGCGTTGGAAATACAAGCCGAAGGTGGAAACGGCTACTTCCTTCCTGCTCTTTGTTTTATTTTAAATTGTGTCACTTCTGCCTCAAGTCAGAGCAGGAATGTAACACTCGTGAAACCACAGGGATGAGGACTCGAAAGCACGACTCAGAAGAGTTCAGCGCTCGAGTCTCTTCACTTGACAACAAAAAGGGTTGAGTACAGGCAAACAAATCAGACGGAGAGCGAACTGAATCGAGGTCCAGGAAACAAACACAATCATTTAGTAGAAAAACAAGCACTTGGAATAATGGCTGGAACATTTCACACATATTGGGGGGGTGAAGTGGCGCAGAGGAAAGGAAGCACAGAGACTAAATACACTCAAGACAACGAGACACAGGTGAAGCCAATTAGGGCGAGGCAGCCAATCACAGCCAATCACAGCAGCGGGAAACACACAGTTAACTGAGCAAAGCAAATATACAAAGATTCAGGAAGGACAACAGCACATAAAACTACATTTTAAATTATAAAAAGAGTGAAAATGATGGAAGATAAATTCCTTTAAGAAAAGGAAGAGGAAAAAATATTTATATAGATAAATGAAATGAAAATATACAATTCAGACACAGGTGAAAAAATTCCATAATATTCCCAAAGCTTATTTCTCTCTTTGTTGTTTAATGAACTGAGTGACTTGAGTAGAGAAATCAGTTCTAAGAGAAAAATGAAACAAGGTCTGAGCGATGTATTTATTTATGATAAAAACAAAAAGTTAAAAAGAGCATATATTCACTATTTTCTATTCCTTTCTCTGTCTCTCTCTTTTACAGCCCAAAATCTCATTAAGGACTCTACACCTGAGCTTCCTGCTACAGAATATACAGAGTGAGACATTAATTACTCTTTTATTATCAAGCTCACCAGGAGTCTCATTAATCTTTCCTGCAGGGCATTTTAGAACACATTTAATATGCTGGGGACGTGTTTAAATACAAGAACACAATATGAACTCTTAAACCACATTTTCTAACCACTTATATTTCTACAAAACAACTACAAATGTATTCACCTGCACTA
>NW_019523293.1:6760-7597 GCF_002814215.2 Seriola lalandi dorsalis | reverse complement strand
AGCATGATCCTGCTGGAGGGAGCCATTAGAAGATGGTGAACTGTGGTCATGAAGGGATGAACATGGTCAGCAAAAATACTCAGAGAGAGAGATATTCAGACCATGATTAGTACTGGTATTAAGAAGAAAACATTCCCCACACCATCGCACCACCACCAGCAGCCTGGACTGTTGAAGGCAGGTTGGCTCCATGGATTTAAACTCTGACCTGACCATCTGCTGCCTCAGCACAGATCCAGATCCACCGGACCAGGTTTTTCAACTGTCCAGTGTTGGTGAGTCTGTGTCCACTGCAGCCTCAGGTGTCTTGTAACTACATCCACCTCAAGATTGTTGTTCATTCCAAAGCCTTTCTGCTCAGCGCAGCTGTAAAGAGTGGTTATCTGAGTGACCGTAGCATTTCTGTCGGCTCAGACCAGTCTGGACATTCTCTTTGTTTTCTGGACATGTACTTTGTATTGAAATTAGCAAATGTTAGCGAGCTAACACACTGAACTTAGACATGATAAACATTACCTATGAAACTTAAGCATGTAAAAATATCAGCCCTGTCATTCACATAATAACAAACTGTGACATGTCCAGCTCTGCATCCTCAATCATGTTTTCATCTTTGACAATGTCTCATCTTTTTGTACACCTCCTGTTTTAGTTTGATATCACTAACTCTCATCTCATGTCAGATTTACTTCCTGCCCTCATGTGTTTCCCGCCGTTGTTATTGTCTGCCCCGCCCTAATGTGTTGCACCTGTGTCTCCCCTCTCCTCGTGTATATAGTCTAGTGTTCTCCTTTCCCCGGTTTCCATTTCGTCTTCGACCTTTGCGTCTTCGTCCGA
>NW_019523293.1:0-1484 GCF_002814215.2 Seriola lalandi dorsalis | reverse complement strand
TTCACTGAGCTCCAACGCTAATATTTGTTAGCAAAACAGTGTAGAAAGCATTCAGCTAGCAGCTTCCCATTTTCAGCCAGCGCTGAGCATTGCTTTCACTTTTTAAAATCACGAACATCACCAGCGGTGCATGTCAGTTGTCAGTAATTAATATTAATACTATGAGTAACTTAGTGACAAGCCTAAATTAACCTTGTCAGTTTGCGTGCGCTCTGCCTGCCGCTGTCAGTGCTTGATAGTTTACGAGGGAAGACAATCCACTCTGTGTCACCACTGTACAACCACCAGTAAACAGGTGTGCTTCTTTTCTTCCAATAATCCAACAGAGTGAGACATCTTCCTTCTAGCGGATCATGTCACGTCTCTGTCAGGGGTGGCATTCTTTGAACTGAACTTTCATTGATATCATATCAATAATTTAGGCTTTTATACTTTATATTTTTGCACTATGAACTTCAGAATTTGGATCCAGAAGCTCATAAAAAAGAAAACAAGGTGTGTGAGATTAAGTAGTCGACAGCTGCGATATTTCAATGTGTCAGATGCGTAAATGTTGCATTGGACTTGGTATCGACAGATACCCAATATTAAAAGGTATATATTTTTAATCCATCCAGTTTTTACAATTGTAAAACCTTCATTTGTGTGTCATCCTCCCAACATAAACTCTGTTGGCTGAGCAGGAACACATGGCAGCAAGACCAGCAGCTAAACCAGTTTCCTAGGGAAAATCAATCAAGTCAGGAACTCTTGACTATAGATGTTAAAGACTTAACAAAATAACATATTTTAAACAAATAAAAACTGTCATTAATTAGTAATCAGTCCAGTCATCCGTTGGTGAAAATTTAGTCAGGAATAAAATTAACTTTGATTAGCTGTTTTGTCATTATAAATTAAACTTTCACCTATTATATGTATATATATAATATAGTCTTAGTAATTTTATAAACAGTATATATAAAGTGTATATAAAATCTAAAACCTATGATGCACACATGGGTGCAGGCAACAGTACAAAGAGAAAGACATGGTCTCAGCGACAGAGCGAGTCTGCTCAGGGACCTGAAATGACTGGGTACAGTATCACACCAGAGAGCTCCATTAGCAATAATTGGATGGATTTCGTATTAATATATGCTCTGTCATTTAGCATTGCATACAGGCTTAACCTCTGCATGGGATTTCATCCCCTGCTAAGTCCTGCAATCATACACTTCACACTGATCATAATGATTGGAATACCATAGTCTAGAGCGGCATAAAGTACTGAAGTAAAAGGAAACAAAATCTGTTTTATTTCTTTCTACATGGATGTTTTTCTCACTTGTTTAGTCTTATGATCAGCGGTGAAGTTACATTTGAAAGGACCTGTGTCATTTACATACTGTATATATTTAGTTACTTGCTTATACTCCATGCGTCTATAGTTTGTTTTCATTGAATTCTAGCACAAATTTTAAGTGAATTTTGACAAAATAAAT
>NW_019523292.1:6294-7395 GCF_002814215.2 Seriola lalandi dorsalis | reverse complement strand
TTCATCCACCTATCCCAAGATTCATTGCGCCGGTAATGAAAACAAACAACACACCGACGGAGAGCCACTTTTAAATGTAAGTACCTCATTTAACCCAGTTCATCAGCTAACGGCACAACTGTTAAAACCAAGAGCCTTAAATCCTCAATTGTTTTGTATAAAAAAAAAAACTTGCGTGTAGTCAAGGTTGCTTAGCGACGGGAGCCTATGGCACGTTTAAGCGCACGTCTTGAGACGTAATTGACGTGTAAAGAGCATTTACTGTCGTCGTAAGACGTGCGAGTTTGACGTCTTAACGCTGACGTCATAGGACATGTTCTGGACCAACCCACGTGCCATATACAGCTCCTGAATTAGGACACATGATCAATACAGAATCATTTCAGCCAGTTCATTGCATCGATGTGATTGAACAACTGTCATATCATGCTGTAGATGATGTTTCTGAGTGAAACATAAAAACTGTCCTGAATGTAGTTTAAAAGTGAGGTTTAGTCTGAAACTGTATATAAATGTACCACATATACACAAATACAGTCTGATGCTGTTGAGCAAGATTTTTAAATGTAAAGTACAATAATATAATAATAAAATAGTTCCTGGGTCAGATTCTGAGGTTACATCAGTCTGATAAATAATGTGTCTAGAGGACGAAACGGAATAAAAAATCATAGTTTGAACTTACTGACTCTTTCACTGCTGCTTTTTAAAAACTAAATGTGATTTAATGTCACACCTTCATCTTTCCGGCTCCCCTGGATTAAAATAGAGGCTCTGCTCTTTATTTACCCGTTGCCATGGTGAATTGTTGAAGCTGAGCTCCATTGCTGATGGCATTTTGTATTCGTCATGGTTATCTCGGAGCGGATTGTTTAAGCTGCTTTTCTGGAGCAAAGCCCAGGAGGACAAAAGGTAACACATGACACTGAATTATGTTTTCATCAGAGACACAGACCTCCTAAGGGCTGAGACGTCTCCTGTGTACGCAGCAAACAGCAGGTTGATCACTGACTTCACCTGAAACACAGCAACACATTACAGCTCAACATCTACATACATATATATATTCACGTATATTTATATTTTTCCACTCTAATATAT
>NW_019523292.1:0-1027 GCF_002814215.2 Seriola lalandi dorsalis | reverse complement strand
TCAGACAGTATCAGAGAGAAACCCGACAGCTTGGTTAGAATGAGGAGCGGGGGTGCGATCGGGTACGCAGCGACTGATTCCTCACCGTCTTCATTCAGGAAGAGCTTGTTGAATCGCAGGCCGCTGGGCTCTTTGCCAATGAAGCGGTGAACATACTCGGTGCCGTGGTCGTGAACAGCAATAGCGTATTTCAGAGGCTTGACACACGACTGCAGACAGAAAGGAACCTTGGTGTCACCGACAGTGTGCCTAAGAAAGAGGAGACAAGTTCCAGCACAGTCATGTGGCTTTTAGCATACCAGTGGTCGTTCAGTCATTCACAGTTATACGGCTGCCCCCACTGTTACTGTCCAGCCAACAAACAAAAACTATTTGGCATGAAACTGTACCTCTGTCCGTCGACGGTGCACAGGGCGACGGCCCACAGATCTGGACTGAAGCGGGCCAGCTGGGGAATGTAGTCTGCCACCTACAGAGTTGCACAACAATTTTAAAACTGCTTTTACTGGTTAATATGGTAAATGGAAAGACGAGACAATAATCTGTCTCTGCAGATTATTAGACTTCTGAAGCAGCTCTCACTCACCTGCCCTCCGGACATATTCTTGGCGTTTTCATAGAGCTCGTCGATGTGGGCGCAGAACGGCTGGAAGTCTGGGATGACAAACTTCTTCCTGAAGGCCTGGGTGAGCAGAACGATGTTGCTCTGGACACATCTAAGACAGGAGACAGCGTCCAGTCAGTCTATAACCAGGTATTTTCTTGCCCTTAATGTCATTAACTTTCTTAACTTTTGGACAGAAATCATCAGATCCTTCATCAGGCCTGACCAAGCTTCATGTTATACACTCTGCCACAGTGAGACATCTGCTGCTGGACTTAAACATCATGTGATGAGTTGTGTTGTCTTTTAGGGAACTGTTAGTTTTTCTGGCTCATTGCCTCCAGTTCCTGAACGAGCCGTCAGGTGCTGATGCAGTTTTTGGAAATGATTGTTCCTGCCTCCAGATTCTGTCCTGATCGTTTC
>NW_019523291.1:2331-2728 GCF_002814215.2 Seriola lalandi dorsalis | reverse complement strand
AAAGTACGCCATTGAAAATCTGACAGCAGGACCGATTATACCATGCCATATAAATACAATTTTTTTTTTTTTTTGCTAGACGAGTGACATAAAGCAGTTGTGGGACAACAATAGCTGTCTGTGGAAGAATCAATATTGTATTGTATTGATTTTTTTTCACGCTGAATCCATGGCACGGCTAGTGACAACACAAGCTGGTCCATGGCCCAGAACAAAGTCCATTACATCAAACCATTTTGTTGTTGTTTTATGTTTGCTACATTGCATGCATTGTGGTTCATTTTTTTTCTCTGCACTATTGGACTGTCTATTGTGTCAACACATATGCCAAACAGAGAGAAATCTTCTTATCCACCTTCTGGATTCTAACCGCTGATTCTAGCGCCCTCTGAATGGC
>NW_019523291.1:0-1229 GCF_002814215.2 Seriola lalandi dorsalis | reverse complement strand
CAGTCTACATCTGTATTCAGATTTTGAAACACTCATTTGACATGTACAATCTGTACACTTTTTCCCTCTATTTCAAATTCAATTCAAAATTCAAATCATCAATTACATATGCACATGTAATGATTATTTTAACAGTACTTTTCAGCCATAAGGTTATAATAATGCCATACAGTGTAGACCCATTTTTATTTATAATTATGAATACATGTCATTAGAAATTTACTAGGATGTCTAGGATGCTGCTCTCAAACCAAATATACTGTACAAATTTGGTTAGTATGGGTCACTGATCAAACAGGACATGATGGCATCATTAATATTAATTTATTATATGGACACCAAACATTTAAAAATGTTATTGTATTAAATTACTAAGTATGGAAGATTGAGTGATCTGATTATCTTTATCTTACAATCGTAAAGATTATTTTTATAGCCCATGAGTTATATAAAATGAGTTATCTATTCATGCCAGAGCGTCTGATAACAGTTTTCATAGCTATTATAAAATTAATACAGTATATGGACCTTGTGTTTTTCATGGTTTGAACTGGGTTCTTTAGTTTCGTCTTGTGACCTCTCGTGCGTCTACTTGTGACCCACACATAAGAAGAGCAAAGATCAGCCATACTTTGAGACAAGTCCAGCATTAGCCTAATTGAGCTAAATGGTTACATGGCCACAGTGAGAATGCTAACATGCTGCTGATAAACGGGCATGATGTTTACCAATATGACATATTAATTTAGCATTTAGCCCAAGTTACTACTTAGACTCAAAGGAGCTATTCGTTAGTTTAGCTATTGCTAAATAGCCAGCGTTAGCATTAATAGCTGCTTACTTACCAGCATAGAGGAAGTGTTGTGAGTTCAGTGTCTTCAATCCTTTACTCTCCAAGAGCTGTCTCCAGCGGTGGAAAGCAACGCTAATGTTAACACTTGTCCCTGTCTCGTCTTTTCTTCTACTGAAGATAGCACGCTAACCAGCTCAGCTAGCCCCAGCCTGTCTCGCTGCACTTTCTGATAGCGACTCACTGTAGCCTCCAATCTGTCCTGAGGATGTAGCGCTGCTCAGAGGACGTATTATAACCTCTTGGTGTCACTATTCGCTCCTGACAAGAAACCACATTAGGCGGCAGAGGAAACTTAGAAAAAGCCCTTATAAACACAAAGTGTAGCTGAGGATGATGGGATTGTGAAAGGTTTTGTAACTATCTGGTTTTAAGCCAA
>NW_019523290.1:0-1405 GCF_002814215.2 Seriola lalandi dorsalis | reverse complement strand
ACTGTTAAGCAATGCCCTCTACAAGAAGGAATTTGGATCAACCCTACATCTGCCATATTGTGCGCTCTTGTACAGTTTATTTAGTGTATGATATCATGCAAGAACATATATAATAATTATTTTCATTTCATATAAAGTTCATTTAACTTGTGTAAAATCTTTAACTGTCGAAAATAATTAACATGTGACATGAAGAACCATTTAATACATTCAGAATTTATGTCAGTATCAGGATGAAATCACACAAAATTGTCTGAAATGGAGAAGAAATTCTGTCCTAAGATTTTCTGCATTTGAAGAAAAGGTACATCAGAGAAATAATATAAGGAGAATTTAGACAATAAAGATGTTTAGACAGCGACTGTGAATAAAATCAATGTCAGATTTATTGTTTGGAACCTAATGGATGATAAAAATAAGGAAAAAATGAAAATAGTAGATCAAAACTACTCTATTCTTAATGATACTGCTTCAGCTCATGTCTTCTTCTTCTTCTTCTTCTTCTTCTTGTTTTTGTTCTTGTTCTTGTTGTTCTTCTTCTTCTTCAGCAGTGTGATAAACACGGCCACACTGTGCTGAGATAAATGTATGTGCACGTTAGTGGCGCCATCTAGTGGCGAAACATGGAAACACCACCTTCCTCATTTCTCCTCAGTCAACAGCAAACAGCCACAGTTGAGTTAGTTTCAGTTTATTTCATAACTCTTCTGCATATATTATTAACATTTTAACAAACAGGATTCTTTTTTGTTAAAAACACAATGTAACATTAACGGGATTGAGGTTTAACATGTGATACACTTAAACCACTTATACACAGAGAACGTCAGAAAGTTTTGGCTTATTCAGACCAATTTGGCAGCGTTGTTTTGGGGAACGGTGTCAGTAAAGGTACTTGATGGACGGAGGCAGCGTCACGGATGATTCACACTCACAGGCAGCAAAGTCTTAGTGACTCCACACAGGAGGGGGAACTACCTCCACTACTGTTGGCAGAGCACAACATCATAGGGCTGTATTCAGTCAAAACCATGCAGTAAAAATGAATAAATAAAACAAAAGAAAATCAAAACACTTTGCAGGTTTGCCTACAAACAGTTGCTTTTTAAGAAATGTTGTAAAATGTGGATTTGATTGAAACAGATTTGTGGACCATGAGCGCCAGTTTGTGCCTCTGAGGGGTTTTTTGTTGTTGTTGTTATGGTTACAGTCCAGTCAAAGAAAAGCAAAAAGAAAAATGCACAAATCAAACTCCTAAACAGGTTTCTTCATTTCTGAGATACTCTGACACTGTTCAGTACAAAGAGATATTCCATGAAGTGTTTCATAGAGCAGGTTTTTAAACCCTTTTGAAAGTGTTTGAACCAAACAAAGAAGGAAACTCGTCGTCGCTCCTGCCGTGCAG
>NW_019523289.1:6598-7553 GCF_002814215.2 Seriola lalandi dorsalis | reverse complement strand
GTGTGTGTGTGTATGTAACAGGAAATATGTTTTAGATTCAGCTCGGATCAAACTCAGATGCTGCAGCTTCAGTTTCTGCTGAAAAGATGATGAAGATGAAGATGATGAAGACGAAGATAGTGATGAAGATGGTGATGAAGATTGTGACGGTGATGAAGAAGATGAAGTTAGTGATGATGATGATGAAGACGAAGAAGATGATGATGAAGATGGTGATGATGATGATGATGATGATGATGAAGATGAAGACGGTGATGAAGATGGTGATGGTGATAATGATGAAGATGGTGATGGTGATGAAGACGAAGATGATGATGAAGATGGTGATGATGATGAAGACGAAGATGATGATGATGAAGATGGTGATGATGATGATGATGAAGATGGTGAGGATGAAGATGGTGATGATGATGATGAAGATGGTGATGATGATGAAGATGGTGATGATGATGAAGATGATGAAGATGGTGATGTTAATGAAGATGAAGATGGTGATGATGATGGAAGATGATGATGAAGATGATGAAGATGGTGATGATGATGAAGACGAAGATGATGATGATGAAGACGAAGATGATGATGAAGATGATGGTGAAGATGAGGATGGTGATGGTGATGATGATGATGAAGACGAAGATGATGAAGATGTGATGATGATGAAGAAGATGATGATGATGATGAATATGGTGATGATGATGAAGACGAAGATGATGAAGATGGTGATGATGATGAAGATGGTGATGAAGATGATGGTGATGAAAATGATGATGGTGATGAAGATGATGAAGATGGTGATGATGATGATGATAGTGATGATGATGATGAAGATGATGATGATGAAGATGGTGGTGATGAAAATGATGATGAAGATGGTGATGAAGATGGTTATGATGATGATGATGAAGATGGTGATGATGATGGTGATGAAGACGATGATGATGAAGATGGTGATGAA
>NW_019523289.1:4560-5412 GCF_002814215.2 Seriola lalandi dorsalis | reverse complement strand
CCCCCCTCTCTCTCCGCAGGTCGTCTCTGTCCCTCAGAGGATCCCGTCTGGAAACATTCGCGAAGGAAAAACGCTGTCAGAGATCAACTGTGAGTTTACCTGTCTGATGATGATGAAGATGATGATGATGATGATGATGATGATGATGATGATGATGGAGCTTGTCTGTCTGTCTTTCAGTTGATCAGATGAAGTTTGATCCACCTTTGAGGAAAGAGACTGAAGCTCATCATGAAGAGGCACACACTCACACTCACACACTCACACACACACACTCACACTCACACTCACACTCACACACTCACACTCACACACTCACACACACACACACTCACACTCACACACACACACTCACACACACACACTCACACTCACACTCACACACATTTAATAATAATAATAAAAATGATAATAATAATAAATGAATTAGAATCAGTTCAAATAAGTAGATAAACAGAATAATCATAAAGTTAAAATGCATGTAATATAAAAATATACATAAAATAATAAAATAATAAATATTCATTTGTTTACAGAGCGACTGTGATCGTTTCCTGGACTGTGAGGAGGAGCTGTACTTCACGGCCAGATCACGCCTGGTATTTATATGCACTGATGCAGTCACAGGGAGGGCTAATGCTAACAGGCTAACCATCACTACGAGCTGTCAGATATGACCAGCAGTCTGTTAATAGTATTTAAAGTTATTTCATAGTTAATATTTTTATTTGGTTCAGTTTGTCTCAGTAGAAACAGTAGAAACAGTGAGGGGCTGCTGTGTTTTGGTCCTTCACGTCTGTTTTGGAGATTCACTGTTGGAAGTTGCTGATTCAGCGCTGACGCTCAGCCGAC
>NW_019523289.1:0-1226 GCF_002814215.2 Seriola lalandi dorsalis | reverse complement strand
TTAACATGTAGGTTCCACCTTAAATCTATGCTTGACCAACTTAGGTCTGCTCTAGACCTCCTTAAATCTACTGTAGAATACCTTAAATCTACATAGGTCCACCTGCCATCATGTGACAGTGGGTCTGGGTGTGGCCATAAGCCTCGTCCTGATCAGTCAGGACTGAGAACCAGCAGACAGCAGGAAGACACAGAGGACACCCAGAGACATGGAGCGATGGAGCACCAGCTGATTGGTCGTCTCAGACTCACAGCGTCTCCTTCTGTTTGTCTTCGTCTCCAGGAAGTTTTCCGTCTCTCAGAAGATTCCCGACACTAAGGGCTGTCTGAAAGGCTGCGTTGGTGAGTCACTCACTGTTTCCCATCATGCACCATTCTCACCTTAGTTTAATGTGTTTGGTCTCTGTCTCACAGTGAGTGTAGCTCACCTGTTCTGCAGGTAAGACTTTTGTAAGGTAGTTTATCTCACTTGAGACAGGTGTAGACAGGTGATGTCTCAGGTGAACGTAGGGTGGAAACCATCAGATTTCAGCCCAGGACACTTGGACAGTGGTGACCTTTGACCCTTTCTTCCCTTTTCTCCCCATAGTGAGGAACCCCTACACAGGTCATAAGTACCTGGGAGGCGCCTTCCAATCAGGGGTAGTCCTGCTGGAGTGGGTGGAGCCCATGAAAAGGTTCATGCTAGTGAAGGTAAGACAGAAAACACCTGTGTGGTTTCAGTGTCAGTGCCTTGCTCATGGACATGTTCACCTGAAGATCCTCCTGGACGCCTCCCCAGACAGACCTGGGCCCCCACCGGGACTAGGATTAATGAGAACAGATGTGTAGAGGTTGTAGATGATGAAATGTTTAACACCAGCTGCTCCCTAAAAGATCAGGTGTGTCTTACCTGCCCCAACCTGACGTGCGTTATACCTGATCCTCAACCAGAGTGTCAGCAGTGACCCCTGCAGATGGACATGCAGCTCTACACCATGATCAGGATGAAGGTTTCTAACTCTTTATCTTCCCACCCTCACCAGAACGTGGACTTCCAGCCACCGTGTCCTCTGGAGGTTCTGGAACTGCTGGTCGTCCCGGAGCAGCCGTACCCTCTAATCTGCATCGGCCTCAGGAGGGGAACCGAACAGAACCAACCTGTCAGCTTCCAGACCCTCGACCCCAATTCACCCTGTCCGGCCCCCCCTGACTCAGGTACACCTCCTGATTCAGGTTCTCCTGACT
>NW_019523288.1:2068-3995 GCF_002814215.2 Seriola lalandi dorsalis | reverse complement strand
ACTAGATTTATCTGAGAAGATCATGTGTTTCTTTGCACCAAGTGGAAGCTATAGTATAACAAAAAGTAACAAAAAGCCCTGCAGCCACGACCAACAAGCTGTGAGATAATGATGCAGTTTGCCACTTCTTAAAACTTCTTAACATTGTGAGACATTAAAACTTGACATTGTAGAAACAAAGGAAAGTAAAGCAAATTTCTGCTTTTTTTTACGGCACGGTCTTTGTCCAGTTAGAAACAGATTTCAGCAGACAACTCAGGACAAACCCAACAACTCCCACTGAACAGCAACAGTTGTAAAATGCAGCTGGTGTTCAGAGGGGTTTTTATTGAGGTCTGTGAGAAGGAGAGAACTGTCAGTCACCTCATGTGCAGCCATAGAAATGAAACCAGACTTGGGCAAATGCACTTCAGGTTTTGTAGCAGTGCAGGATGAGCTTATCAAATCTAATCACTCACATATTTCATCCACATCAAATACAAAACTGATTAAGAAAAGTTTGTTTATTCTGTCCAGACTGATAATTCAATTGGATGCTGCTTTAATTACCATAACTTTAGACAGAAACAAGTTATCATCAATCTTTTGGAAAAAAAAGTAGGCATATAATATCTCTTACTCTGCAAATTTCCACTGTTTTGACTTCAATCATTCTGTATGAACCTGAGTTAAAAGGTCACAGCTTTAAGAAACTTAATGCCCATGAATTAATTGTGTTCTCATATTGTTTCTGGTTGAGAATTCAAATCCAATAAATTAGCCCACAAAAAAAAAAAAAGTATTGTAAAGAAATTAGTTATGGAGGAACTGATGGTTGTGAAAAAAACAAGTCCACTGAATAATGAGGAGTCTGCTCTTGTTTCTGGACTCTGATGTATGTTATGCATGACTTGGATTTATAATTAAAACGGGCAGCAAAAGGATAGTGTCAAAAGCAATATAAAGCTGTAGGAAACTGTTATGGCTTTTTCACATGCAAGTGTTACACACAATCTGCAGCAAAGAAAAACTTTCCAGACTGTAGTTAATCAAGAAACCATGTCACACTACTTGTCACAGAACAGTGCTCATTGAGTTTGTGGAATGCACTTCAGAGTTCAGCCACAGAGGAAGGACTAGGTTTCTTATGTTTCATTTTTTGTTTCTTTAGGATTTATATGCAATCTACATCTGGGCTCAAAATAGTAGCTCTTATGAGAGCTGCGACGATCAGTCACTTACTGTAATTAAGTCAGTCAAATTAATCAGCCATTTTATTCTCAATTAATCATTGAAATCCCTTTCTAAGCAAAAACACCAAATGTTCTCTGGTTTGAGCTTTTCTCTGTTTTATATCACTGTAAACTGAGCAATTTTGGAAAATGTGAGGGCTGTTTCTCACATTTTATATGTACCAAATGATTCATTGATTAATCAAGAAAATAATATGCAAATTAATCAATAAGGGGGTTTATCATTACTTGCAATCTGTATTAATATTACCAAATTTTTAAGTAATCCACTGCCGGAGTCGGACACATGCCAGATGGATGCCATCCTGAAAGACAAAAGCCGTTTTCAAATTAATAATTAATCTTATTAAATATACAGCCACATGTTTCATGATATACAGTCAGAATGGCACAATGGTACAATGCAAATATGCTAGATACATTACTAAAGACACACTTGCTACAAGGTGCTAAAACATGTATTTATAATAGTTTTGAGGTCTGGACTGTTAGTTGGACAAAAAGCTGCTTTCTGTACCTTTACAAATTAAACAATTGATTCATCAAATAATAAGCAGCAACAATTACAACAAAATCATCAGTTCATAAAATCCCAGTTTTATAATAATATAAAATATAATAATCCGACCAACGGCCCTTTGCTGCATGTCATCCCATCTCTCTCTCCCTGAATTTCCTGTCTATCCCTCACTGTA
>NW_019523288.1:0-1176 GCF_002814215.2 Seriola lalandi dorsalis | reverse complement strand
TTGCTCTAGAAACAAATAACTAAATAAAAAAGGTCTGGTTACGATAGGGCTAAAATAATTTTGACAGACTAATGATTTACTTATTTCTGTACTGACTGAGCATCACCGGTGTATTTCATCATTATTATTATTCTTGAGAGATTTGGAGCTGTAGTGAGCATAGTAATTTTTCTTTATTAGAAAACTCATTTTGGGATCTCTGAAGGCAAACTCATGATTTAGAATAGAAAGAAGGTTTCCTCTGGACAACGTGACAAATTAATAACGTGTCTGCAGTCACTTTCATCTTCATTGCCAGTGCTATGAATATTTCATCCACTCTTGGGCAAGCCTTTGGAATACACTGGCAATGCTAACTTATAGGACAACTTTGCCTCTTTTTCAGTTAGTTCTGGTTGGCATCCACTACAGACAGCTTGGCCAGGGGCTTGAGAAGCTGGTCCAAAAGGCCTCTGCCATGTTTACTGTACTGCACAAGCCTCAGCACGGCACAACATGGGTGGCCCCGCTACGGAGTCGCCTTCAGTCTTCAGTGAAAATGCGGCAGTATTATGGAAACACCGCACCCGTCTGGCTCAGGTTTTACCCAGCACATAACAAGACGGTCCTTATCCGGCACATGAACTATATGGTCTCTCCTCAGTGGAGGTTTCCTATACATGTCTGTGAGCGTCTATGCCAAGCATAATGGAAAAAGGACAAGGGGTCCCTGGAAAATAAGATAGTAAAATAAAAATGGTTTGAATGGTTTTTTCCCCAAGTATATAATATAATTTAAACAAAAGGAAAGAAATGACATTGAAGACAACCAGGGAGTATGGATAAAATATGATGAATAAAAAACCAAACTGTAGAAAGGCATTTCAGCCTTTATTGACAGTGTAGAGAGACAGGATAGGCAGGGGAGAGAGAGGGGATGACATGGAGCAAAGGACCCAGACTGGATAGGAAACCAGGCCACTGCAGTAAGGACACAGCCTCGAAGGTCCCAAATTGTATAAAGGTAGATGTCTATGTGTTGTTTGATTATAAAGCAGGTCTAGGTTCTATATTAATACTGTGAAAGTATCAAAGCCTCAGTCCACAGAGAAATGCACACAGCCTGTATTCAGAAACTGAGCCTTAAAACCAGCCGTCAGGACTTCTGTAACTTTATGATGTCACAACAAAGCAGTC
>NW_019523287.1:6513-7321 GCF_002814215.2 Seriola lalandi dorsalis | reverse complement strand
GAGGCACGCACATGCAGACACATATATATATGTGTGTGTGCCCTGTGCACAGATGATGGACAATCAGTTATGTCATATAGTTGTCGTATGCATACTTAATCCATGTCTGTCCTCTCAGACACAAAAGGAAA
Source organism: Seriola lalandi dorsalis (assembly GCF_002814215.2). NCBI lineage: Eukaryota > Metazoa > Chordata > Actinopteri > Carangiformes > Carangidae > Seriola > Seriola lalandi. The sequence continues at coordinate 7,190 of NW_019523287.1, read as the reverse complement.
AGACACTTGTCTATGCGTCCCCTTCAACAGAAGATGACAAGGCAATAGATTAACTGTAGAGCCATAATTCAGAGGGCACCTGGAGAAAGCTCTGGTCAAACTAACACATAAAGAGAGGGAATGAGACAACAGACAAAGAGGTTCATTTATTACATGATAGGAAGTGGAAGTGATGAAGAAAAGGCAGAAATGTGACCTACTTGCAATAAATGTAGCTGTCCATCATAAAAAAAGAAAATGATTAGTTGCAGGTTTAAAAGTTCCCTCTTTGCTTCACTGTGTCCTGATGATGCAATGGTTTAAGTGTTTAATGTTTAATGTATTTAATCTGAACTGCCGCCACAGCACAGCGTTCTGTTTGGACCTATGAGATATGTGTGTGTGTGTGTGTGTGTGTGTGTGTGTGTGTGCGCGTGCTTTGGCAGGCTGGAAGGACAGTTAGTGTTTTGTCTCTTGCACATTCGTATATGCACCAAAGTCAATCAAAGCAAATGTCACTGAATGTTTAACCTCATTGGGCTGTTGCCATTGTCTGACTGAAGTTTTCAACTTCCAAATATGAAATACCATGACGACACAAGTGAACATGACTTCACTGGACAATGCTTAACATACTGAGTATATAGCCAGACAGTGGAAAAGTGTATGCTGTGACAGTAACTGTTGCAAATATACTA
>NW_019523287.1:0-1150 GCF_002814215.2 Seriola lalandi dorsalis | reverse complement strand
TTTGTTCGCCATAGACACTAAAAGGACAAGCGGATCCAAAACGCATCACCGGCGCACCACAGATGCTCCGGTTAGTACGGAGCAGTGCAGAGCCTCCTCGTCTTTCTCCTCACCGGGAGCTGAGGTGCAGGAACACTGCTGCTTCGCCTACCCGCGGTTCGCGGTGGCTGGGTGCTGGGGATTCTTTGCCCCGCTATATGGACTGTCGGCTGTGCATGTTTTCTGCTTCACTTGCTGCCGCTGCTAGTGCTTGCTGCGGTGAGTGTTTACTGCAGGTTTTGTTTTGCTTTTGGACAATTGTTAGTGTATACTTTATAAGGGATTTGTGTTAGTGTATATTGTGCTGATTAATTGTGTTCTCCCTTCCCCCTGTGGTGGCGGTGTCCTGGGTGGTGGTTGCCCTGCGTGTGCTGTGATCCCGGATTTGGTTGTCTTTGCCCTTCAACTTTTATGTGTGTGTCACGTACGAGTGGGGTGCCTTTCTTTGTTTTGGACTTCCTCACCCCACATTGTCCCTCACCGTTGGTAAGCCTCAACCACTGGAGTAAGGTGTTAACCAATGGTTCCGTTTTAAAATACTTTTTTAACTTTGAGACCAACATTAAATAAACGTGTTAATTGTTTTGTTACCTTGAACCACGTCTCCTGCCCTTCCTTGTATTGCTTACCTGCCTCCCTCCCTATTACATTTATATTTATTTACAATTCCCTGAGTGCAATTCCCAGGGTGGCCACACAGGCGGAGATTAAATAAATAAAGATAAATAACAACATAGATAATGACATTGTTGATGTGGAGACCTTAGACTCTGTCATATTTTAGAAAAGAAGTTTATTCAGGAAGAATAAATGAGAGTGAGTGCTGTCTCCAGCAACATGAACTTGTATTTTACTTGAGTAAGCTTCTTCTGTTTTCTGCTCCTTTATACTTCTACTCCTCGACATTATAGGTGGAAAAACTTTACTTTTTACTCCACTACAATAACAGCTACACTCTCTTTTCAGATTAACACAACCCCGACAACCCTCTCTGTTCTTCCTGCTCTCAAACACAGTGAGCTCCACTCTGTCCATAACTTTCCTGGTTCCCTCCCCTTCAGATCTACAGTTTGAAGATGGGTGGAACCAACATGTGGTGAAGTGCAAGAGC
>NW_019523286.1:0-1647 GCF_002814215.2 Seriola lalandi dorsalis | reverse complement strand
TCCTGTCTCCTGGTGTGATCCCAGACTGACTCTATGATGTTGAGACCAGGTCTCTGTGGGGGCAGGACCATCTGTTGCCGGACTCTGTTGTCTCAGATGATGGGTGTGTTCGTGTGTTTTGGGGATCGTTGTCGTGCTGCAGAATGAATTTGGAACCGATCAGACAGTATTACATGATGCTCCTAGGGATGGCATTGTCGTCAGTCCAGCACTCTGCTCCCTGACTCCTCCTTAGTGTCGTCCTGAGATTGACATGAAAAGTCTCAACAGCTATTGAATGGATTTCCATGAAATTGACTTCACAGCTTAATGCTGCTGAACCGCTGACGCTGATGATGCTTTTTAGCCACTGACTTGTCGTTCCGTCTCTGTTATTGTCTCTAAGAATAAGTTGTCTTTGACATTAAATATATTCATCAACATTCACAGTGCTGACAGTTTCCCTTGATCACAGTAGATAGCTGATTACTATGCTCTCTCACTGGTTCCAGAGGCCCTGAAGATGCTGCACACTCTGCTCCATATGAATGAGGCTCACTCAGTCAAAGATGATGAGGCATAATCACTGCCAACTGTTTGCTACCACAACAGGGGGAACATGAGGAAAAGCTAATTCTCTATAGTGCGTGTGTGTGTTTGTGTGTGTGTGTGTGTGTGTGTGTGTGTGTATAGGGGGATAAAATGTCTCCCTTAATCCTTTTTCCAAAAAACAAAACAAAATCAAGTGTGTGTGTGTGTGGGTTTGTTTGTGTGGGCAGGTGTGCGTGTGCATGCATACAAAAGCCATGCAAATCCAAGCTGTTCCCCAGGCTCCCTCTATCATCCAACAGGAACAGCCAGGTAACGTCCCCGCTGGGCTTCCCCCCCTTCTTATTCCTTATTCCTGCGTTTTTCTTTTTTTTTCCCTCAGCAGTTAATGTGACCTATCTCCTTGAGTATGATGAAATGTGACGGGAGAAGGCACCGGGGGAGTAAGGCCTAATCAACCTGTGGGGCCCGGGGAGAGGGGAGCTGCAGGAAGGGAAAAGATACAACCGCTCTGATTTGATATGAGGAAGCGTGAGGTGGACGTGTTAGTTTGGGCTGATTGTGGCTTTTTATTGAATATGGGATAAGAGCCCGTGAGAGTGCTGTCTGTAGTCTGTAGAACTCTGCCGTAAAATAGTGTTTTCTTTATTATCTTTTAACAAGATGCTCACTGCCTTCAGGAGAGTTTTATTATCTCTTAACTACATAAACGCCGATCCAACCCGGCCAAGACTGCAAATACTGGACGGACGGAGAGCACTGAATCCTTGTTATTTTACGATTGGCTTGACATTAAAATGGTCAGACATTAAGAGAAGATATTGCATCTGTAAATTGTCTATTAAACTGTCTATTTATTGATTTTATAGTTCAAATTTAATTTAATTCATTACAGCCCCTCATAATTAAACACATATTTGCTCCTTGCTTATTGTCCTTTAATCAGCTGAGTGTTTTTTTTTTAATGCTGTGAACAGTGGAGATGAAGCTGTCCATATGCACTGCAGTGCAGTCCACCATAATGGTTCTTCTAGCCTTGATGTCAACTTCTGATCAGGAGTAAAACGCAAACAGCACCCAGCAGAGTCTGAGGCTCCAGCATACACAGAGCTCCACCAG
>NW_019523285.1:6824-7491 GCF_002814215.2 Seriola lalandi dorsalis | reverse complement strand
TACATGGGTTTGTTTTATGATTGTGTCTTGGAAAACGTCACAGAATCTACAGTCGTGAATGACCACGACACCAAAACTGCCTCATTCCAGCGTTGCTCCTCGTGGTTTACACCGTTATTTGACTTGAACTTTTTCTGTGTGGTCACATATGAATATAAATATATAGATAAATTCCTCATTAACCTGGAAGAGTATCTACAAGTATCTCAGACTGTAAACTTCAGGAAACAGGGCTGCAGGCTCAGACGAGACTTTGGGGACCCGACCTTTATGGTCTCATGTGCTGTCAAAGAATATTGCAGTGTCTCATTATAACCACTAGGGGCAGATAGGCCAACTGTGACATGACAAATCAATGACTGAACAGATGAAAGAATGAATTGAGTATGTGAGTGAGTTATTTTGGGTCGGTGAGGTGAAAAACTGTTGTGGGCTGTTAATCAGGACTAGGCCTGATGGATTCAGGGATTTGTTTCTAATTTAAGATTCGACACAGACGCACGCCGTTACTCGCCCCGAGCTCTTCGCCCTGAAACACCACCTCCAGCCCAGTGTTTGTATTCCATGCTGCTCCCGGCTACACAGCCCAGTGTTTGAACCCCTCAGGGGAGCAGGAAGCCATACGAGGCTCTCCTGGAGCCCATCAAAGGAAACTCAAAGACCTCCT
>NW_019523285.1:0-1388 GCF_002814215.2 Seriola lalandi dorsalis | reverse complement strand
ATGTATAGGTCCACACACAGCGAGAGGTTTGTTTGTTTATTGGCTGCAGGATGAGATGAGATCAGTGTTTTCATCTGCTGCTTCTTCTCTCTTCATCTTGTGGATGTGAGAAACTACTTACTTTCATTTTTGGTGATGCAGCTGTAGAGAGAGTTCTGGAAGGAGAAGAGAGAGAGTGTGACGACACCGACCTGTGCTGCTCAGCTCGATCACTATTTAACATCAGTGTTCAGGAGAAGAACAGAGATACAGCTGTTTATTTGTGTTGCTCACAGAGACGATATCAACATAATTTTGTGCAGCAGAAATATGTGTGTGTGTGTGTGTGTGTGTGTGTGTGTTTTATCTTTCTCATTCCTTTAACCGTCTTGGGACCGACTTTGGTTGCCACCCCCACTCAGGAATCCCTGCTCCATCTCTTCATCAAGATTAACATTTCAAAAGTTGTCTTATAGAAGAATGGTGGATTTCTCCTTCACCAATCTTATTATTATTTTTCCAATGTATGTTGTTTTCAGCAGTTATTTTCCAGATAAAGCAGCAGCAGTAAAAGGTGTAGTAGACGTGCAGGTATTAGGAATAGTGCTGGTGATATATCTGGTTATTGGTTTTTATCTGGTTATATAAGAAGAAGACAACTTGGGTCTATACATTCACTTTTTAAAGAGTGACAGATGTTAAATACAGTTGACAGGAACTGTAACTGAAACTGACAGAGACTCTCGCACTTACCTCTGTGATTTTCTTGCAAACTTTTGTTATGTCATTTTTGGACGAGGCCTATAAGAGAGAAGAAGTGAGATCAAAGCAGGTAAAGACGGCAGAGGTGGTTCTGTCGTTCTCACAAACAAAGCAGGACAGTCTCTCACCTGTCTGCATTCCCTGCGACACTCGGCTGAGATGGCCAGCTCGCAGCAGCCCAGCCCCACCCAGCCGTCTGACTTCCTGGATACTCCTGGAGACAAATCCAACGCCACAGAATCAACCATGTGTGATGTGGATTTATTTTACGGAGTTTAGCTTCTACACTTGATATCTGAGTCGTCAGCTAAAATCGTCCCTTTTTAGTCTGGCTTTTAATTGAATTAGATGTATTTATCTTTCTGTTTATTTATATATTTTAAGCTGTTTTACTAGTAGTTATTTTCTGGACAGTTTTCCTTTTAATATCCTACTTTTATTTATTTTATTTCTACTTTTATCTTTGGTTTTATTCTCTTCCAAACATCTGCGCTCTTTTGGCATTTCGTCATTTTATCTTTATGACTTTGTCTTCATTTTTATGTGATTTTTAATATCTTACTTTTCATTTGTGGTTTTATTCACAATACATGTTCCGTGTTTGAATATTTTATCTTTATTACTCCTTCTTCATCTTTGCTTTCCGG
>NW_019523284.1:7126-7537 GCF_002814215.2 Seriola lalandi dorsalis | reverse complement strand
TTCAAATCCCACCACTGCCATTTTGCTACCTTTACACATAGAGCAGATAGTTAGAGCAGATAGAGACCCTTGATAAAGATGTGGTTTCTAGAGTAAAGGCCAAAGTGTCAAAACTGGCCAGATGTCTTGCAGGGGTTAGCTGGGAGCCTTTTACATCACTTTGGTTTCAAAGGAAGTCTTTCTGTTATCTTTTCCGATGGGTGTGACACAACTGGAACAACAATTAAAAGCATCTGGTGAGATAATCATTGTTGCACTGTGGTTGGTCAGATGTTTACTCACTCCCCTATTTAAACAGATGCTTTGACAGTTATCAAATCATAACGATGGCAGATTTACTTGTTTTGGAGGAACAATACGCGCGTGTCAGACGTGAGCGCGTTTTCAGAGACCGCAGGGATCTCCTCATGG
>NW_019523284.1:0-1497 GCF_002814215.2 Seriola lalandi dorsalis | reverse complement strand
ACTTTGTTAGCTGTATTAGTTCTTCCCCTCATCCTAAAACATTCCCATCTCCTTCTGCTCCCAGCTTCCTGTCACTTTACACACAGGGATGAACATAATGATTTATTTATGCAACACATCTTAAAGCACACAGTTACAAAGTGCTTTGTGTATAGGATGCAGCATTTTGGACTAACTGAAGACAGGTTAGAGAGGACTGAGTAATGCCAGTATAGAGGGAGTTGTGATCATCTAACCCAGGATAGAAGAAGTTCCGTGAGTTTGTCTAGTATAGGTTTGGTTTAGCAATATGTCTCAACAGAAATAAACAAGACTGAATGAGCTTGGTTTCGTGTCAACAGCATAGAAATGGTAAAAGACACCACTGGAGGAGTTTAGCAGATGACCCAGAGCTATCATATATAGTTCAAACAGAATAGGTCCAAGTATCGACCCTTGAGAATGAAGGATTTGTTAGACAGTGAACAGGTGAAAAGGGCAAAAACAATCGGAGAAACAAACTTGGGAGGCTGAATAATCAAGTTCTTAAATCTGGAAGCAGAAAGAATAAAAAATCTCGAATGAATCCCATCTAACACAAACCTAGTCTTAGCTAAGCTATTTTAAACAGCAGGAAGTGACGCAAATCATGTTTGTCAAAGCCCCTAGACACTCAGTGTACATGAGTGGCAAGGGAACTTCCCAGATCATCAGCAGAGCTCATCATTCTTGTCTTTTTCTGCCTGCATCACATCTCTTTCCATCTCTCTCTCTCACACACACACACACACATTGAAAGAGTGTCTTGTTTTTGCCTAATTTCTGCCCTAAAGTCAAATTTGTTGTTTCACACTTCAAGGCCACTTGTTACTCCAAATATTTCTGCTTCAGCACAGTTTGTTTCCCGTTAACAGTACAGTCTCTGCCCGGTGTTCTCTCCCTGCTGTCTCCTGTAAAATCCTCCCCTTCTTTCCCCTTGACAGAGGTAGAGTCAGTCATCACTGAAGGGTGAAAACCTTCAGTTTTACAAGAGAAGCAGTCTGGTTTCCCTCTGTGTTAATGATGAGGTATTTTAAGTAACTCTTTTATTACCAGGTGTCCTTTAAATTAAGTTGAATATCATCAAAGGTCATGAGGTCATTACAGGTCAAAAGTGACATTTCAAACTGAAATATCACCAGTTCCTTTTAGCACTTAGGTCCCTCCATTAACCTCCACCGCCCGTCACCTACAGTATCTCACCCTTGCAGAGCTCAATCTTGGACATTGCTTAAGGATATTACTGCTTTTCAACAGTTAGCTTCACGGTAACAAATAGCCTGAAGTGCTGAAGCGCTTCCCAGTGCCAAAGCAATTCCAGCCGTCACATGTTCTATGTAATTGAAGACCAGTTCTTGTCAGAGAGTAGGAGAAAGAACGTGGACAGTAATGCACAGAGACCCACAGTGTTCAGGCCAGCAGGCGAATGTCTTTATGTGTTTATGGTGTTGTTTTATTTGTGGCTCATTAAAGCTCTAC
>NW_019523283.1:0-1981 GCF_002814215.2 Seriola lalandi dorsalis | reverse complement strand
TGTTACTAGAGTCAAAAATGTGGAAAATAGAGCGAGTTTAAGAAAATAGGTCACTTACGGCCGACAGTTCAAAAACTGTACGTCCTGTTGTTTCAGGAGTCAGACTGTGTATAGAGCACAAATATATCTACCATGTCATGTAGAAACTGTCTGTGACAAGTGAAAGAACTGAAGAGCAAAAAGTTTAGAAAAGATTTTATAAAAGCAGAACAGCTGTGTGTCAAAAAATCCTTAAACTGTGATAAATCAAAAACTTTTTTGTTTAAAAATGAAATGAAGTCTCAAGATGAAAGTATGCAGAAGTAGCTGAATTTCAAAGAAGAGAAGGTTTTTGATGATTTGAACATTCAGTCTATTCATTTGAATGGCAAAAACTTTTCCAGAAAAAGCTGAATATTTAAAAACAATTATGAATAGTAGAAAAAATGCTGATCATTTTGATAATTGAATGGTTTCTGTGGCTGAAAGTGTGTAAGTAGTTAGTGCAAAAGGTACAGAAGAAAGAGAAATAAAAAGATTTTGATAATAATAGTTTGAAAGCGGAATCAGAATTCACACATAATAATAATGAAGTTTGTGAGTTTTTGAACCTGAGAAGAACTTATAGTAATCAATATATCTTTTACTTATGGTACCAGAACTACAGTGGTAGCTGTGGTGACAACCTGCAGAACTACAGTGGTAGCTGTAGTAACAGTTCTGCAGAACTACAGTGGCAGCTGAAGTAACCGTTCTTCTGCAGAACTACAGTGGTAGCCATGGTAACAGCCTGCAGAACTACAGTGGTAGCTGTAGTAACAGTTCTGCAGAACTACAGTGGTAGCTGTAGTAACAGTTCTTCTGCAGAACTACAGTGGTAGCCGTAGTAACAACCTGTAAGTGTACTGCAGTGGTAGTTGTAGTATTACTGAGTGGTAAAAGTAGCTTTGTATAAATTACAGTTGTGAAACTACTGATGTTGGTGGTATTGAAGATAAGATATAGTTTATCTGACTGACATAATGTTTACAGTTGATAATCTAAAGATGAATTTGCAGACTTTAAACTAATGCAGTTATGTTTGGTGAAATAATGACATGATGTAGCTGGTGAGTATTTTTATCAGGTCCTCAGCAGCTCAGCCAATGGCAGATTAGTTCTGCATCCAGGTTCAGACTATGAGCTTTGTGATGCTGTTAAAAGAGAAGCTGACATATCTGTACGCCAGAGCCCGGTGTGCGTGTGTGTGTGTGTCTGTGTGTGTGTGTGAGAGAGAAAGAGAGAGAGAGGGAGAAGAAAGTGAAAGATTGAGAAAGAGAGAGAGAAAGAGGGAGAAGAAAATGAAAGATTGAGAAAGAGAGATTGGAAGAGAGCAGGCAGAGGGAGCGGGGGGATGAAGACAAGGGATGGTTTTATCTTCTTCCTGCCAGAGGGTGCCATAGAAATGACTTTCCAGAAATAACACCAACACACAGACATACACAAATAAACACAGTGAAACACTGCTGTGGCTGCCGACATGCTTATGTCTGTAAATGTGTGTAGGAATGTATTTATATAAAGCTCCCCCAGCCCTCTGACTGAGATCTCTACATTTCGGATGGAGAGCTGACTATAGATGGCTGAAAATATCTGTGCATAACATGAAGATAGGAGGAGGAAATCAAATATTCATACACAAGCAGCGATATGCAGGGATGGAGGGAGGCGGAGGGAAAGACGGGGAGAATCACAGAGCTGGATAGAGAGAGAGAGAGAGAGAGAGAGAGAGAGAGGTTTTCACTTCTTCTGCCTTCTGTCCTGAAACCCTGCCATCACAGTAACTCAGCTAATGAACTGATACAGTCAAAGCAGTGACATAATGTTAACGTTGTCTGTAGAGCTTTGGCACAACAGCATATGTTCACTGGTGTGACTGGAGCGGCAGGAGAGAGGAGGCGTGTTGAGGAGCAACTGAAATACACATTAGAGAAATTATATTTCAGTTCATTACTAACCTGAG
>NW_019523282.1:0-1300 GCF_002814215.2 Seriola lalandi dorsalis | reverse complement strand
AACAATGAATCAGTTATAAAAACTGTTGCCAGTGAATCAACTTATCATTTCAGCACTATTCTTTAGTAACACAAAAACAGATCAAGATTTCAGTGACTGTGTCACTGGTATAAAAATGTTCATTGTAGATGAAATGCAATGCTATAATATTTAATAATTCTAAAAATGACAAACTGACAAAATCAATTAGTTTGATTATCATCTACTGCAAAAGAAACCACCAAGACGATGCCCAAGCAAAAGGTAAAGTGTGGGTTTATTGTAGTGATAATGTGTTGAATTAAACCTTTAAAAACCCAAATATGCAAAATGATTGGATAGAATACAACATTCAACCAACATGCACTCTGGAGTGCAGATGGATGCAGGGACAATGATGTTGAGTTGCTCGGCTCGAAATTTCTTTAAAGCTATTTTTAGATCAACAAGATAAAACCCATCTCAGCGTGAATAACGCGTGTATTTCAGCCAACGGGAAGATGCGCTGTGCAGTGAGTTACAGTAACACATTCAATGGCCTACTTAAACTGGCCCTGTCTCTGTGGCCTGACACCGCTACATAGACAGCCTGAGGGGGGGTGGAGTTGTTCTGTCTCACTGGACTATGATAGGCTGGTCAGCCAAACAAAAGCACAGTGCAAATACAACTCGTATCTACAGGCAACCACTGGGAATGAGGCAGCTCTTTTGTGTGTGAATTCTAGACAGGCCAACTTTGTTGCCGGCCGCATTCTGCAACCTCATCCCCATTATACCTCCATGAACGGGCGTAGAAACCCACATAGGGGGTTAACTGTGTTGAGTGTGGGCATTTAAATGTTTTGACAAAAGCTAAATGTGTCACTAGAGCTTTCTGTTTATTGGTAACTTTTAGGCACAAACACACACACACACACAGAATCGTTCATGACAAATCCATCTGAAACCTCAACTCGCTAAAAAATCCACTTCACCTGACCAGGGGTTTTAAACTAGGGACTGTTATTGAACCATCTGTAGTGACGAGTATTAAAAAAGTGTCAAGTATATAAAGGTGGCTTCAGATGTCTGGTTAGAATTCTTCGTCTGGTTTACTCAATTTCTTATAATATTATCTAATCTATGTAAATTAGGAAAGTTAAAACGAGCAAAATAAGTTTTTTAAATGAATAGTTTGACAATTTGGGAGTTATGCTTATTTGCAGGACATGACGAGTGATACTGCTGGCTGCTTGTATGGGTTAAACGAACAAGATGTGTTAACCAGTCAGCTTTAGATGTGTGTTCAAGGGGATTTTGTTACCTTCAGACGGAGCCAAGA
>NW_019523281.1:0-1894 GCF_002814215.2 Seriola lalandi dorsalis | reverse complement strand
ATGTGGAATGAGCTATTTCTTTGTTTCTCTTTTTGCGAAAAAGTTGAGTTCAGTCCTGTAAGTTTATGGACAACAAGGAGCAAACCTCCATGGAAATGGGGCAGGCATGCCGTCTCCGACCAGTAAAGGTTGTCGTTTAAAAATAGACCCAGCCCCTCTCTGCTCCCCCTGTCTCTACACCAACCCTGTCCCCCGGGGTCCAGACTCATCAAGATGAAACAGGGGGAGCAGAAAATTGGAGCAAGGCGGAGGACTGTTAAGAGACGGTGGGTTCTAGTGGTAGAGCTTGATATCCCTCCAAAGATGGGTAAATGCCAAGGGGCGTTGTGCCGCACAGTTTAATAACATGCGGGTAAAAGAGGGTGGGGAACCTTCACAAACTCATCCCGTACCGGGCGCTCACTTTCTTCCTGTCTCCTGCTCCTCTCTCATCCATATGACCCTCTTAAATATAGAGCCTCTCTCTATTAATACACACACACGCAAACCAGCCCTGCCCTGCCCCACAGTTTCCTCAGGCCTCAGTCACACACCCCTCCACCTCCCTGTGCCTGCTGCTTCCCCTGGGCAAACAGTGCTGCTGGTCAAGGCAAAGGAAGGACGTAGAGGGAGAGGGAGAGAAAGAAAGGAAGGAAGAAAGAGAGAAAAGAAAGAAAGAAAGAAAGAAAGAAAGAAAGAAAGAAAGAAAGAAAGAAAGAAGCTGCAGCAAGAGAGAAATTAGAGAACCAGGAGTAAAGTGAGGAGGCAAGTGGATAAGCATTCACATAAATGTGTACGGTGTATGTTACAGTTTACAGCCCACCCCATCCCTCCCTCAGTATGAGCAATGTTTTTGGGAGGCTTCCAAAGGATATTCCTTTCTTCTCTTTGCCAGTGCCAAGAATTTACGGACACGAGGCAAGAGAGCTCCTGCTATTATATCACATTTCACCCTTGTGTCTGCAAATCAAACTTTTCCTCCTGTCCAGGGCTCATGAGTAATGTGAAAATGAGAGACGGAGGGAGGGTATCTGTTAAAATCAACATAGACTATCCATTTGAGTCATGCCCTCTTTGTTAAATTAACACCTTCACCCAAAAGTTTCATCGGAGTGATTCTCAGCCAAGGTGTAACATATGGGTCAGCCGTTTTCAGTGATGATTTGAGAGTGAAAACAGTCAAAAAGACAGTTAAAAATATTAAGTGTTTAAAATTCTTTAAACATAATAATCCATATTAACTAGTTATTGGATAAACAGACTAAAATTGAGTTTATTTTTTACTTTGAAACCAGCCTCCACGGTGTTACTCTTCAATCAGCAGGGATTAAAGCAGACAAAGAGTGGTGTGGTTTGGGCACATGGAGGTGGAGGGAGAGAGGGGACACAGTGTGCTAACAGCGGGACAGTGATAACAGAGTGTTCACTTACTTGCATGCGTGAAGGCACAGAAAGGGCCAACCAGGGCCAACAGGAGCAGCAGCTGAACATTCATTGTGATGAAAACTTTTCTCCTCCAGTCACAACCTTTAGGGACTCCCTCAGGGCAAAGAGCAAGACACCAGAGTCCTCGTACAGGCTGCCGCACACACGCCGGATACACACAGCAACTGGGCTCCTTAGAGGGGCAGAGTGAAGGACCAAAAAAGGTCAAGAATGAAAATAAAGTCTTCCTGGGAAGTTTGGAAAAAAGTAGTGGCCTGAGATCCTTTTAACTTGTGAAGGTAAATGACAAATGGGCCGAGCCGGTGCTGGTCGCTCTCGCAGCTGGAGGAGGAAGACGTAGAGTGGTGGAGGGATGTAGAGAGGACAACAGAAAAGAGAGGAGCTCTGACCACTTTGAGGAAGTGGGAAGAGAGAGAGAGAGAGAGAGAGAGCGCGCAAGAGAGAGAGAGAGAGAGAGAGAGCGAGAGAG
>NW_019523280.1:5933-7075 GCF_002814215.2 Seriola lalandi dorsalis | reverse complement strand
CAACTTTAAATGCATGGATGCAAATTACAATGTTAGATAACAGTATTTGTCAATCATAAAATGGAACAATTTACAGCATACTGGAAAAAAATTGATTTATTATGCCCGCCATAGGCCTGATTTTATTTTCACAAATCAATTATATTGTTATACCTGTGCATCTTTCTTTTTCACTGTCTATTTTCCTTTTTTATATGTGTATACTTTGTTAAGAAGTATTTTGAGATTTGTGAAAAGATGAATATATGGCACATACATTCAGTTTGAAATCTGAAATATATTGAATGGGAATGTTTGATTCATTTTCAATATGAATAAAAAATAAATAAAAATTAAAAATCTCAAACATACGAAAGCCGAGAACGGCCATGCCCTTTTTTTAAAAATTTTTTTTATTTTTGCACAGTTTTTTTCTGTCTGTGTTGACGTGCAGCCGGAAGCTAACGTTAGCTGGAGCGAGGCCTGGGATTTGGACATGCGCAGTGTTGTTAACGACTTTGCTGAGCGCGAGGACGGCGGATGACTGTCTAAAAGGTGAGCACAGGTGTAATCCTTACCTCTCACTTGTTGGGAAACGCGCAGCTACTGTAATTTGTGAGTTTTAACATGTGGCCGCTGTGCTGTTGATGATGAATTCTATCAATGCAAGTGATTGTGCGATCAGGTGCTGTCATCCATTCATTCATACTGTGTGTAGACCTATAATGAGCTGCTGTGCTTTTCTTGATGGCTATTTGTTCTGTGCTAACTGACATGCTGTGTGAGCTAACTTTGTGTTGATTTGTTGGTGTTGGCTGGATAAAGCTGTTTGGAGAAATCAGTGTGTGGTGGTTGGAGTCCAGGCTGTTAGATTAGAGTTGATAAAATTGTGCTGATCAAAGAATAATTTGCAGGATGGAAGTTGCATGGGGAACATCTCCATGGTGACATAGCCATGGTCTGTAGTGGTTGTCTGTGCCTGAGTGTGTAGTCTAATATTACACAACAGACCTACTGTACAGGTGTGTGTGAACCACTCTGAATGCAGCATGTGGCTCTTGTATAGTGACGTTGTTTGACAAAAGTTTATCAACAAGACGTTACATTTTAAAATAAATTTAGGGACTGCGTGGTGTATTCAAAAAGCTCTCTTATCTCAAATT
>NW_019523280.1:0-1512 GCF_002814215.2 Seriola lalandi dorsalis | reverse complement strand
TTATGCTTCTTGAGGAGAATCACATGTGTGGCTGCTTGCTGATATGCCGGGCCACCCTCAGCTCTCAGCTGCTACGCATAGTGCAGATATTCTAGACCTGTTCTGACAACATCAAACCAAAGGGACGGAGTTGTGTTACAGTGCACAGTGCGTTTGTCACATGCCACAGATTCTGTAAGAAATAGTGGGAGATATTGTATGTAGAGGATCCTGATACGGTACTGTCTACACTGGCTCAACATCACAAATTTATATTTAGAGAAGTTTTCTTTCTTGAAATAGCCCCAGAGTATATAACATTAGTAATATTTTCTATGTTTTTCTTAGTTTGTTTTTTTGTGCGCTGGCTTTGACTTACTGTAACTAGAGACAGGCAGAAAGACAGGACTGGATTACAGACATCAGCACTTTGTCATTAACAAGAGCGTCACCCATGAATTCTTTAACAAAGACTTCACAACAGGGATTACTGTGTTAATCACAAAACAATGAACCCCATACTGACACATCTGTGAAGACAGAGGCTATTATTTTAAGAAATGAGAAGAACAGAAAAATATGATGAGGAAAAGGTGCACCAAAGGGTTTAGCAGCCTTTTGGAGGTTAGGGAAAGATGGTGGCTTTTGGTTAAATATTAAAAAAAGAAAGTCTTGACGCTTGAGACAAGATGTTGTTATTTTACAGACATTTAAGTGAAACCAGGTTTTTGCTGAGCCTTAAAACAAGTGTTTTTAAAGGATGCTCATGACAGCTTAATACTGGCAAGATGGCAGGAAGAAATTTGCTCTGGTTGTTATTACTCGATATATTTTTATGTTTGAACAAGATCTTTTTGACATTTGAACAACACACTGACCTAGCTCATTAAAACCCACAGATAAACATTGTTTAGGAGAAAAGATTGCAAAACATAGTCAGCCTTGTTACCAAGGAAATAAATTTCACCATGACTATGTGAGACAAATGAAGAAATTACAGAATTAAATTTAGTTCAACTATAATAACATTTAATAACATTTAAAGCCACTGGTGTCAATTTCACAAACTATTCCTAAATGAATGTCTTCACTCAACATCATGTTATAAAAGGAGCCCTAATTCAAATATGAACTGTGTTGGTATTAATCACTGCTCCATGTACTGATTTGTTTGTATTGTCTTATTTTAAATTTGTCCTCTGTTTATTGGTTTAAGGCACACGTAAATATATAATACAACTAATACAACACGTCTTTCTACACCCCCTTAAAACTGGAGGTCCTGATGTACCCCACCCTCCACCTCTCCTCCAACACCTCCAGTCTCCTGTGAGACTTCAGGGGCCTCAGTCCTGCTGAACATATCTGTCCACTGCCTCCAGAGGGGGTCCCACTTTCAATATGCCTTGCACACAGTGACACTCCATCACACACACACACACACACACACACACACACACACACACACACACACACACACACACACACACACACCTCTGAAAGTCATGCTCTTGAGTGATGGAGTCAGCTGGG
>NW_019523279.1:0-1633 GCF_002814215.2 Seriola lalandi dorsalis | reverse complement strand
CTGCTTTTCGGTTACATCTTACTGCTCTATGTACTCATTCATCATAATGCATAGTTTTCCGTCTTGCTTTTGTTAATTTACATCTACATAATGGAAACCAGTCAACGGAAACATCGCTTGGTATTGCAATCTTGTCTAGAGCAGCAGACAGAATGCCTGATCAGTTGTGGGCTTCTGTGTGTACATGCCTTTGCACAATCAGCCTATTATCCCTCCTCTAAATTCAAGCTGAGGGCTCATATACAATTTTTATGAGAATTCTTCCGGCCACTCAATCTGTTTTGTAATCACCACTAAAGGATTCCCAGAGCAACCTAATTTGGAGTGATCTAAAGGTTACAGGTGTAACCACGCAGCACGAGTGCCAATGAGATAAGCCCCACTACTGGCCGTGCCTGGCTGCTGCTGGCAGCCATGAGTCATTAAGAAACAGGCCTCATTAGGGACACCATGATGTGGTGCATCATAGACACCGCCTCCCCTGGCGTCAGCCACATACCTGAATGTCTCATGTGTTAGAGGCCAGGATGACATGTCGGGGAACGTGCTGGTGTTCTGCCAAGCGGAGCGACAAAACAGCACAAAACTGAATCCTGAATGGTTCCTTCAGACCTCAAAAAATGTATTTTAAAAGTACTTTGGCTTGTTTTTATAAGCACCAGACTACTGAGCAGATTCGAGTACATTTGAACAAGTACTGTACTTAAGTACAATCAAGATGTACTGGTATACTTTACTCACATCTTTATGATTAGACGTAACAACATTTAAGAGAAAAATATTGTACCTTTTATTCCATTTATCTGACCATAATCACTACTTGTTACTTTGGAGAATAAGATTTTAAAAACAAATCACGTGATGCACCAACAAATGCAACAAAATTAAAGACTGCTTATACCATGACAAATAAAATAATAACATAATAGCAAAATTAACCATAATATATATATATATATTATAATAGTATAATAATAAAACACTCAAAATATATGAGCTTTCTGCACCAGTACTATTACTTTAAATACTTACATTTTACTAATGATACTAGTAAACTTGATGGACTTTTATGAATATTTTTACATTGTGGTATTTTTACTTTTACTATGTGTAGGATGTGAATATTTTTTTCCTCTTAGACTGTGCTGAAAATTCCCATTAAACATTAAGTTAGTCTGTGCAACAAGGAATCTAGTTAGTGTTTTGTCTTAGTTTCTTCTGATTTCTTGTTTTATTCCTCTCTTTATAAACATCAGTTTAAAGAGACCTAACACTTGCATTAGCCATCAACTGTATTGAAGTCATAAAGCCCATGAGGGTGTTTGTCGCTGCATTTATGGGAATTTTCGTAATGCTGACGGCATGAAGTGCAGCCAAGGCAGCAATGTCTTACACCTGATCTCAGTAAAAATGTACTCCTGGGTACTTTACTTTTTATTACACTTCGGTGATTAGGAATGCCAGCTTGACATGATCCTGCTAAGGATTACCTTCACAATCTCTCAATCTCTGACCAGACACTCTATGACCATAATACTGCTTAGTTATGGTTATGGACATTAGAAGTTCAACTCATTTGTGAGTTGAAGTACGGGACACATCAGGACGTACCAAATTCAGATTATTTTATACA
>NW_019523278.1:7519-8104 GCF_002814215.2 Seriola lalandi dorsalis | reverse complement strand
TTCATGCTGAGTGTGTTTAGCTCCCAATGTCATTTACTTGCAGAGCACACATCTCAACTGGCAGCACTCATTGGTTTCTGTGAAACATTGGCTTGGCAGTGCCAGTATTTCTTAAAAATAATTAAATTTACCCTGTTCAGCCCACAGCTCATTAACCTTCAGTTTGACCCCTAAAGTCTATTGGACGTTATACTAATACTGATAATAGATGGCATGTAGGTTAGTGGTCTGCACATGCCTGTGTTTTTAACATTGCACTCACCTAAACCTGCTGCTCTACATGCCACCTGCCTGCACCCCATAAGAGTTTAACAGCACCCATTTGGTTCATAATCAATTGCACCAAGCCCTCCTGCTAGCTGGTAATTTGTATTCTGTGCCCGTCACCGGCACATTTCACCAAATAAATTTGTCCTTCATATTTTAAGGATAAATCGTAGATATAATGGATGTATGGGTGGAATATGAAGACACTTAAATGCATGTATATGCAATGATGCTGTTCAGTGTTATAAAGACTTACAATATGTAGGTGTCATATGTCTCTCACCCCTTCTGCACAAGCCAGTGTATGTTTTCAACTCA
>NW_019523277.1:4467-5153 GCF_002814215.2 Seriola lalandi dorsalis | reverse complement strand
GAGAGAGAGAGAGAGAGAGTGTGTGTGTGTTTGAAGGGGGAGCACATAGAGCCCAGTGTTGTTTTAACACGACTGTTACATTATGCATGCTGACAGCCCTGCCTGTCCCTATTAAAGGCCCATCTTGTTTCCCCATTATATCTGGTTTCTCTGTTAATAGAGCTCTTTGTGTAGCACTTCCCTTTATACTGGGGGTGTTACAACAGAAAGGTCAGCGCCGGTACAACCTGCCACACTGTTGTGGCTCGCACAAGACCCAGAATGACGACGACTGCACAGTCCTCTCATGTCAACGCTGGCTTTTGGAGGAGGTGTGTTAGACCTCTTTCATTCACCGTTTTCTCTCGTTCATATTAATCCTCTTTCTTTCTGTGTTACATTCTCACAAGCCAAACATTACGGGGCTTATAAGCAGTAAGTAATAGCTTTATTAATGGTTAATAAATCGTAGCAACAACTTCTGATTGGCTACTGCACCAGAAAGGCCAACGTATCTTCAATAGATGGTTCTGAACTAAGTATATAATTTTAGATGTACTATGTAGATGGATTATTTTGATGGATTCAGTCATTCAATTTGAAAACAAATTTATAAACAAATGAGAACAAAGCTTGAGATGAATGAGTTAAGTACTTTCTTTTTCACGCACTGAAACTGCTGATGTTATGTTATGTTTATTTGAATG
>NW_019523277.1:2598-3828 GCF_002814215.2 Seriola lalandi dorsalis | reverse complement strand
AATGAAATAAAGCCTCATTCATGATTCTTTCCTTATTTTAGTACCCATAATTCTGTGGGTTTGAGGCATGCTTGGACACATTTCCATCCAAATCCTGTCACAACTGGAAAAATGCGGCGAAGTATGTGTGTGTGATTATATTTGCATCGAATCCATCAAGCGGTTTAACGTAGCCACTACTTAGAAATCCTCCATCATCACAAATGCTGTGGAATGACTTCATTATAATAACTGCATGAAATAATATCCCGCTCCTGCTGCCATCTTTTCTCTTCATTCCCTTCTCCTTTCTCCCCTTTGGTTTCTCTTTTTTTTTCCTTTTTTCTCCCTGGCACCTTTTTGACCTCCTCCCCGCTCCTTCCCTCTCCCTCTCCCTCTCTCATCTGAGTCCACTGTGTGCAGGCCTCTGCCAGTGATCCGTGGACGGTAATGGCCATTCCTGCTGCTCCCACAGCACACACCATTACTACTGGAACACCCAGACGGAGAGCGACAGACGGAGAAGGGAGGAGAAGAAAAAGACTGACAAACTGAGAGCAAAAGGAGACGCAGAGAAAGAGAGGGAGAATATTAGAGAATATTTTTGTAATAAAACTGGAAGCCTAACAGCATGTGTGGATGGTGAATGGATATGTGTGTGTGTGTGTGTGAGAGAGAGAGAGAGAGTGTATAGATCATTTCATGGTGAGGATTAGAGAGGACCAGGTAAGATATCTTATTTCCTGTGACCTGCTCATCGCAAGGTTTCCCACACTCATCACTTCACTCTATCACATCCCTCTTGCTGAGATATAAAACATATAGGCATTGTTCCCTCTGACACCCAAAACACACACACACACACACACACACACGAAAAGACACACACTCAGTTACATCACACACTTCCCATACCTTCATATGCTGCAGAGCTGTAAATCCAAATTATCTTCAAATACCTCATTCATACTCTTTCAGGGTGTGTGTGTGTGTGTGTGTGTGTGTGTGTGTGTGTGTGTGTGTGTGTGTGTGTGTAAAGCTATATTCCTGTCACACTGCGAACTTGAGAGATGTGTGTGTTTCCTGTAACTCACTGTGGGTTATGATAACAACCGTTTCTCCTGTCAACAGCCCATAATGTCAGATTTACAGGGTTGCCCCCGGTAACCAGCCGGGCTGGCGTGGCTGAGTGATTCTACAGCATCTGTCAGAGCTAGAGAGGCCATCTATCACACACACACACACACACAC
>NW_019523277.1:0-1364 GCF_002814215.2 Seriola lalandi dorsalis | reverse complement strand
CCCCCCCCCCCCCCCCCCAGGTTAACTCGGGCTCTGTATTGTCCGTAGCTGTGAACGGTTGTTTGTCTCTGCATGTCGGGCCTGTGATAGACCAGGATGTAACCCCGCCCTGGCTGCCACCCTGAAAGGATAAGCGGTATGTCTAATGAATGGCTGTAAAAACAACAAGCAGTGCTGCATAAATGGGAATGAAACAGCTGTACAGGTTGTTTTTAGTTGACTCACAACAATAATGACGTTTAAAATGGCAAACAGATTAACTATCCTGCAGCTCTTGCAATGTGTTGACTGGAAACGATGTTGACAGGACAGACACGTTGGCTGTCTCATTGTCTCATTGTTGATTGGTTAGAGTCAAATATTTCCTCCTCCCGAACAGTAAACAGGTAACAGGACTGAAGAATGAATTGGAAACGAAAAAAGCCATTTATTCTGATCATCACTCCGCCTGGATCTCATCCTGACACTCACTGAAGCGTCAGTCTTTCCCTGACGTTTTGCCTTTATTGTCATCAATCAGCTGTCTGTCCCTTCAGCCACCTGCTCGTTTTCTGTCGTCATTCGACCACATCACCACCATAATGTCACATTTTTCTGGGCGATCCAGTTTCCATTTACTCTGAGCTGCCACCACAACCACCAGCATTTAGACTCCACAGAGACGCTGTCCAGTCTCCTCTCCTCTAGTGGGCTTGCATTTAATGAAGATGTGTGTGGAGATCGTGTTGATGTTGCCTAGATGCCAAAGTATCTCCATATTGAGCTGTCAGCTGATGTTGTGTCCCATGACGGTGACGTTTGCCTAACTTAACCTACCTAACCTAATGAACAGGAGTTTCTGAGATAACCTCGGCAACACCGTCCAGTTCTCTGTTAATTCGTATCTTCAGTACGTTCAGTAGTATCTCCACAAAGTATTTGAATAATCCAGTGTTAGTGTTGCTTCCTCATAGCTTTGGGTGTCTGCTGGAAGTATCACACTGAACTGGACGGTGTTGCACAAGTAGTTTGAGAGGTCTCAGACCTGTTGAGAATCCGGTGAGCTGCCGTTTCAGCGCCACCTCTTCAGCCTCCACATATTTGAATACACAGATTTCTGTGGAACAATCCTTTAATCACAGAGGCTGCGGATCAGAAAACACTCATGAGTTTCACTTTGAAATGTCACTGTGGGTCATTTTTGGAGCAACCTACTTGGTTTATGCTCAGACTGTCTTCCCACTTTCTCCTTCCCCTCTCTCCTTGTACTGAAATGAAAGTAGCGCAAACTAACTAAACGGTAAAAGTTGTGCCTTTCTTCTCAGCTAATGTGATCAAAGCTGCGTTTTAACTGTTTTAAATGGGACTCGCTGGCAGGCGTTTCC
>NW_019523276.1:6870-8029 GCF_002814215.2 Seriola lalandi dorsalis | reverse complement strand
CATGTTTTACTCTTCAGTGTCATTTGAACACTGGCAAAGGCTTGTGATGATTTCCTGTGTTTTCCTGCTCTGGCTGCCTCTCTGTTTTGACCAGCTAATCCCTGCCTGTCACGGAGGGAGGTCCATAAAAGATGGATTTGCTCCTCCACCCGCCACAGCTCTTCATTTACAGGACAGCAGCATCCTTCCGTCCCCATCTCCTGCTCAGCACTTTAATCCGGCCAGAACGAATAGAGAGATTAAAAAGCCGAAGATGAGACATGATGAAAGAGGGTCACCGCGGTCAGCAGGATGTGGGCAGGTGAGGAGACGGGAGGCGGCGAGGACAGCGGAGAGCAGACATGCCGGCTGGAGATTTTTAATCAGCACACGGCCACTTCTTCACTTCCTGGAACATGATGCTGTTTTCTGTGGAGGGAAGGTGAGACCGGTGGAAAAAAAACACACTGAGTGCAACACCTGCTGTTTATCCTTCTAATTCAGCCACTTATGTGTCTCAATCTTTCCTGTGTTCTTAAAGGGAAAACGCATCTGAAGCCTCTGGATTCGATCTCTGTCTCATCTTTGCAGGTGAATCACACCAGTCTACACATCAGACACACATTTATAAAGATTACTCACTTCCTGTATCTATAAAATGAATTTAACCATAAAACAAATAAGGTGAAGTAAGTCTTTATAGCTGCACTGTCAAAACAAATCATGATATATTCGATATCCCCTTTCCTTCCTCAAAACAGCGAAGATTTTGTGGGGCAACATCCCACTGAGAGGATAATGCTGATATTCTGTATTTTAATTACTGTCAACAAAACTCATGAATAGACCAAAACCATCCACAAATTGTTCCTAATAACAGGTTTTGTCTGTGTAGTCAAAGCCTCATATATCATGTTCCTCTGGGCCACATGACTCCATTTTTAAACTGTTGTTAAAACTATTAAAAACACATGGAGCCACACCGGCTGACATGTTCCTTCATCACAATGGACACGGACACTTTAGTTCATTTTGAATCAGTCCCATATACACCATCCTGCCGGTGTGAAAACCGCTATAGCATTAGCATTTGTTACACTATAAGTTACGCTATAGCATTAGCTTTAGAGTGGTGTTTGCTAACAGTTGTTTTAAGAAATTACTGGACTTTTTTTTTTTT
>NW_019523276.1:0-1373 GCF_002814215.2 Seriola lalandi dorsalis | reverse complement strand
ACAGAACAAAAGGAGAATTTCCCCCACGATGCTTCGGAGCCTTGAAGAGGAAGGGACGAGGTCAGACCACACGGGCAACATGATGTCCGTTAATGGCCTCCAGTTGAGAGGCCGTCACCACCTCATCAATCCAGCAGAGAGGTCTGATTGGTCGTCTGTCACAGGCCAGAAGACTGGGCGGGATGGTAGGGTCCATTCACCTGAGACAGATCGCAGGAGGCAACGTCAGTCCATCATCATGTGGTAAATTTCAAACTAATTAATTAAACAACAGATTAGACACAGTGAAACGCACCTGTATAGTACATTATACAGGTAAATTTCCACAGCATTAATTCCATCATCACAAAAACAGTCATGTCTGACTCACCAACTTTCTGCTTTTTATCACAAATACACTTTTTATTCACCAATTAAAATCATTTCTGCTCTCCTGTTTTTTTTCAGAGTCTCACTGAGTCACTGTCATATTTCTTGCAAATGTTTAAAATTAAAATCGTAGCGGGACTGGAAGATGCTGGAAGGCTTTAATGTGCAACGTTGACGCAGGAAAAGTTTCAGTGACTCTGAACTGACCGCACTTGAAAAATAGCGAACTGGACACAACTGGCATCAATCAAAAGAATTAAAAACAGTATTTCTGTTAGAGAAAAGAAACTTGGAGCAGCAGAGCAGAGAGTACGAAATTATGCGTCTTATCACGACAACAGGTAAACATGCAGGCAAAAAGCATCAACAACAAATTAAAACTGCAGCAAATCAGGAAACATCTCATTAAAGATATGACTGTCTATCATACACTCAGTTTATTAGGTACACCTGTAAATGTAGTCTATGTCCTTCATGAGAGAGGTGACGATTCAACTGTCATCATTCTGGACACTGTAGTTTGTGGTGCTGTTGAACTGTGCTGAAATATACATCATGGTGTTTCTTTGTTATTTAGCCTTGTTGACACCACTCTGACATTATAACCTTCACGAGGAAGGAGTTATTGCAGGACTGTTGTATTACACTGCATTAGCTTTAGCTCTGTGTAGCTAATAAACTGGCAGCTGAGAATAAAAGCCTGTTTCCAATAATGGCCTGGCACGCCGCAGTTGGGTTGAATAAAGGACAGTATTTGTGAATTTATGGTAACAGTCAACAGCAAACATGTCCCCTCAGGAACAAAAAAGTGTCACAGCAGTGACATAATTTGCCTCCCACAGGTTGATAATTTATTTGTGGCGATCGGCGCTGAGGGAGGTGAGGGAGGCTTAGCTTTGTGAATCAGCTGCACTCGGTTCACAAGCTAACTAAGCACTGGACATGAATGCATCGTTCTGGCAGACTCCACACAAAAAATGAAGTGATAAATACAAAAAAAAAAA
>NW_019523275.1:0-1902 GCF_002814215.2 Seriola lalandi dorsalis | reverse complement strand
AAATAGCAGAAGCAGCAACTTTTTGGGGATTTGATTTCAAATCATCGGCAACAACAGTGTGAGAAGTGTCAACTCAAGTGTCATATCATCTCATTAGTGATAGAAAATCAAAAATGAATCATCCTGTACAACTGAAGTTGCTGGATGCAAACAAATAAATAAATAAATAATTAAATGAACATGAAAAAAGGGAAGAAAACAACAGCAGCATGACTCTGTGACCTCTGTGAAACACTGTGTTTGTGTTCTTACGGCACAAAAATGAAGAAAATGTTCAAGGTTAATAAGCAGGTCAGAATGTTTCCTGTAGGCCCAAGGCGTGTGTGTGTGTGTGGGTGTGTGTGTGGGTGTGTGTGTGTGTGTGTGTGTGTGTGTGTGTGTGTGTGTGTGTGTATCTGTTCATGCAGTGGCAACGATAGCTTGTTTCACTGATCGAAGTATACAACACTGTGCCTGAAGCTTAACACATCCGGAAAGGTAGAGGAGGAAGAATGGCGGTGGTGGGAAGTGATGAAGACAGAGGAAAAATAAAAGATGGGAAGTGAGTAGAGAAGGATACAGAGATGGTTTTTCCTGTTCACACCTGCTTTTAAAATGTATCTCCAGTGATCGGATCTCACTTCCCTGCTTTATCTGCAAATAAAGAAGTATGCATTGATGTTTCCGGCCAATCTGACAGAGGGGTCTGTTGTCAGTGTACTTGTGTGTGTGTGTGTGTGTGTGTGTGTGTGTGTGTGTGTGACAGAGACAGCAGGCGGGGTGCTGAGGGGTTACAGACAGAGGACATCAGTAGAGTGGGTGGTCCTTCAGTGTGGCCCAGGACACATTTGCGTTCACACTGCTAAAAGAATGTGTGATCGGATCACCTGAGAAAGATGTTAATAGCAGGTCAGAACAGGGCCTTTGTGTTTGAATGAACACTTGTCAAACTTTGACTTTGACCAGGTTCTGATGCAATGCCAAAATCTAATCACCTGACCAGCTCTGTCCTCTCAAAGTTTATTTGTAACTCTTGCCAACAACAGACAGCATCACTGCCATTTTAAAAGTTCATCCTGCAGTTAACTGCTCTCCCACATTTAACCAAATGTGCTGCATGAGATCCTCGGGTAAAACTGTTATCTGTCACAAAGTCTCGGCTAAAAACCAAAGGTGACTGTGCATTTGCTATTAGAGCCTCCAGACTTTGGAGGGTTCTACCTGAGGTGATCAGGCATGAGTCGCTGCCCCAGTTTAAAACACTACTCAAAACATACTTGTATAAAGCTTTCAATTTTTGATTTCAATGCTTTTATCTTTGGTTTTTACTTTTTGTTTTATTTTATTTTGTCTACTTAATTGATTTCATTGTTTAAACACAGGTGTATAATTCTCCCTGTTTAACTTGCCCCGCTCATTAACACGTTGCATCTATTCTCTGTGTCTTTTATTGCTTTGTTTTGTTTTTATGTTTGCAGAGTACTTTGTAACTCTGTTAATATATGAATAAAGTTATTATTATTATTATTATTAGTAGTAGTAGTATTAGTATTATTAGTATAATATTAATACAGTATATTCTAGAAGAGAAACCCTCATAGCATCCTCATCTTCATCATGATGTACTGTAGGTGTTTGTGCCTCTGTGACTCTGGTAGCTGTGTTGTTGGGATTTAAGATAAGGGAGGTAGTAGCTCCTGAAACATGTGTGTCTGAGGAGAGTTGACAAACAAATTATTCAACAACTCTTAAAAATGAAACTGTCATCTTCCTTGGTCACGGAGACCTGGCCTTAGCATGCTGATCCCCGGCTGAGAAAATAAGCAACTTCTCCGCTACCATCTGATATACCTGTTAGTTTTATTTAGCCATGAGAACAAGAAAGGAGCACACACACTATCACACACACACACACACACACAC
>NW_019523274.1:7131-7723 GCF_002814215.2 Seriola lalandi dorsalis | reverse complement strand
AGTCAAGTACCAGTGTTACAGATCAACTGGTTTTCCTGTTAACTTGTGACTTTCCTCTGAATGCATCAATGGTTGCTTGAAGTGGCAGCAATAAAATATCACAACATAACCATCTGGAGCCTTAAACTTAAGTCAAACTGTGACACCAACAAAAACTATTCAACAACGTACAGGATTTGAAATTATACCATCATCTTTTGCCCAGTCTCCATTTACACAAGATCACTTTAGACTAGAGCCCGACCGATATTGGATTTTTGGGGCCAATGCCAAAACCGATATTAGGGAGTAAGAAAATTCAGATAGATATATCGGCCAATATATAAATATATATATATATATATATAAATATATATATATATAAAAAGTAAACACTTGTGAAAAAGATATGTAATGAAAGCAGGATATTTTACAGTTTAACAATAAACTTTATTGTCCAAAATGACATCAGATCACTGAAACAGTAAACTTCACTGGGAATTAAATAAAATAACTATAAATAAAAAAACATAAGAACAAATATGTAAATATATATTATATATATATTTAACTTCATTCAGCATTTCCACTGCATTAAAAGTATTCATAGCAG
>NW_019523274.1:0-1989 GCF_002814215.2 Seriola lalandi dorsalis | reverse complement strand
TCCCGTCATGCATTTGCCCCACGGGAAGCCCCTGTCTCTCACATTCAGACCCAGCTGAAGAAACAACAAAATGTGTCACTCTATCATTTCCACCACATCCATATTTCACTCTTCTCATTATGACAGGTGCGGAAAAGAGTGAAGCTGGAAGGCAAGGACCTGGAGGAATACCTTGAAAAGGACAAAATAAAGAAAGAAGCAGCTAAGAAACTTGAACAAGCAAAAGAGTAAGTCCCAGTAGATACTACTTTCACTGCATTACGTGTCTTTACTTGATGGTGCTCTATGCTTGTTGGTGCTGCAAAACACCCAGTTCATCTAATTTTACAGTCTGATGATAACTAAAACAGCAAATTATGTAAAAAGTCGACAGAAATGCTAATGATGGTCTAGATCCCATATCTGAAACAGGCTGTTGAAAAAGACATCTGTGTATGGGAGATGAGTCATGGCAATGTTAAGACATTTATACTAAATCTGCTGTCTGCCCTTGGAAAAATGTAACTCATATGTACTCCTTTTAATGTTTATTCGATGCTGCCACAGGGTGGATGTGGACACCAGCGATGAGAGTGATATGGATGATGATCTGGATCAGCCAGCTGCAGTAAAAAACAAACACCACGACTTGATGATGAAGGGTGAGGGGAGCCGCAAAGGTAGTTTCTTCAAACAAGCCAAAAAGTCTTATCCAATGTTCCCCACGCACGAGGAAAGGATCAAATGGGACGAGTATGGGGAAATCATCAGGTACTACAATATCACATATGAGATTAGCTACACCATCTACATTTTTCTGTCCTTTATCAATAAACTACTGTTGTGTTTTCCAAGGCTGGAAGAGTTTCTTGTTCCTGAACTGCAAGCCACAGAGGAGGAGAAAAGCAAACTGGAATCTGGGCTGACCAATGGTGATGAACCTATGGACCAAGATCTCTCTGTTGTTCCCACCAAATGCATCTCCAGTGTAGAAAACCTTGAGATAAGGTCAGTGATCATCTCAAGCTAGCGGTGTCTGTGAATCATATTAATGAGAACTAGAACTCTGCAGGTTTACATTCACATTAATACTGTATAATATTATCCTCTCCCTCACAAACTGCCCTTGCAGCTGGTCAGTGGCCAGCAGCACAGTGCAGGACAGTATAGTGTTTTGTTTGTTGGATGACCTCCAGGTGTGTGTGTGTAAACGTTTGAATGTGAAGCTAAGTGATGCTGGAAAAGATAAAGTGTCAGCAAACCTCTCCTGGATAAATTACAAATATGTCAAGAAATCTCATCTGCGCTGGTGTTAAACAATGTTTGACAAATCAGCAGTATTGAAAGGCTTTATTATGTATTCGTGTCTTTACAGAGCGAGGGTAACGTATATAGACTACGAAGGTCGCTCTGATGGCGACTCCATCAAGAAGATTATTAATCAGATGAAGCCAAGACAGCTTGTGATTGTTCACGGGCCACCAGAGGCCAGCCTGGACCTGGCCGAGTCCTGCAAGGCTTTCAGCAAGGACATCAAGGTCTACACACCCAAACTGCAGGAGACTATAGACGCCACCAGCGAGACACACATCTACCAGGTCAGCCTCAGTAAATCCCTGCTGCTCTGTTAGAGTGAATTTGGTTGCCTCTTTTCGAGTACAGTGCCGGAGTATAAAAGCAGTCTTCCATGACAGGCCAGTGTCTTCATTCTGTCTTGTCTCCTCACAATAAAGGTGCGGTTGAAAGACTCCTTGGTGAGCTCTCTGCAGTTCTGCAAAGCCAAAGACACGGAGCTCGCGTGGATCGATGGCGTGCTGGACATGCGTGTGGTGAAGGTGGACACGGGCGTGATGCTGGAGGAGGGTGTGAAAGAGGAGGTCGAGGACAGCGATCTGGCCATGGACGTCGTGCCTGATCTTGGCATTGATCACAGCACCACGGCGGTGGCAGCGCAGCGTGCCATGAAGAACCTGTTTGGAGAAGACGAGAAGGAGTTCTCTGAAGAGAGCG
>NW_019523273.1:0-1561 GCF_002814215.2 Seriola lalandi dorsalis | reverse complement strand
TTGAACTGAAAATTTAAAGCATCTTAAAGCAAGTATACTTAATATTGTGGTCCCAGTGTAACCTTTGTAAAGTCAACAAGCTTTAACAACTTGAATAAATAACTTTCCCTCAGGCTGATTGAAACCATGCAAATTCTGACAGGGGAAAAGATCAAACAATCTGCACCATGTTGAAAAGATTGAGATCTTTTCCTTTTTGTCAAATCAAATCATCATCTCTCTCTCTCTCTCTCTCTCTCTCTCTCTCTCTCTCTCTCTCTTCCTTTTCTATTCCTTTTCTCTCTCTCTCTCTCTCTCTCTCTCTCTCTCCTCTCCCTTTTCTCTCTCTCTCTCTCTGTCTCTCTTTCTCTCCCTCTTTTTCTGAGTTGAGTGAAGATGCGCTTGTGTCCATTAACTGAGGCCACTGAAGTACTTCAGTCATAATGGACCAGGAAATTGACTGTTCCCACCACTCCCACAGTTCAGGGGGCTTTGACCCATCACTTAGACCACAGCATCCATCTCCTCTGCCTACATGACTGCGATGGCTGCAGTCTGTCCCAGCTGGATGAAGCACTTTCAAAGGACTCACCTCTTATGAAATACAATGACGAGGAATCTGTTTTAATCAAAACATTTAAGTCAAATGTATTCGTGCAGCCATTGAAAGTTTGGTTCAAAAAATGAATAATTGTGCACACCGACTTAAACAAAATTTCCCAGATTGTAAATTTGATATGTTAAACTTTACAAACTAACTAGCATTACTAAAAAATATGCCAGTTTTCATAATATGAGCATAATATGACCCAAGCAAAGGGCACTGCAATGAAGCAGACACAAAATATGATAAACAATCTGACACACTGCAGGTGCTCTGACAGTGTATTGAAATCAGTCAGGAGTGAGTGGTTAGAGAACGACAGTGAGCAGCTGGATTTTGAATTTGAACAGACACCTCTCAAACAGCGCTGCAGAACAGCTGCAGGAAGGGCTCCTGTTGACGTCTTTAGAGAAGCAGGGCCCATCAGTTGCTCTATCTGTCTTTTGGTTGAAGGCTGATCTGATCACCTGCACAGCTATCTCTGTGCCCACAGGTCTGGCTCTAGCAAATATCTTGAGATTCAAGGAGGCTCCCTACAAAGAGTCACTGGATCTTTCCGACACTTCCACAAAACTGAACTGATGCCGGATTTCACAGAGGAACCCTGACCGGTCCTTGCTGCTCATTAGTCCCCCCTGGTTCTTACAAGAGCCCTTTGTGTTCTCAGAGTGTACGCAGGCACAAAATGCCAACAATACACTCAGCACTCCATGTTAATGAGTGGGCTGTTTGTGCATTCCCTCTCCCTGGAAGACTGGTGACTAGGACTGCAGCCACATGGGTTTTAGATCCACAGTTATTTGCCCTGTCCGGCTGCCAGTTACCCAGCATGCCGTGCACTAATTACTGGCTCTGGATCAATCTGGTTCTCTCATTGGCTAGAACCAGGCCACGCCTCATCTTCCTGGCAGACCAAACGTATCCCCCCCCCCACACACACACACACACACACACACACACACACACACACACACACAC
>NW_019523272.1:3123-3613 GCF_002814215.2 Seriola lalandi dorsalis | reverse complement strand
GGTCATGGTGATCACAGAAAACACTTTTTAGCCATAACTGAAGACTTCACACAGCGAATATGACTCCGGATAAACAGGGATGTAATCTGAAACTAGTCTGTTTGGCGAAGGGTTAGACAATGACAAGGCGGTTCTAGTTTTGGCGAAATATTGGCAAACTTCAGGTTACACACACACACACACACACACACACACACACACGTGTTATCATCTCTGTGGAGTTGACATTGACACTTCATGAATTCATTCAGTGATTGAACATTAATCCTGAAATGGATTTATACGGTGGCTAAGACGGGTCAACACAATGCAAAAGCCACAGCAATACAAACATGCTTTTCTATTTGTGTTGTAAATTTAGTGATGTGTTGACCTGTCTGGGCCACCGTAGATTCTTAAGTCTGGGGAGCTTGTTTAAGTGTCACGCAGCAAACAGAAAAAAATCAGGTGTGATACAAATCATCCTGCCATCGATACTTGAATATTAATG
>NW_019523272.1:0-1796 GCF_002814215.2 Seriola lalandi dorsalis | reverse complement strand
AGCTGACATGAAGAAGTTCTCTGACTTGAAGACACGTGCAGACACTGAAATTGGTAAATTGACAAATTAGCAGATGAAGCCACCTTGCCCTGAGGACCACGGCAGAAGAAATCTGCTAGTTGTGTGTGTGTGTGTGCTTAGTATGTACACCACACTTTGAAACCAGAAGTTGCTACCACAAGGTGACACACCAACCACCAATAAATGATAAAAGAAGAAGGAGTAAAGACACAGGTGGAGGCAAAATGCAGCTCAGGCTGAAGCTGCCTCTGTGCTGCAGACTCTGCTTGCATCTCCTTCTGTGATCAGTGCCATTGCAACAGCTGTGGAAAACAATACTCAAGTATCAAGCGCTCTTTATCCAAATGTGGAAAGAGAGCTAACCGGGTTATTTCGACCATCAGCATCACACAGCACTCAAGAAATGCATTAAGTGCAATAATAGCTTTACAACAAGTGTTAAAAATCCCTCTAAAACTGAAGATGGACAGACGTTGACCCCAGATATCAGGCCAACATGTCAGTGTATCAGTGAGGAGGATGCTAACAGCTCTGCTGCTGAGAGCACCAGCAGCCCTCCCACAGTAACAGCTGCAAACAGAATCCATGTAAAGCACCTTAGACTTTATAGAAAATTGTGTCTTAAATAAATTGCCACAAAATGATGGTTGATACGATTCTGAATATGATTTTGCTGACAGTCGGAAATTAAAATGATTCAGTGTGCTACTCAGTCATCAGGTTTATGCTCTTTCCCGACTGGTTTCAGCTCATCTCCGGGTTTGTCCACTTTAGTTTTAGGTGTTGGAACAAACCTCAAGACGTACTTCACACATTCAATGTTTTTTATTTTACCTGGAGTTTGGAGAGAACATGGTATGTCCCATCACAGCTCCCCCCACCTTCAAACTGAGCAGAAGTGTAATCAGCCATTACTGAAACCCCCTGTGTGGGTATGTAGAGCTTTTAAAACTCATTAAGTCAGGGGAGATCGACTGTGTTAGCTGTGTTCTCTGTACATTATTCTTGGCAAAGCTGGTCTGCCGCGTGGAAATAAACAACAGGAAGATTAGGTGTTGAAAATTTGCACAAAGTTTCCTCACAAAAGGAAGTGAGATAAAAAAAACAAAAAAACAAAAAAAAACAAGTCCATGACCTGTCTGAATGCCTGTGCTTCCTCCCTTATATTGTGGTGCTGCTGTTGTGTCTCTACATGTTGAAAATGGATAATTATAGGAAATACGGCCCAAACTATTAAAATGAGACCTGGAGCCTCATTTATCAACCATGTGTATGCACACCTTCGTACTTAAACCATGCATAAGCTCATTTCTATGCATAGAAACAGAATTATCAATTTCTTCTTCTGCTTGAAAGTGTGCGTCCATGTAGAACCTCTCCTGGACCACCACACTCCCAGAGATGTATAATTGCAGGCACATTGATTCCTAAATGACAGACACACAAGCAAACTCTACTGTCAGCCATGTAATTACAGACAAATTGTAAACTATCATTCCTGAAGAAATGCATTTCTGTTTTTATTTGGAAAACAAGGTCATCATTTCATCTTATTTCTCTCATACTGAGCACATGTGGTTCAAAAGAAGGGATCTAGCTGATCTGTTAATAATAATCAATTGTAATCAGTCTCCACTAAAAATGAACTGTTATGTTTTACTATCAGAAATCTAAATCAACAGGTGTATTTGCTGCTACAATTAAACTGTCCACACTCATGTAAAGTGAAAGGGCGGATGTGGCTCAGGAGGTAGAGCGGCTTGTCCACTAATTAG
>NW_019523271.1:7362-7706 GCF_002814215.2 Seriola lalandi dorsalis | reverse complement strand
ATTTTCTGATGGAATAAGGTAACGGGGGCTGATAACTGTATTCAGGCAATTGCTACCAAAAAAAGGGGACCACTTCAATTGAATACCTTAAAGCTGCACTATTTAATATTCTTTTTATTAATAAAAGATCAAATTACTATACCGTATGTGAAAGGGATCACATGTAATGACGACCCCATAAAGTCATCACCTGACTGCAGGCCAGTTTTATGGAGCCTTTCAGCCTCTTTTAACTTGTTTTTGTTTTTACAACTAACAACACTCTCACCAACTCAGTTTCCAGCCACATGAGGTACCTGTTTTCTGTCTGACTGCACACTGCACCAAACAGCAGACAAAGGTAA
>NW_019523271.1:0-1354 GCF_002814215.2 Seriola lalandi dorsalis | reverse complement strand
TGTCTTGATATAAAATTGTTTTCTTATTGATGGATAAAATGTAGCTTTGGGTACAGGCAGCATCAACATGTTAAAAAATAAATTAAAAAAAGCCATGGTGCCTTTCTTTTTTTTTTTTATGTTTTTTTCCAACGAGAGGGATCAGCCTTTAGACAGCAAGTCAACTGACCTGAGCTTGAATATTCAAAATGAAAATATTATGATGAAATGATGAATAATGAAAAAATAAATGAACATAAAAATCACACAACTCTACAAAACAGATGAAACTTACAATAAACCACCTTACAAAAATGTATGCATGACCAATGTGTTGATGGCAAAGACAAGAATCTCTCTTTATAACAGAAATGTGACATGATGCACAGAGTATATGAAAGAGCAGTCGACTTACCAAAATCTGATGGGCGTACATTGGACGAGACAGGAAGAAGGCAGCATCATGTGGAGTGTGGAACTGGTTACAAAGGATGTCAATAGAGGGAACTCGCTTGATGTAGTCTTCTGTGCTGAGGTTGGAGGCCAGAAAACCACCAAACTGCACCAAAGTGTCATGGCACTGCAAGAAGACAAAGAATTACCTTAGCAACAACAACAAAAAATATAAGTAAATTTCAACACTTATGTTTTAGGTTTATCTTGTTGGACAGCGCAGGCACATTTACTGTTTACTTTACTTCTAAAACCAAGAGATCGATTGGATTCATATATTTAGAGAGGGTGTATACCTGGTCATAGAGATGGCCAACAAGTTTAAGATGTTTTTCTCCACCTTCTAAGAAAACCACTCCGTTTCGTTGCTGAGCCATGAGTAGACACAGTGGCAGGGCCAGTTCGTGGTCCAGCAGTGCATCCTTCAGACGTTGTGATGACTTCTTAGTGTTCCTGATCTGGCCAAAGTAGCCGCCCTGTTGAAAGAGTCACAATGGGATGGAGGTGAGCTTGGATATAGCACTGGTCCAGGTAATCAGACTGATCTTGCACACAAGACTGCATTGAAGAATGATAACTGTACTTGAAACTATATACCTCAGCTTTGAGTTGCTCCCCTCCGGTCATGGCCTCCAACTGCTCTGAGGTCATCTCATCTGTGATCTCGATGCCGGCCATTTTCTGCACCACCTCTTTCAGGATCAGCAGGTCAAAACTACAGGGAGAGGAGAGACATATAAAGCAAAATGTATTTCCAGACATTCAACAAAGATGTATAAGGACTGAAGAAATGGCTGAGCATGGGGCATTAAAATAACTTCTTCCCAGCACAGATACATTTAAACATGTTACATAGTGAGAAGTTCAATAAATCCTTAGAATAATTTTTATAACGTTTTATTGTCAACATGTTTGTTTTTTT
>NW_019523270.1:6505-7114 GCF_002814215.2 Seriola lalandi dorsalis | reverse complement strand
GGTTTTGTCTAAGTGTGGAAGAGCTGCACAGTCCAGCTCTGCCACCAAAGCGACCACTCAGAGACAGATCATGTTCCAAGGTCTGAGTCCAGATGTCGTTAGGCTGCGGTGATGTCGCTGTCCTGGACATGTGCTGCTCTGGCACGAGTCATGTTTTCAAAGCAGTTCATACGGATGTTTTAACCAACCAGGCCTGTGGAGTGCAGCTCAGCCTGTGGAGTGCAGCTCAGCCTGCTTCGACTGAGTTTGAAGTCAGCGTCCTGCGTGATGTATATCTATGTTGGTGTTAGCCTCCAGCGCAGTGCTAATGAGCTGCCGGTGTCCTCTCCGCAAGGAGGAGCAGAAGCCATGCTGCCCAGCTACTGGTGAGGGATGCTGGTGGAGATCATGTTCATCCTACCACCTTCTAGAAGAGATATGAAAATATCTATGAATGAGATGATCAAAGAAACACATTATTTACTTATGGCAGCTGATTTCCCTCAACCACCTGATTTCTTTCCACTGATTCTGTTTCAATCTTGATCATTCATGGATAATTATTACATGCAGAGACATAAAGATGCTCTTTTCAGTGATTCTCCTGTGCATGTGTTGGTGTGTTGCAAT
>NW_019523270.1:0-1479 GCF_002814215.2 Seriola lalandi dorsalis | reverse complement strand
AAAAAAAAAAAAAGTATTATTTGTGGCTTAGCTGTGTGCCTCGACACCCACTGACCCCGCTGAGCTGCAGTGTGACAGATAAAATTGGGCAATCCCCTGTGCAATTTCCAGCAAGTGCAATGACAGAATTTAGTACAGCTACCCCTCTGCTCGGTCAGCCACACATGTATCATGTGCTGTGATACAACACACACTTGACTAACACTTTCACTCCCACAACATTCAGTTAAATTCAGTCACAATGTTTTCAAAATGAAAGCCACTACTAACACCTCCAAAATGGCACACAAAATCCACATTTTCACAAGTTTTCTGGACTACTTTACTACTGTGAATAATGTTTTTTTACCTTTGAAAGTCAGAAGATTCAATTGTTGCTCGTTGGTTCTCAGTGGATTACAAAAAAGGGAAGTTATATATTTAGCAACAGTAGTTGGGTTTGTGGATGCAATACTTTTCCCACAGAATTTGACCACACATTCACTGCTGTGGCACTTGTCCTGAAGCTGTACCAGCGACCTTACAAGTATGACCCCCCTCCCCTCGCCCCCCTTCACAGTGGCACTAACACCATTAAGTGTTTGTACAACATATCCTACCACTGCTTAGACTAGCTCTCGGCTGCTATTATTAGATTGGGATATCCTATAATCTTTAGATAAGGCAGAGATGTTACAGACTGCTGTCTGTGCTCCTTTCAGCCCCGCAGGCTGCCAATCCAATTCCCTCAACCAGCCCCGAGCTCCGAGGAAACATAAAAAAGCCAGTGGGACTCAAACCTGCGCACAAACAAGTCACTAAGTCACAGCAGCGGCTCATGTCCGTGTAACAGAGCTCTGACTTACCCGGAGCTGTCAGAGTGGTCCACATAAAAGATCGTCCACACCGCCGCTGTTGCTGTCGTGTCTCCTCTCGGATCCGGCTCTGCGCCTCTCTCTGCTCCACCTGTAACGTTCACTCCACATTCAACTCCTGCAGGGAGCGATTATCTGGCAGCGCCTGATCATGTGACTTTTGATTGTACCTTACTTCAAAAGTGCTCGTTCACTTTGCAGCCAATCAGATGAGACGGAATAATAATAATAATAATAATAATAATAATAATAATAATAATGTTTGGACAACTTGTTTTTTTTTTTCAAGTGTGTGTTTTAATCGCACGTTTAAAATGTAAAATTAAATTGTATCAGATCCATCAGTGGATGCTACCATCACATATTTAAAATGTAAATATTACAAACTGTACAACAAAAACTGCTTTTTCAGCATTTTAAATTTT
This sequence comes from Seriola lalandi dorsalis, assembly GCF_002814215.2. Lineage (NCBI taxonomy): Eukaryota > Metazoa > Chordata > Actinopteri > Carangiformes > Carangidae > Seriola > Seriola lalandi. Next base: position 200 of record NW_019523270.1, on the reverse strand, counting down.
AATATAAACATACAGTTAATTTAAAACATTCAGTTCAAAACATTAAAATTTTAGTCTCATCACTATTTCACACTAAAAAGAACAATTTGCCACTTTATTATCTAACATATTAAACTACTGCTGGAAACTTTTTCAAATATTCAAATAATATAAGATTTCGAAACAAGAAAGAAAAGAAAAAAAAGACAAGAAAAAAAAAA
>NW_019523269.1:0-1558 GCF_002814215.2 Seriola lalandi dorsalis | reverse complement strand
TTATTACCTATAGGTTATCACATGTAGGTTATTACCTGTAGGTTATTACATGTAGGTTATTACATGTAGGTTATTTACCTATAGGTTATTACATGTAGGTTATTACCTGTAGGTTATTACCTGTAGGTTATTACCTGTAGGTCCTGTAGGTTATTACATGTAGATTATTACCTGTAAATTATTACATGTAGATTATTACCTGTAGGTTATTACCTGTAGGTCCTGTAGGTTATTACATGTAGATTATTACCTATAGGTTATCACATGTAGGTTATTACCTGTAGGTTATTACATGTAGGTTATTACATGTAGGTTATTTACCTATAGGTTATTACATATAGATTATTACATGTAGGTTATTACATGTAGGTTATTTACCTGTAGATTATTACCTGTAGGTTATTACATGTAGATTATTACCTATAGGTTATTACCTGTAGGTTATTACATGTAGGTTATTACCTGTAGGTTATTACATGTAGATTATTACCTATAGATTATTACCTGTAGGTTATTACATGTAGGTTATTACATGTAGGTTATTACATGTAGGATATTACATGTATATTGCATCTTTATTAACTGATCTTCACATTGTCAAAATAAACCTCCTCCAGGCTGATGACAGGAGCTGAGGTCAGAGGTCAGAGGTGACATGAAGCTGCTGTTTGTACTTGTACTGTATTTTTTAATGAATGAATAAATTAATGTAATTAATGATCTTGTGTTTCTGTCTGTAAAAACAAATATAAACGAGGAAGTCGACTCAACTGGTCACATGGTGTAAAAGTGAACGTTACCTGTCTGTACCACATGGCCTGCTCCACACCTGTTGGCCTCCCTGATTCCACCCCCGGCTTGGACTCCTCCTTCCCATGATGCCCTGGTTCACTCAGCTTCATCTTCAGACCCTCCGGCTGGGCGGCGGGGGCCTTGGTGTCCTCCCCCTTCGCCATGATGACGGACTTGGCCTGTTCTGAGGCCGGTGGAGGCGGCGGCGGCTCTTTGGGCTTGACCGGGTTCAGCCCACCCTTGGCGCCGAGGTCGGTGAGGCTGGGGGCTCTGGACAGCGTGGGGGGCACCGAGGCTTTCTGCTTCCACTCTTCCTTCCCGCCCCCCTCCCGCTCTTTGCCCTCAGCCTTCTTGTCGGCCTGCCGCTGCCGCTCCTCGTACTGCTGGCGGTAGGCGGGGTTAGAGGCCAGCAGGTGGGCGTGGTAGGCCTGGTCGGGGGAGTAGGAGTAGGGGGGGACGTAGTACTGGTTGTAGTACAGAGGCTGGGTGTACATGTTGGGGCGCTGCTGGATGACAGATGGCTGCAGAGGCCCTGGCTCCACCTTCCTCTCCTCCTGAGGCTCCACCTTCAGTTTGCCCTCCTCCCCCACCTCCGGCTCCTCCTCCTTCTTCACCTTCATCTGAGCGCCCTCGGCGTGAGGCGGGGCTGCAGGTGCTGCCCCCGGGCTGGGGTTGGGGTAACTGGGGGAATAGTAGGAGTCGTAGTTGGGGTAGTAGGGCGACTCCTTACTTGGGGGCTGGGGGGGGAACAGCGCCTTTTTGGCGC
>NW_019523268.1:0-2278 GCF_002814215.2 Seriola lalandi dorsalis | reverse complement strand
CACACACACACACACACACACACACACACACACACACACACACACACACACAGGGAATATAGAGGGAAATACCAGTTTCAAGTAATTTGGCAGGTGTTTATAATTTCACCACGATAGCGCTGCAACCTTCAAGATCCAGTCCAGGTGTGGGGATCAAAATGAAAGACGAGTTTGAGGAAAGGCGTGGTCCGACCCATGAGTATCGAGTAGTGACGTGATAATAAAGTAATAGGTGCTGAGTACTCATGGATCAGAATATCAACATGGTGGCCTGACATTGCAGCTGGGGTGATTACATCATAAGACAGTCTCTAGTTTACTTCCGCTGCTACAGTAAAGCTGTAACTTCTTAACCAATTTCTTAATCCTGTCAGGCACACACTGGATGTGGACTCGGACTGATTAAAACTCTGAACCTGACCCTGGTCTAAGGACTAAAATACTCCAAGGCAGGGAAGACAATGAGACACATTAGGGCGGGGCAGGGACGTGGGATCTGAAACGAGACAAGACAATGGTTACCAAAATAAAACAGGAAACACAGGGAAACATTAAAGACAAGGAACCATGAACTCAAGTCACTTGACGGGTCATGACAAATCCTTGAAAAAGTTAAATTAAAAGAGTTAAATAAAAGAGAGAAGAGTGTACATGATTTTTCAGTTTTTGGTGAACTTTTTAAAAACATTTTATACGATGGGAAGTTTACGCTTACCTTTTGTACCATTTAAGGTTATTCTCTGGACTTGAACGGCTCAAATTTCAATAAAAAACTGGAAAAATGGGGGTGCTGTAAAACCTTCGACCAGTAGTGTATGAATAAATCCCATCAGTCTCAGCTAACATTGTTAACTAAGAAGGTGAACATTATAAGTGTTTAGTATGAGCATGTTGTGAGCGTGTTAGCATGCTGATGTTAGGTACAGTGGTTCTTTGAATTAATAGCTATGTACAGCCTCACAGTGATGCTAGCATGGCTCTAGATTAGTCTTGTTTTTCTGATGTCAAGTTAAATGTATTGACACTTTTAAAGTTTGACGACAGTATATTTTTGATATTATTTAGTCATGCTAGTAGTGGCTCCAATGTAGGGATGGCAAAGTTGGTCTATTGGTTCACCACTGTGGCCCAGAGATATTGCAACAATTAATGGATGGACTTTCATGAATTTGATACCGGTATTCCTAACACCCAGAGGATGAATCCCTCTGACTTTGGTAATCCCTGACTTTTCCTCTATGAGGAAACTATGAAGTTGACATTTGTTCTTTAGAGTTAGATGTCTTGCTATGGAATGTAGTAAAGGCATTCATGTTCCCCACTGGAGGAATTGTAATAATTGGTGATCCTATAACTTTTCATATTACATTATATACATATATGACGTCAAATTTTTTAATTCTGCAATACTTCTGTTTTGCAAGTATTAAGTCATAAGCTGTTATCATCCAGTGTTGACTGACAGCCGGAAGATTTTATGTGTGTGTGCCAAAATTGATCCAAATGTGTAAGTAACACCTGACAGTCATGCTGTATGTGGGCCGGACACCGGCGGAGGGACCAGCTGAAGTATTCGCTAGAATAATTTTGCAACCCATTAACCTCTGGTGTACTTTATTACTAATTCCAAAATGTTAGCATGCTAACATGCTAAACTAGGATTGCCATTGTTGATATCATTGACACTAAAGGCTAACAACAGCACTCTGACATACCGAGGTTAGAGAATCCCTGATCTACCTAGAAGTCATGAAAACCACACAAATTGCAGATATGTTCGCGCTCAGCAGAAATTGGAGAGTCACTCTCTTCTTCTTCCTCTCCGTTTTACAGGATCAAACATCGTGAATTATTATCTAGTTATTCACTGATGACAGTTAAAGCAACAACACAGTGAAAAAAGCCCCATAAAAATAAAGACCATTTCTGTTCATTTCTCCACTTGCTCTACATTAATTAGGATATAATAACATCAATTAAATGTCATAATTGACAGGGGTACAAACTGGTAAAACTGTGATTATTTAGCTAGCTAAGGATTTAAAAGTACTAATAGGCCTAATTGCTCACTGCAGCTGATGAGGCAGCTTTCAAAGTGAAGGTGAGGTGTTAATGGCTCATCCCACAAGGACTTACTTATTAAAGCAGAAGTACAACCACCTACTCCTCCTCATTATAAATCTACTAAATATGCCTTTATGCATATGTTTGAGCTGCAGCGTTAATAAAGCCATGACTAACAATGAGGTGGCTTCAACCATAATTTAACTATCTGTGT
>NW_019523267.1:29356-29867 GCF_002814215.2 Seriola lalandi dorsalis | reverse complement strand
ATATACATATATATATATATATATATATATATATATGTATATATATATATCCTGTAGATATAAGAAGATTTACATTTATAACATATGAAATATGATGATTCTATATGCTGATATATCTTTTTCTTTTTAATTTCATATTCATTTTAAACATGTCTATCTTCTCATTCAGACTGTTTGAACTTTGTGATGGAGGTATATTTACATAACACGTGTTTACAAAGTAAGCATAAACATACATGTTTGTATTCATTTGTGAATAGATTTATAGATTATATTAAAAAAAAACATGTAAAAAAACATAAGAGAACATAACAACATGCGCTGTTGAAAATCACACCAGTGAACCTCTTAGAAACCTCCTAGAAAAAAACAGGGTGTATCTGAGGCGCCTCTGTCATATTTGAGAGTCTGAGCAGCTCCAGCAAAGACTGATTTACCTCTCTGAACTCCTCAGGTGGGTTCACTGAAGTAACGTGTCCAATAGTAATAATAAAACGGCGATTAGAGAAAA
>NW_019523267.1:8921-24489 GCF_002814215.2 Seriola lalandi dorsalis | reverse complement strand
GTCGTGTTCTGAATTATTTATAGATCCTAGATTTATAGATCGAGCTCAAACTGCGTTGCCTTTATTTCAGAGAATATTTGGGGTTTACTGGGGTTACATGAATAAAACTTAAGGTGGTCGTTTGCACTTTTGTTGTATCCTACATGACGTGTTCTGTGAACTCAAGTCTCAGGGTTAAATAAAGGAAACAAGGAAACAGGAGTCATCGTTACCTTTGTGAATATACAGTATTTAATAGTTAAAATACATCTCTTAGTTAAGTGTCATACATTTTTATTTTAAATGCAGGTAAATCATAATTACCAGCCGCAACAGCAGGAGTATTGTTTTCACCGTGTGTGTGTGTGTGTGTGTGTGTGTTACTGTAACGACCCACTGAGGAGGCAGGTTTAGTCCTTTGGCAGGTGTTTATGTCTGTGGACAGATGTTGTCACCACATCAGCATCACAGCTGAGCTAGACAGAGGCAGAAAACTTTACAGGTGTGTAGTTGAGATCGAGATGAAATGCCGAGTTTGAAGATGTGTGTGGTCGGACTGTGAGTCTGACCGATAATGTAGTAATGTGTCAGGACGTCAACATGTTGCTGGGCGTCGCGGCTGGTTGATCCCATCACGTGATGGTCTCTGGTTTAATTAGTACATTTGATAAGAGAAATAAAACTAATTTCACATCGATTTACGACCTGTAGAAAAATGACATCAGAGCTAAGCTGCTTGCACAAGATGATCATTTGCAAAACTGAAATAATTTTGAGTCTGAAGAGTCTCATACTTCCCTTCAGTTAGCGCTGTCAACCAAGAGGTGCAGTATCTTAAAACAGACCAACATGTTTTCCATTTAGCAGAAGTTGCTATTTTAAAGTGATTAAATAAACTCATGATTAACGTGAGTCATGGAGATAGAATATCAAATCATCGGGAGTGAAAGTTCAGTCATGGCTAAATCTCAGGAGGTCTGTGTGTTGTCGGATAATCCATAATTCATTTGCAATTTAAAAAGGAAAAAAAAAATGTAAACCTGTTGATTGTTTTAAAACCAAAACAGAAAAAGGTTTGAGGCAATTCCTTTTATCATTATGAAAGGAATTTGGTTTTAAACCAAAAACCGAATTTCTCATTTTGCAAAAGACAGACAGGAAGAGGAAGTGAAGTGTTAGTGCTTTTGGTTTTGAAATAAACAGATTTACAGGTTTTGTTTTTAAATTACAAATGAATTATGGATTATCCGATGACAGCTGGACCTCAGGAGATTAACCTGATCATAACTTTGTTCATACCGAAATAAAAAAACAAAACACCATTTCAAACACACTGCAAATGAAATGAAAAGTGTGATTCAACAGCTGCCAATGAAAAATGGACCATAAACAACACATGCAAATATATGTGTCAGTCGAGAGGAGTGACGTCCCTTTTCAGTTGAAAGCACATCATGTAAATGCCGTTTCCTCATGTACAGGATTATTTGTGGTGAAAACAACATCAGACCTCCATCACAACCAGATTCCACCGGATCGGTACCTGAAAATGCTACAGTGAAATGATTATTGCTCTGTGTCCTCATTCCTATTTACACAACTCTCATCGCATTGCACTCTGTCGCCACCACAAATAACCCGAGGAAACACTACATATTAAAACCAGGCCAGTAAAACATGCAAAACAAAGTCAAATAAGGTCGAGTAAACAAATAAACACAAAACCTGGACTAAAAACAAACAACAACTCCTGAAAGTTACAGTTCTGCAAATATAAAAGGACAAATGGTCCATGAAACAGAAACAAACCCGACTGAGACGTTAGCTGAAGTGTACGTACGAGGAGGAGCGTCTTCCTGTCATTTAAATAACTCTTAAACGTGAATAACTCTTGTATTTTTTGGTTAAGAACATTCATATTCAGACGACACAAAGGGAGTGGGAAAGTGCCGCACAGGTCATATGAGAAAGTGCTAACAGTATTTACTTCATGTACAGGACACAGAGGGAGCAGTTTTCCCGCCCATCACAATCATGCTTCATCGATGGAAGTAGCCCGACAGACACGTTTCTCTCCAACTCATGTGATGGCACAAAGAAGAAGCCGAATGTTGTGAAGACAGAGGGGGGCGCTGTGCTACTACATGTACATTAACCAAGACACTAAAAGACGGAGAAGAGGGAGCCCAGTGCCAAACCGGTCGCCGCTCCGGCGAGCATTCCCAAAGCTACGTCTCCTCCATCGTCGCGCTGGCGCTCCCGAATAATGACATGGTTCACTCCAGGAGCAGCGTATCCGCCTGGAGAGAGACACAGACAAATGAGGTCTCGTTTAAATTTGCAATGTTGACATTTAAACTTGCTTCGATGAGCTCTGGATGTACGGAACATGGATGAAACGGTGACAACAAACCACTTATTAATATATTTTCAGGGACGGCAATGTCGGCGCACACTTCTGTCTAGACTGAGATGTCTCACCAGCTACTGGGTGGATAAATTTAATGCTCACATGAGGCTGCGAAACAATGTAAGGTAGAAAACTGTTATGTTTTGAACAGGGTACAAAAAATCTACAAAGTATAATAAAGTTTATCAAAGATTCAATTCAATTCAATTTGAGAAACTTGATGCATTTTTGTAAACGGCTCTTTTTCATGTCACAGAGTTCAGTCTCACTTTCAGTGTGATGGTTTACTTCTGCACAGAAATATTTACCTTGGTACTGATAAGGATACGCCACAGCGTAAGGCTGGCCGTCGGCAGAGTACACGATCTGGGTGGCATGTGGGGGAGGCGCAGCGTAGTCTCCATACGGGCCTGGAGCATAAGCCTGGTGAGAAGTGACAGAAAAGAAAGATTGACAAACCCTTCACAACACTAAAGAGTCATTTGATTTAGCATTAATTTCACTAATGCTGCTTAATGGTGCTTTTAAACACTTCTATTAATAGACCAGTAGATGGCAGCAGGCTGTAACACTGTTGTTAAGTAGCTGTTTTTACTTTCTGATTTTACCTCGCTCTATAGCTTCGTTTTCCCTTAAGAAGGATCATGTCAAGCTGAACTGCAAAGTTTAATATTCACAGTATACACAGCACGGAAAAGCCAAATCCTTTTCAGTTACTACCACTTTAACGAAGTCAATCAAAAGCATCTATTATTGATATTTCTCCTTTACCTGAGATTTCCGTACCCAGAGTCAGAAATCTAATCATATATCTGCAGTTTTATGCATTTAACACGACGCCTGTCTGCTGTTATGAATGTAAACACTGACTCATTATTCTGAAAACAAATTGTTCCTGTAAAATATTAGAAACAATCCTTTTCATAGAGTCACATAAAACTGGCTTTTAACAATGTATTGTAGAAAAAATAATAACATACAGGTGTATTGTCTATGCCTTTTACCTGAGGTGGGGTAGCATATTCCGAGTAGGGGGGAGGAGCAGATGCCATCACTTCCTGTGCAAAGCTGATCTGAGGCGTAGCAACCACCTGAAAATAAAAAACAGCACAAATGAGACGGCGGCTCCTGAATTTTGAGTAGGTCACAAATAAAACTGAGCTGCATGACGTTAAGACAAACTGTGGAGAATTGTGACAAAATGAGTAAAGGCTGTAATTGTGTTGTGTTCAGGTTACCATCAGAGAGATATAATAAAGACAGACTATGAGTGTTTTCTCACACAGACAGAAACAAGATGGAAAAATATCTGTGGCCTCCAGTCTGTTGTTCTGAGTCTGTCTTAGATCACAGACATAATATTTAAGTAAGAGCTCATTTGTTTAATAAGACAGATAAAAACAAACAACTTCCTGTTCTTATTTTGGAAAACAAAGCAAAACCCAAGTTGTTTCAGATGTAGCAGAAACTCACTGCATTAATTCTGGCATCCTGAAGGGCCATGGTCCATGCTCTGCAACGAAAAGTAGAAATGTAGACAAAGACCTAAAATTAAAACATTCAACTTCACCAACAACAAAAAGTTGTGCTGCCTTACAGAGCATCATCTGCACTGTCTGCACACAGGCTGATGACCCGTCCATCTCTGCACACTATCTGGAGCAAGGCATCACGCATCCTCCCCTCTGGTGGGTTCAGCTCTACAGAAGGACGAACAGAAAGCGGGCAGGGTTAAAAGTAAGAGCAAAAGTTGAATTATACTGTGAGTGTGAGAAGATAATGATAAATACCTTGACATGCAGCAGAGCTGCGGATGTTAATGCAGTCTACCCTCATGTGAATATCATCCTCCATGTCACGCCGTTGTTGATCATTGTAGAAAACAAGTCGTCCATCAGCCCACAAGTCAAACCAGTTTCTTTTCCACCGACGCAGTATGGTACCTTTAAAATGTTAAAGTCAAGTTCAGTTCAACCTGAAATCATTTACACTGGATTTCAAACCGAGTGTCACAGAATCTTTATATTAATCGATATTAAGATAATATTAATCGTTAAATGCTGTTAGATCTGTTGTGGCCATGTGTGTGTGACTACTCACTTTGTCGATGGAGCCAACCACTCTTCACCATGGCCATCTTGGAGACAACACCTGTAACAATCAAATGTGTGTACATAAGACAGTGTCTGTTTGATAATGACACAGACTGAGGGCTGATGAATGGGCGTGGCTTAGCCACAACCTCGTGACTGTTAGCACTATTAGCATACATCCACAAAGCTATTTTCACAACAATATGTATTATATATATATTTAATGATATAACACTGAGCACAATAGTGTTGTTTGCAAGCCACTAGAATAGACTGTCAGGAGGGTTGTTTTGTAACTTAATGTGAGCTAGTGAACAGAAACGTTGACACCATATGTTTATTCATCACAACATTAGCAGAAGCTAATGTAAATAATCGTCAGTGGTAGGACTTTACAGTGTTTGTTAAAGTAACGTTATTCAGTTAGTTGGTCACTGATTTTCCGTCTCACGGTGCGATAGCTAGCTAACGGTAACTGATATTAGCATCAAGTAGCGATAGGCCATTTGTGAATAGATTACCTCATTTCTTATTAATAAAATATGGAGTGGTGACAGTGTTGAATAACTGATACCATAAACATACTGATGGACCCAGTAATAACATGGGGCAAAGATAACTTTAGCTGATGTTTCTTCTGTGGCAGCCTATAAAACAAAACGTAGCATTAATCGAAGTTAGCTAGCGTTGTTTGAATAAACATGTCAGTAGCGGGCAGACCTGCTAGTTCAGTGTTCATAGTTGGCGAATACACTAGAACTACTCCTTGTAAACAAGAGAAATAGTGCTTTAGTTACTTACTGTATTATTTGTATGTTCGAAGAAAAGCTGAAATCTGTCGTGAGGATACAGCAGACACGGAAGTGAGATATAAACAAAAACACGATGCCCTCCTTGGAGCGGAAAAAGCCTGACCGATAATCCGCGAGGACACAGCCCGCACACTGCCGTTATTTTCTCGACGAAAGTTTCCGTTAGCCCCGCCCACGGAGCATCTTCACGAACCTTCAGTCTCTGCGGAGAGGGGGGGCGTTTGTTTTGAATGACGTGACTTATCAGCTGACGGCGTTGGAAAGTGCTAGCAAACGCAGCGTGGGCGCGCTCGTTAAAGTTCCCCTCTAACCTAGCGAGTCAGGTGTAAATTCCTGTTCATGGGGGTTTATACCGACAGCGAAGGGGCTGTTTGGCCCAATGAAAGCCCTAAAAACATTAAATGATTAGCATATAGTTGTTGTTCTGGGATTGAATCTCTCGTGAAATAGATGTTTTCTCAGCTGAGCGAAGTACACACTTAGATGGAATGAATAACGTGGGTAGGGTGTATAAGATGTAGTAAGTACTCTAGCAGTGGAGATAATGAGTGAAAAGTTTTATTTGATTTATGCAGGATGACACTCGCACATAACAGCTGGAGACACCGCTGTGCGGTGCGCATGCGAGTCACAAGCGCACACAAGCAGAGAAGTTGTATCCTGTACGGGTTCTGGGTGCATGTGTGCTGGAGGGAAACTGATTCTGCCTTTCTGCAGTAGTGAGCGCCGTTTCATTCCCACCCGGAGAAGCCCAATACTGCTAACAGAATCAAGTAACTCCAAGCCATTGACCGACGGGCGACCCGGGGTTACGAAACAAGCCCAACGGCTCTCCGGCCAAGAGTTTGAGAGCTAACCAGAATAACGCAGAAGCTAGATAGCTAACCTGAAATGGCGACGGCAATATACTTGGAACATTATCTTGACAGTGAGTATCTGGGGACACAGTGAACTATTATCAACATTTCCCCGCTTTCTTTTCTTTTTGCGGTTTGTTTAGTTTGACAGTATCGAAGAGTTTTCGCTGGGCGGATGACTGACAGCGGTACAGTGCGTTAGCAAGTAACTGTTAGGTCACCATCGTTAGCTCGCTGGCTAACTAATTAGCATCGCGATTTAAATTTCGCTGTAACAAAGTTAGGCAAACTCTCCATGTGTAGTGTTCAATTCAATCAGATGCTAATATAACCGCTAGCTGGACTAGTGTCACACATTAACGGAGTTAACCGTTTGTAGTTAGCAAGTGTCTGTTTGGTGTTCTGTCACATCGATATGGCTAGTGGCTAGGTAACTAGCAGTGGTTATATAAGGTTGTTTAACGTGTTAATGTCATACTCAGTTTTATATAACAGTGTCCAGTTTAGTCATAATGTGTGTTTGCTTTACGATAGCAGACACCATGCATTTGATTTGCAACCTGTTGGTAACCGCGTTTCCCCTAACCATTTACGCGCCGGGGCGGGGTGTTTGAAGTGCGTCACATAATGTAAGCGCACAAACCGTGACAGTGGGAGATGGGACTATATTCTTCGTACTGTGGTCGGTTTCAGTGGTATTATATAACACATGCTATGTTTACCTAATTGCATATTCAGAGTTACTTTGCAAAGCGGCCGGTGCATCTTGAACACACTGGTACGATTATGAAATCATTAAAAAACAAAGCTTTAACCCAAATGCATGTTAAATGTAAATGATGGTGAATGCATTGCAAGGCACATATAGAAAATCTTCGCTCGCTGACTTTTATTTTTAATGATTTTATTTCTTAATGTAATTAACCTTTGTATCACAATGGCGTTTTATTTCATTATGTGTATCATAATTGTAATAGTTTGCAATTAATCATATTATTTTCTCCCTCCTTAAAATTGCATTATTAGATTTATTTATTTATTTTTGCACATGCTTTTGAAGCATTTCCCTGTGTCTGTGTCTATGAGCTCAACCATATACATCAGAAAATTATTGCAGGTTTAACATTCAAAAATCCAGTTCAAGACAAACTGTAGTTATGACGCCACATCAGTTAATTGAAAAAATGAGTGTAGTATATGTCTTCATTGCCTTCATCCTGATGTCTGTCTCTTTCAAGGTATTGAAAATCTACCATGTGAACTACAGAGAAATTTTACTTTAATGCGGGACCTGGACAACAGGACTGAAGGTGATAATTTGTTCTCATAGAGTTGTTGTCATTCAAATGCTATTTGGATTTGAAGCACCACTCACACATGGTTTACCTGTGCAGGTGTTATCAGTTAACTTGCCTGATTAAACCTCAGGACAGTGTGGGTGTGCACAGACTGAGCTTGTTTTGCATCTGGACAAGCACCTTTATGATTTTTCCTAGTTTATGAAGTTTGGTGACTTCATGGCAGATGTTGTGATTTGTCATTGAAACAGAAGCACAGGTGTCAGTGATAATATGAATAATGTGTCAGTTCCTTTAACTGCCCAACTAAACCTGGCCAGTGAATCACAATGTACACTACCAGGATCCTGGAACTGGCACGCCTAAACAGCTATTAATTACACACAATTACACTGCTACAATAACTGAAAACATCTGTACAGATGTTGTTTTTGCAGGGTCTTTAATTATAGCATTCTTGTGTTGCACTTTTTTTTTTATCGATATCAATCACTTTTGTTTCCCCAACACTATCATAATCATGTTGTTGTGCAGAAAAGAAAGGAGAGATTGACAAACTGGCTGAGGAGTACATAGCGAATGTGAAGAACTTGGCGTCAGAACAGAGAGTGGAACATCTGCAGAAGATCCAAAACGCCTACAGCAAGTGCAAAGAGTTCAGCGACGACAAAGTCCAGCTTGCAATGCAGACATATGAAATGGTCAGTCTGAAACACACATCTGGTCACAAAGTTTTATATGATCAAAATGTTAAATATAAATCTTTTGAGTTACACTGTGAATTTTAAGTGACACAGAATGTATTGAACAGTTTTTGTAAAGTATTTTTGTAATTTGCAAATGAAACCAGTCGCCGTCAGGTTCTAATCTACATGAAATCCTTTTTCCGTAGGTGGACAAACACATCCGCCGACTGGATGCAGATCTGGCGCGGTTTGAGAATGAGCTGAAGGAGAAACTGGAAGTGAGCGGCTATGAAAGTACAGACGGAAGAGCACTGAAAAGTAAGTTGGGTGATTGAAAGGTGTTCATAATAAGACATTGCAAAACAGATGTATGCACATCTGTAAATATAAATGTTTTTTCACAGAAGGTGATTCCCGGGGGCTGAGAGAGAAACGTGGATCCAGGGGAAGAGGAAGGAAAGGTTCTGATGAAGATTCTCCCAGAAAGAAAAAGATGAAAAACAGGTAACATGCTGGTGGCTCAGTCAGGCCAGGGTTTACTACATATCACCGTCCAGAATCTGAACCACACTTTTTATTAGACCTGAAACACCCCGTGTTAGTTCAGGCTGCCAGAGACTCACTTATTTTAAGCTTAGTTTAGTCATGTTTAATTCTAATCAAGCTCTGTTTTATTGTGTCCGTCTTCCAGTCCAGACTTGAGTGACGCTCTCCTGCCCATGCAGCCGTCGGACGTTTTAGACATGCCAGTCGATCCCAATGAGCCTACATACTGCCTGTGCCATCAGGTGTCGTATGGGGAGATGATCGGATGTGATAACCCAGATGTAGGTTTTTTTTAAATTAAATCTGGCGTCTTTCTTAATTATCAGAACCTGTTTCATCGCCTATTTTTGCAGAAGATTCAAAACACTGACCTTGTTTTTCATCTGTGTTTTCAGTGTCCGATCGAGTGGTTTCACTTTGCTTGTGTTGATCTCGCCACAAAACCCAAAGGAAAATGGTAGGAACCCTTTAAGTATTCAAATGATGTTAAACTAGAGTTGTTCATACAAAGATATGGAAATGCATTGCTCATCATTTTAATACAGATGACTCCTGACTGTCCTCTGTGTCCTAACATCTCTTTCCCTCCCCTCTCTCAAATCTCTCAGGTTTTGTCCGAGATGCACCCAAGACAGGAAGAAGAAATGAGATTTATTTTTCAGAAATACTTAACTGATAATGTATGTACTTTTGGTGTAGTTTAATGGTGTAACATATATGTATTTCAGTTCCTATCACTCTCCATAGAAAGGGTGGGTCATACAGCTTCTCTTCAAAGGCCTAATCCGGATTTGGAGTGTAGTTACACTTGTGGCGACATCATCCTCCCCTCTACTGCCTTTCCTTTGTTTGTGCTATTGGATTTTAAGATCACTCTTTTTTTCCATTAGCTTTCAAATAATTAATCCACCTATATGTTATTTGTGTACTCTGGGTAAATTTGCCTGCGTAGTGTAGTTTAAATTGCACAAATGATTGCCAATCAGAGAGTCCTTCTCCTCAAGTCATATATTTGTGTATATTGTCATAACTAACGTACTCAGAAATCCTGGATTGTGGCTTTAGTATACTTGAAATATCAATTTTATAAAGAACTATTTTTTAAACAAATTAACAGCCTGCTGAGAAAACAGTTTTAATCACGTAAATCCACCTAAATAATGGTGGTAAAAGGAATTATGTGTCAGATTTTCTGTTACTACCTCCTTAATACATCAGCACTGCATAAATGACTGCAATTGATACCAATGTAAAAAAATGTGTTTTGATTAGCTTAAACCAAACAAGCAATGTAAATTAATTCTTTACTGATTTTCAAAAAAACCTGCGACATCTTTGAATGTATTGTGGTACTAATGGTCAGTCAGTCAGTCAGTGTCTCTTGTCAACTGAATGAGGTATTTAAGCACTTTGAATGAAATTTTCCCCTGAAGAGGTTTGATACTGCAGGCTTGGTTTTATAATATAGTTTATCTCATCTAAAACTTGGCCATAGTACATTGCTTCAAACCATATATGGAAATATATATATATATTTTGTATTATATGAAATAATATTTTGTGGACACAGTTTTTTTTTCCAAAGATATATTTGTTGTATTGCTTACTTATTGGTGAACACTCAAATTTTATTTAATAGGATTTTAGCATCTTCTTTCTTTCATATTCAACTGTGAATGTCACTCATTTAGGTGTAAGCCACAAATAAAAGAGCCAAAGTCTTTGTATTTTGTAAAATTCAGTATTTTATACCAAATAAATATTCACTATTAATCATGAATTATTTCATTCTTTTCTTTCATTGCAGTATGAAATGGAACATAGTTTTACTTAGTGGTGAGACTATCGTCATCTACCCAATATTATTAAAACACTGAGAACTGTTATTTTCCAACAAAGAACAAAAACTGTTTAAACTACTTCTCAATGAAAACTATTATAGCAAGGTGTGTGGATACTTCAGAAAAACAGAAACAGTGATTCTGGAGAGTCTGTCCTGTTTGGGAATGTTTGAGTGCCGTCTGTTAAATCCCATTGTTTTGGGATTGAACAAAACAAACTGTAACTAGAAGAAGAAACAAGTTTTGGAAAGGACTGGAGAACAGTTAGTTAAAATTCATCATCAGACTCATCATCCCAGCTGCACTTTTCCTGCGTGGGCTTGCTGAAGTCCACTTCCAGGTCATAAACAAAGTCCGGATCGTCTTTGAGCCTGCGGTTCTTCTCAAACACTTCATCCATTTGGCCCTTTTTGCGAGCCAGCTCCTCATCGTCCAGTTTGTTCAGGTCTTCATCAGGGTCCACGTGGAAGGAGGCCAGACTGTGCTCCAGGCTGAAACCCTGCATGTGATCTCGCAGGATGATGTGAAGCTTCTCTAGCTGGCTCTGAGACACACCCTCCAAGTAGTCCCTGTGTCGAGGATTGTTCTTCAGCCTTTCAGCTGCCATGCTGTAGTCTGGAGGTTAGGAGGAGAAGAAAGAAATAGATTATAGCATTATGTACACATTCTGCTGACTCTGTTGCCGCACAGCTTCCTGTACAATGTCCTCTAAAGTGATAGGAACCAAGTACTTTTGCACTGGAAATCTTCCTGCCCAGTTAGTTTGTTATAACTTGATCAAGCAGAATTGTATTTGGGAGTATGCAGCATGTAGCACAACATCAACTCAAAGAATAAAAATTATGATTACAGGCCTCAGGATAAGATTCAAAAAATGAAGGGGCTTCCTTAAAGCTCTTATCCTCATAATTTACATTTGGCCTTACTGGTGCATATTCCCACTAAATTGCAGTAATTCAGGTCACCAGAGTAACTGGCAAAGAGTAAATCTGGGGTCTTGAGCTCAGTAGTACTCGTCCACTGCATCCATGTCCAGCTCTATTCTGATACGTCCTGACTTATTACATGGGGCTGGGAGATTGCTGTGGTTTAGGTCGTGTTATGTGTATAAAAAAAAACAAAGTAATCATCTTTTTTCTTACCAGAATACTTTGAGAAGTTCCGCACAGGTATGATTCTTTTTCGCACCTTCTTGGTTTCGGCGTGTTGATAAATTAAAACTATGGACGGAGGGGAAAACTGCACTCCACATCGCTTTGCCTCGAAAAGCATCTTCTCTTTTTGTCTCCAGCAGACCCGGTTTCAGCTGGGGGGGGGTTAAACCTTTTCATTCATGATAATAATCAATAGTTCATATGAACATTTAACACGTTAATTTGAAAAAAAGAAACTGTCTAAAATTAGCGGCTTCAGAAATGATCAACCTCTGTCTGAGTGTTGAACGTTAAACCTTTCAGTCTTCAATGAAGCCTGCCTACATTTACAGTAAATATTTTATACACTATTGTTTCACTTACAGTGACCGTTATTATTAACTTCCAATTGTGTGATCGGTATATTTTATGTTTAATGATTGCCGTAAAACATTTCCACAGATTGTTTTTTCTTTTCTATTTCTAGTCAGGCACGACCGCGGCTTCCCTAGAACAGGGGTCCTTCAGATTCCTTTTCCGGAAACAATTCAAAAGAGCGTATCGTAGCTGCGATCAGTAGTTGTAGCTAGCTAAATGCTATAAATAGACTGTAAAGAGATTAAAGCTCGACTTTTATCATATTGATGTATTTAATATTGTTCACTGTATCGACCTGTTTAGCAACATGTCATTGTTTAATCCAAGAGGGTAAGGTATATTGTTACACTTCCTGGTTAAAAATCGATAGTCACTGATTAGTTTTTGTTACCAAAACTTTGTAGTGAGTTTTGGTAAAGTTTCTGTCCGGTTAGAGTAAACACACTGAGACGGACAAAATGACATTTAGGATTAAGTTTCAGTTTGAGGATATTACTGTATCTTGGATGAAACATTATGGTTTTGCTGTTTAGTCAAAACTCATTTACTCCCTGTTTGGTCTTCCAGTAATGACTAGTTGGATATTCAACATTAATTTCCGTCTTCAAAACCTTTCTATCTTTGTATTTTATGTTTTGATTTTAGTTTTTGTAGCTGGCTGCTTCCTTCCTGTTGCCTTGTATTATTCAATGCTCTTAAATCAGTCATAAATACATTATTACAGTTTTAATAACAGTCGTCTGCTCCGTCTATTCTTGTGGTCTTGATCGATGCATCCTGCACATTTTTACAGATGAGAAGACTGAGAGTCATTGTGATCTCCTGAAGCAGTGGCTTGAATCCACGTCAGTGTCGGTGGAGATCAGTAAAAAGGGTTTCCACAGGTATCGGTTGAGTAGTTTTACAGCTGATAGAACAATCTTCAAAGCTTATTGTGAGTGAAATGTGTGAGTGATTTTTGTCACGTTTTAGGGAACTGATAACCACTGTTGACCTCAGCCCTGATGTGCTCAGTGGTGTCAGAGTTTTGCTGGTTCATCGATGGCCCAGAGGTGTCTACATTGATCCATACCAACTTGCATCCCTGAGAGATCAAAGTGATTGGCAGGTGACACTGATGTGTACAAATCTTGTTATCTTTGATTATTACCATGCATCGGAAAAAGAAAAACATAACAAAGTGTATTTGTTTAAATGAATATCACTGATCACTTTCACTATATATGTATTTGATAATTAATACATTTGTCTTTGTTAGATATTACTAGATTCAGCCATTGACCTAGAGGTGCCTGCTCATAAGACTTCAGGATTTGTCACCTATGTGTATCCCAACCATGATGATCCAAACCCCAGGCGGCTAAAAGTAACAATTCCAATACATGGCCGCTACCACGAGCCTTCTTCTGTTGGGAAAACATTTACATCTGTTGACATACAACCTCCAGAGCTGCTGCTGCGGACTGAAAAATGTAAGCGGGTCATCTTTATACTGTGGTCATGTGTGTCCCTCTTTTCAGAAAGAAGCGACCAAAATCTTTTATCTCATAACTCTTTAGTGTCCGGCTGGGAAACCAGTATTTTGGCTCCTTCACAATGTACTGGGATGCTTGCATCAGCAATGATTGATGCAGAACTATGGGGTCAGATTCTGATAACATGACTGTGAAGCTAGAAGACCTTTGGATCCTTCTGATCAGGATTTACTTAAACAGCTTTTTACATGTATTTATCAGGTGACTGAATATGTGAATATATCCATAACGTGACTATTAAAGTCTTCACGTTGGTTGTTGGAAACACAGCAAAGAAAATGTAGCTGATGGAAACAGAAAATGATAAAGTGTTTGCCTTTAATCTAAAACTCTTTTTTTTTTTCTAGGTACGCAGCTCAACAACTCAGAGCCTCACACTGTTGTGGACGCTCCCTGCACGGTCCACAACTCAAGCACATGTCCATGGGTTAAAATCCAGCATCAGCAGGTGGCTCTCAGTAAAGATCTCAAAATCTTCAATGGAAATTTATCAAACGTTTGTTTTATCACACTAATTATCTTTTGTTCATTTTCCTTTTTTTCAACCAAAAATATCCTGTATCCTGCAGGAGCATGGCCCCGTGAGTTTACAGGTCCCAGTCGGTGATGGGTCTTTGCTGATACCTGTATGCAGTGGAACTCTTCTCGTCACAATGATCTGCTGTGTGGTACTGTCCAAGTACATGTGGAAACATCAGATTATTTCATGATGGTCAGCAAACCTTGATCTAAACAATTCATGATCTTATAATTGTACAGTTTTGTCTGATACAAGGATCATTCTGGTATCATTATGATCCAATTATTTTAAGATACACTATCAAAAGACCATAAAAAATAAGATCACACATTAATAGACATAGATAGAAAAAGTCAGGTGTATAAGAATAATTTAAAATGAGAAATGCATTGAACATCTTATCTTCTGAGGTGACACAGAGAGGTTCCAGGTGTGACTGTAAATGTATCCAGATAATTAACCTGCTTTTTGAAACAGGCCTCAGTTACAGTAAGTATTTAACATGTTTCTTGTGTGAGATTTGTTCCTATTGTAATCTTGGCTCACACACAGGAACACAGCTCAGGGCATAATGGAAGATGACATTTGTTTATTTATTCACTTTGAAACACTTGACTCAAGAATGTGGTGTGGCCACCAGTCATGTTCATAGGAAGCTCTTTATCTCAACTGCAAACAATATTTTGAACTCCAAATGATAAAAAAGCAAAGATCTGTTTTGTGTGCTCTTTGTGAACTTGCTGTGTGATGACAATAAAGTTTGTTTGTTGAATTTCTACCTCTTTTTTTTTTTTTATCAACAAAGGTCAGATTGTAAGTTATAATTGCAGTGTCATAATACTGTAGTGCATATTCAGGCTAGTTATAAAATACTTTTCTTATAAAATTCTGTAATTTAAGCTTCTGAAATGGAAAATATATATCATGAGTGGCATTTAGATCTAGATAATTAAATATAGAGCTTCATATTCATATATAGACAGTTACAGACAGATACAAGTATCTATACCATATATGGGCAAGGCAAACCACATGTTAACTTGTTATCACATTGATCTGGGTGATAAGGCATCAAACTCTGAGCTGGTTCTGTTTCCATCTCTATTTCAGAGATAACACAGAGAAATCTGCCACAGTATTGTTTTTATTTATGAAATAAGTGTGTATCATGATTCAAAATCTTTCACCAAAAAAAAAACAAAAACACAGTGTTGATGGACCATAACTGAATTAAAACGTGTATATTAAAAAAAAAAAAGTGTATACTTATCAGCATCTTGTTGACAGACTTTTAAATGTTGAACTACATTACCTAAAATGCTTTTCGACTTAATTTAATTTCTGATTTAGTTTCAGCATGTTTCTCACGTGTAGAGTTATCACAGCTTTAATTATTAACAGAGCAGTTTTTACACACGGGCTGTAATTTCTGGACTGAGACAAACTTCACACACACCATTCATTTGAAGCAGCTACTGCA
>NW_019523267.1:4385-8643 GCF_002814215.2 Seriola lalandi dorsalis | reverse complement strand
TCTGAGTCGCAAATCTTGGCGATGTTATTTTCTTAAGGGGAAACCCCATAACTTTTTGTCGTCAGGCTAGTTAGCGTTAGCTGAACGCTGAGCGCTCATCTGTTAGTATAGCTAAGTATAGCTTACCATGCTAACGGTAGCGTATAGCTAGCACACTTGTTGGCCAAGGAGTCGATGCTAGCGTTAGCTTGCTAGCCGCCCCGGTTGTTACACATTTGAAGGGCACTTTTGAGCAGGCATTAGGGGAGAAAAACCCGTTATATGGGGGGGAAATAATGGGCTAAAAGTCGATATGTGGACATATTTTATTTTAGCAAGAAGCTACGAAGTGTCAGCTTTTCATGTGTGTATGAAGCGCACCGGGTGGAAAAGCAACTTGCATTATTCTTTTATCTCATCTGGGCTCCTCTGTTAGTCTCCTCCAGACACCACAAAACAAAGTACGTAGCTTAAAAATGCTGCCAGCACTTATCTGACTAATACAGGAATCTCGGAGGGGACAACGTTGTTTATCTCTGTCAACTTTAAACGTTTTAGTCTCTGCTCTCGCCCCCACCGTTAGTTAGATATTAACCTAATGTGTTTGTTGGTACAGGCATTTCCACTATGCTTCAGTCCAGTCACCCTCTTGGACACATTTCTCAATTTTAATCGCTAGTAGTTGTTAATTATCCATCACCTTGCTCTATTTGTGACCTATTTACATTATGTTTATGGTCTAATGAATGTCTGGTTTTCTTCCAGGTACGACCTAGTGCTTCCTGTTTGCTCTGGTGCCATCATCCTCCTGTAGTGCATGAGCGCACCTGTGCCTCATGCTGATGTGAGCGCTGCCTCGCTCCCTCTCTTGTTTTCCACCCTGTCCATCCTCGCCCGCTGTGTTCCCCTGATCCCTGTCAGCCCCGTGAGTCTCACAAAAAACATTATAGGCAATGTGTGATAACGGAGACCCTGAGGATAAACCCCCTGCCCCTCCAGTCAGAATGAGCAGCACCATCTTCAGCACCAGCTCTGGAAAAGACTCACTCTCAGCCAACCACAGCTCCAAGCCGCTGCCTTCTGTGCCTGAAGAGAGGAAACCTCGCAACAAGATCATCTCAATCTTCTCTGGGGCTGAAAAAGGTGAGATGAAGATTCTGGCACCACAAACAGAAAAAACATTTGACTTTGAAGTTGTTATCAGTCTGAGTGTTGTCGTGTAATTTCAGGCGGCAGAAAGAAAGACAAAGACAAAGAGCGACCAGAGATCTCACCACCTTCAGATTTCGAACACACCATCCACGTTGGGTTTGATGCTGTCACGGGGGAGTTCACTGTGAGTTCTCACATATGTAGTTTCCTGCTTTTTGACACTTGACTGTAGACACATTTACATCACATCTTGCTCTGCACCATTTTGTCAAATATCTGTCATACACAGGGTATGCCGGAGCAATGGGCTCGACTACTCCAGACCTCAAACATCACCAAGTCAGAGCAGAAGAAAAACCCACAGGCCGTGCTTGACGTTCTTAAGTTCTACGACTCTACGGGCAACGGTCGTCAGAAGTACCTCAGCTTCTCATCTTCTGGTGAGTTGGACAGTGGATTTAAGTTCTGCATTGTTACATACGTTGTATTATGAATTGATGTTAATTTGTTAAATTCAAAGTTGCGAGGTTGTGCCATTAAAAATGAAAAACTCCACCATTTTTGCAAATATAAGTTAATTATTGCCTGAAATTAATTTCCCCTTTTGTCGGGAGGAATTTGATCAATATTACCTCATGTATTACAGTGACAGGACAATACAGTTGTCAATACAGACATGTGTTAGACCTGAAATGCAGCCCTTTATGAATACCTGCTTTAATCTGTGACTAGATGTAGTTATAAACTTCTTTTTTTTAAAACTCTTAAACATTCACAGAAAAAGATGCATTCACTCCAGGACCTCAGTCTGTAAGTATTTCAAGACTTTTTAAAAAAGTTTTGTATGTACTATGTTTTGTCTTAACATTGTACTAACTTTTCCTTTATTCTGAATTAGCCTGTTAAAAAAGGCACCGAACCCTCATCTCCAAATATCAAAGACATTGATGATGATGACGATGATGAAGCTCCTCCTCCCATTGTGGCACCACGACCAGAACACACAAAGAGTGTAAGTGACCTTTCACAGGTTGACATCATAATAATTATGTTTGGGATTGTAAAATGATCAGACGAGCTTCATACTGACTTACGTCTTATTGTTTTGGTGTGTTGCACAGGTGTACACTCGCTCTGTCATCGACCCCATCCCTGCTCCAAGCACCTGTCCAGACGGAGATGTTGCCTCCAAAGCTGCAGACAGGCAAAAGAAGAAGGGCAAGATGTCTGACGAGGAGATCATGGACAAACTGAGTAAAACATTCATCTTATAAAACCATTGACTAAACGATACATTCATTTCTGTCACATTAATGTGCTGTTTCCTCATAACTCCCTGTGTGATTGTTTGTGGTTCACAGGAACCATCGTCAGCATCGGAGATCCTAAGAAGAAGTACACACGATATGAAAAGATTGGTCAGGGGTGAGTGAAGATTTGTCTGTAGACCATGTGAAAGGATTTAAGTTTATATGTGTGTGATCCAATGTTGCCTTCATAATAACGTTAAAACCTAGTTGCTCACCAGGTCCAACCACAGTGCTCTCACAATGAGTTTGACTTCAAAATTGAGCAGGTGGATGCAAATCAGAACTTTTACTGAATGTTAATGACAGTGGCAAGAAAAACGATGTGAATCCTCTGGACTTATCTGGTTTTCTGCATTGATTAATGATAAAATCTGATCTTCATCTAAGTCACAACTAAAGACAAACACAACAATTATAATCTTTTCTGCCTTTATCCTTATTGAACACACCCATTGAACATTCACAGTGCTGGTGGAACAAGTGAGCGGACCCTTGGAGTTAATAACTGGTCGAACCTCCAATAACCTGAAACCAGCTCTTCCAGTAGCTGCTGATCAGAGCTGCACACTGTTCAGGAAGTTTGGGCCGTTGTTCATTATAGAGCTGCTTCAGCTCAGACAGATTCTCAGGATGTCTGTGTGAGCGGTTTCTCTTCAGCTCAGTCCACAGCGTCTCTACTGGACTGAGGTCTGTGCTCAGACTGGGCCACTGCAGAAGGTGGATTTTCTTCGTCTGTCGTAGCTTTACTTTGAAGTTTTTGGCCATTGCTCTGATGCATCACACAGTTTGTACCGAGCTTCAGCAGGTGATGGACACCCTGACATCATGTTGGTATGTAAACAAGTCAGCCTCAGTTTCATCAGTCCACAGAACATTTTCTTAGTTGTGTTGTGGAGTGTCAAGATGCTTTTTGGCCTGAACTTCAGGGACTTCAGGGATTTTTATTTTTCCTTTTTTGGAGAACAGCAGCTTCAGCTGTGGTGAACAACGAGCTCTGGGATGTCTGTATGTTTGACTCACGAACAGAGATGTTAACCAGCTCCGATGATTCCTTTAAGCCTTTAGCTGTGACTCTGAGCTTCTTTCCTTCTTTCCGTCATCTTAGCTGCACGTCCACTTCCAGGGAGAGCAGCCACAGAACTGAATCATCTCCATTCACAGACAGTTTGTCTGACTGGTCTGATAAAGATCCAAACTCTGAGATCACTCTGTACGCCTTTCAGCTTTATGCTTAGGTTCACATCAGCAGATGTGTTTTGTAAAACTCAAAATGTTTAAGTGTTTTTTTTATAAGTCAAGGGAGCTCTAACCCACACCTCCAATCTGGTTTCATTCACTGGCCTCCAGCTGTGATAACTCCTGACTCCGGTTAGCTTTTGTTGATGTCGCTGGGAGTTCACAAACGTTTTCCAACCTGCGCTTTGAATGTTTGAATGGTTTCTATATGGAGAAGAAGTGTTATAACTTAGTGGAAGATCTGGCCACTGGTCAAACCACATTTAAACATAAATACAGATCATTCCAAGGGGTTCACTTACTTTTCTTGCCATTATATTATGTTATAGCTGATTTGGAGAAATCGTAATAGTTGGAGAGACAAGAGCGACATGAAAACCAGCTTTGTGAGAAGGATTTTCCAGCGTTGGTTTTACTCACAAATGCTTCAACGAGACACTGACTGTGGGGTGACACTATGGTGACACTGTTTTTCTAGTGTTTCTCACACAGCGTACAGCAACACTGAGTACACCTCTAAATGTTTTCAGAGGATTTGCCTCCATTCTTCTTTGGCTACAAACAAATAAAATTGTATTAAA
>NW_019523267.1:2498-3922 GCF_002814215.2 Seriola lalandi dorsalis | reverse complement strand
GAGCACTAACATATGGATGTTATTTCACCGACATACTTTCCACCAGGGCTGCACAATACAAAAAAAAAAAAAAATGTGTTTCTTTTGGCAGATATTTTGATTTCAGTTGGAATGATTGTTTTTGCATTTTAATTTTCACTGAAAAATTTAAAAATAATGAGAAAATCTGATTTTTAGGCCGGGGTGTCGTAGTTGCACCAGAACGCTTATGGTGCTAACAATACACAACAATGTGGTGACACATTTTACCTTTATCAAAAATTGAAGCTGCTGTGATTTGGATATTGCAATTGGCCCTATTATGATTTGGATTGTTTGATTGTGCAGCCCGACTTTCTACAGAAATGTTTGTATCTTAAAGTCACTTTGATGCTACAGAAAAGAGTTGGGACACAATAAATGGCTGTATACTCACTGATTGTTTACCACAAAGCTAATTTACATAGCAACGTTTACACAAGTAAAAGAGTACACAAGAGTTAGACAAGAAGTGCTTCATCATACAGGCAGAGGAAGAGTCGGAGGAAGCAGACGACTTACAGACACATACAGTCATATCAAAGACGAAGAGAAAGATTGAAATATGAATTATGGTCCCTTGAGTATAAATGGTTCATTTAATAATTAAGAATATGTGAATATGTGGCCTCTTGTACTGTCTTTCTACAGGTCGCCATCAAACAGATCAACCTACAAAAGCAGCCGAAGAAGGAGCTGATCATCAATGAGATTCTAGTGATGAAGGAGTTGAAGAACCCCAACATTGTCAACTTTTTAGACAGGTAGGAGTGAAGGCACACCTGCAGTCTGACAGCATGTAATAACACTTACCATACATTTAACAAGTAATCACAAAATCCTGGTTGGATCTGACGTGGAGCGTCTTCCTCTGTACCTCCTTGAATATTTCACGTTGTCAGTTTCCTGATGGGGGAGGAGCTGTTTGTGGTGATGGAGTATCTGGCCGGTGGCTCGCTGACAGATGTGGTTACAGAGACTTGTATGGATGAGGCCCAGATAGCTGCTGTCTGCCGAGAGGTAAACTCCACACTTTACAGCAGTGGTTCATACCAGAGGAATCTTTACCTGAAATCCCACAAAAAAATAAATGCTCAACAACTTTTCCCCGTTTCCTCCCATTTATCTCCACATGTGCAGTGTTTACAGGCTTTGGATTTCCTACATGCGAACCAAGTCATCCACAGAGACATTAAAAGTGACAACGTGCTACTCGGGATGGATGGCTCTGTCAAGCTGAGTAAGTCCTTCGTGCGGCTGTTGTCAGCAGCCTGATGAACGTAGATGACTGTGGTCTTTTACCGTTACTGTGTATTTACTCTCCTCCGTCTCCTCGACAGCCGATTTTGGCTTCTGTGCCCAGATCACTCCAGAGCAGAGCAAACGTAGCACCATGGTAGGAACGC
>NW_019523267.1:0-1695 GCF_002814215.2 Seriola lalandi dorsalis | reverse complement strand
ATTGCAGGCTGCTGGGAGACGGGACACACATGTAAACTAAAACTAAGACAGTGGTGCAACAGTGATTTGTGTCCAGGAGGCTGTTTAATCCTCTTTTGTGTAGTTCCAGTCAGAACCATCAGACCTGTAGCAGATACTATCACCACTGCTGCTACGGTAACGAGGAAGCTCGTTGTCTCGTACTGGGTCATTTAACATGGTGAACCCTGCAGACAGCCAGTGTTGAATTACCTGCTCTTAATCTGTTTATACTCCATCTCACAGACCTTCAATGTCAACACAGTCAAAACCTGTTAGTCCTATCAGTTACAGTTTGTTATTGGTTTTTGTAAAGGAGGAAAAGGCCTTGAAGTGTCTGTGTGAATGATGGGTTAGAAAATGTTAAAGATTTTCCTCGTAATGTTTTTGTGTAACACTTAAATATCATGATTTTAAAAAAAAAAACAGATTGTTAAATTTTCCTGTTCTACCAGATTAACCCGATGCACCTTCACTTCATGAGAAGTGAGTTATGACCTTGTAGTAGATGTCACAGTGTGTTGTCCTTTCTCTCGTCTCTTCCCCTGATGCAGGCGTTATACCTGATTGCCACGAACGGCACACCTGAGCTTCAGAATCCCGAGAAGCTGTCTCCAGTTTTCAGAGATTTCCTCAACCGTTGTCTGGAAATGGATGTGGAGAAAAGAGGCGGAGGCAAAGAGCTGCTGCAGGTTAATTACTTTTCCAGTTATTGGATTTCCTTTTCATTGAACTCTTCAGTGGTTTAATTGAAGTAACACTCCTCTTCCTTGTTCATTTAATCCTGTCGTGCAGCATCCGTTCCTGAAGCTGGCGAAGCCGCTCTCCAGCCTCACACCTCTCATCCTGGCAGCCAAGGAGGCCATGAAGGGCAATCGTTAGCTGATGAAACTCGCTACCCTGCCTTCCCATGCTGTGCACAGATATGTGCCAACCATTTAGATTTCGTGCCAGACAATAGGCTGAGAGTGACATGCCACTCTTGATGCACCAGCCTTATAAGCCCTGACAAACCTCACTGTGAAGAAGACCAAAAATATAGAGCACAACCCCACCGCTGTCCACGTGAACTCTATTCTCACTCAGACGTCAGAAGACAAGTCAAACTAAAGTGCTTAGTTTCAGAGTCAGTCGTAGTTGTTTTGTACAACAGATCTCCTGGTGACAAGTTAGGGCTAGGCTTGTATTTAACTTGGAATGAAGAAGATGCCTAGTTCTGTTTAGTTTTTTTAATCAACTGCCTTAAACAAATGCAAAATGTTGCCTAATGTATTGTTGATTGTGTCAGTGTCTCTTTTCCCATGATTTTTACTACCTTTGTAATTTACCTTTTCAGCTTGTCAGTGTCTTAGTTATTTTGATACTTGAATTTCATATTTGTCCCCCTTCTTGTGATGTAATGGGTCTCATTCATTGAACACTCTTTGCTATTTCCACATCGACTCGTGTTTTATGGACGTTTTCTCTCACAGATTTTTATAGGAAACATTTCAGTGCATTTATCATCATGAGCATGTGCTGTGATTGTGTAGTTCTTCGATTGCCACACCCAACAGACTTACTGTACCAGTTCTTCCCCTGTATCATTAGACTCCGGATACCAGAGGTGCACCTTACAGGCAAATTAAGATGTTAGATTGACAGGGTTTATACTTTCTTCTCTATTGTTATTAAAAA
>NW_019523266.1:6246-7310 GCF_002814215.2 Seriola lalandi dorsalis | reverse complement strand
AGAATAGAAAGGTGAAATGACAACAATAAAAAACAATAGTTGCTCACCAGATGGCAGTAACAAATAAGGCATTGCTCCATTGGTTTGCCATTTGTCTGTCTGTCTGTTGCATTTTTTTTTCTTTTTGATATTACCTCTTCTCAGACTTTGCCTTCTACATTTCATTTCGCCTCCTGGCTGTCTGGCTTATCACTGTGTCTGAGTTGTGATCATGTCGGCTTTGTTTCAGACGAGACAGAGCAGAGACCAGAACGATTCAGCCAATAAACCCAGATGAAGCCTGCCAAACTTTTCATTATTTTTTTTACTATGTGTTTTCACAAACAAGTTTTCAACTTTTCTAAGGAGAAGATTTGGATGTTTTTGGGTCTAAATTTCTGAGCTGTTTCTTTAGGATGACTGTCTCGCACAATGATCCTCCTCGATTTACAAATCTTTTCAGAACTCATTGAACCATTCTTCATTAGCATAAAGTCATTTATACAAGTTTCAAGTCACTCAAAATTTCAATTTCAGTCCAAGTGAAAAAGTAAAAAAAGCAATTTACATATCATTTTACATTTCATCAGTCTAGAAAATAACGAATGTTCATATAATGCTAATCAGAAAGTAAAAATAAGTAAATGTCTTTATATTACATTTCTTTTGTCATCACATACTGTATATCACATATAGTTTTTGTTAACAGAGACTTCATACTAATTAGATTGTATGTGCATCATCAACTGTACCACCCTTTACTGCCATATATGCAAAATGCTTGATTTTTGTCATTTTAATAGGAATATTGAAATACTGAGAAAAAAATATAGATTGTTTGCTTTTTTTTTCTTACCCACCCAGGTGTCAGTATTTTTTCAGCCCTGACTAGCGTCTTCTCTCAGGCTGGAGCTACAACTTCTGCCTATCAGAGGATCAGGCCTGTACCTGGCCTAAGAGTGAGGTGAGGCAGCCTGGACAGTTAGAGGAGATACTGCTCACAGAGATTTAAGTGAGTGACTAACTGAAACTGTAAAAGTGACAGGAACAAAAATATAATTGAGAAAAATGAGGGGGATGTCTCT
>NW_019523266.1:0-1552 GCF_002814215.2 Seriola lalandi dorsalis | reverse complement strand
GCCACACTCTGCAAAGGAGGGCACCTTGATGGTGACATGGGAGTTTCAGTCAATTTGAAAAATCTCAAACAGTACTCTTGTTAGTCGCGCTTGGCTTCGTCTAGGGGAAAGATGAATTTTATTTTCACATGCGTGCAAACTTCAATAGACAGGCTTTAAGTTGGATTAAAAAAAAGCCTGTGGCAACGCATTGTCATTCATGATTGTATCTGGTGTTTGTACTTGCACAGCTCCGAAGAAGATGACAAGAGCCGAGCAGAATAAACCAAACTTTTTCTACCTAATCTCATCACAAACTAACTTTAGAAACTTTTTATGAACTAAGAAGTCTATTATATATAAAATCTTTTGGACTGTGTTCCTGACCCTTTACCATAAATCCCTCTAGATCACTGTCACATCTCTTTCTATATAAGTAATATCTCTGGACACAAAATTAACTGGGCAAAATCTAAATTAATGCCACTGAGTGAATTAAGTGGTCAAACAGCTTCTTTTAGTATTCCTGTTGTTCACAATTCTAAATACTCAGGGGTCTTTATCTAACCTTCCCGTCACACCTTAACACAAAACAACGATTATGAAGTCGTATACAATGTACAGTTGATGGAGATTTAAAGAGATGGGGCACGCTCCCTACCTCCTCTCAGTCTAGACTTCCAGTCATTAAGATGAAATGTGTTGCTTCATTTAAATTTGATCAGCTCAGTGATACTTCCAGCCTCACAGGATGGCTACTGGAAGAAGTTGCATTCTGTTAACAGCACTTTTTTAAGGAGCAAGAAAAAAAACCCCAACAGAATCAAAGTTATTACCTTGGAAAGGCATAAATTATCAGGAGGTGTAAACTTGCCTTATTTTGAAGGGCGAGTCCCTCTAGGACAAACACTGACAAGACAATCTGCTCACAGACAACGTCCTTTGTTGTGTCGAGTGCTCACACACACTTTCAACATAAATGTGCAACCCTCGATAGTGGCACTTTTCTTTACATGGTTTGGCGTGGTTAATACATTTTGACAAATCTCTCCATATTATAATGTCCACTATTATTGGGATCACTCATGGTGTTTGCTATTACTTAATGACACCTCCTCTGTGGAACTAACCACAAATGATAGGTCTCTCCTGTGAGCTGGTCTCACAGCTCCTAAAAGGTTTGGTAGCTCGTCACTGGAAACCGCTACATACGCTCTCGGTGAGGGAAGGGATTTCTAGCTTTCCATAGCTCAATTTACATTTAATCAAAACACAATATATTATTTGCTGGTTGAAGCTATTAGAGAAAATTAGTGTTTAATTATGAATATGTGTGGTTAACCGTCATCTTTTGATATGTTTTCATGGATTTTTAATTTCCATGGGATTCCTGGGTAGGATAGGTGGGTTGGGAAATAGAACTTTGGGGGTGTGGTCTGCAGTGCTGAACATTTCTGGATGGTCGAGTACTTGCTGCATTTTTATTTCACCTGGCATGTTTACATGTTTTACAGCTTGATAAAACAACTTCCTCAGGTTTCTCTGTAAAAAACAATAAATAATTTTCAATTTT
>NW_019523265.1:0-2133 GCF_002814215.2 Seriola lalandi dorsalis | reverse complement strand
ACAGCTGTTCTCTTCATCCAAACTCCAGGTGGAGATACAGTACTTATTCAGAGAAGTGACAGTTACATAACGTACATGTGCATGGTTGTCTGCTCTCATAATCACTGTTATAATTAGAACATGCTGTTTATATGGATGGAAACAGTATGTACACAAAAAAACGTTGAACTGTGTAACTGTAGATCCATAGCTCTTGACTTTGTCACTAAACAGTGGACCTATCAAATATCAGACCCATGACGTTCAAACTCCTGACTGGATTATTTGATCTGTTTTAAAAATTAAAAAATTAAAAAACTATTTAAAGCCATATAGCATTCACAGTGTTGTTAATCAATACTACATATAGATATAGATTTCTGTCTGCTGTAAAGAACTTCAGTGAATAATTTAGGTTTTATGAACTTGTGAGATTTGTCTGCAGTCTTCATTGTGTTCTCATAATATCCAAAGAAAAGAAATGTGTTTGCTTTTGAATCAAGGCTTAGCGCTGTGACTCAAATTATATGCCCCATAAAACTCCTAATTAGGGAATGTTTGGTTATGCTGTACTCCCACTCCCTGTCTTTTTTTTCCTTTCACTTTTTTTTTATTTCTTTGTTAATGAACAAAGGAAATCATTAGAAAACATAAGCATAATGTATGTGGTATGCGCTTCCCTCTTCTTAATATAATGCTGTAAAGCAATGGTGACATTTTGTTGTATAGCATTTTATCTCCCACAGCAGAAATATTTTGGGAGATGAGTACTTTTAATTCATATCTATAGCTGGATTTAACCTTTTAAAATATAACGACTGTTGACATATAACTGGTTCAGACATGTGCTTATGGCTTCAAAGTGTTTTCCACACAAACGGTATGAATGCAGGTCTTATATTTTTATGCTCAAAAGAATTTGCAAGGGAAAATTCACCTGTGTAACTTTGGCCCAATATCTCTTATACTCAGTCTGGCTTTCAGCTTTTCATATTTAAAGTGTTTACCTTTCAAAGGAGACCAGGGTTATGACTGTAATCAAAACGGTTGAATAACCATTACTTTGGCTATATTATTTTCAGGCTTATGTATACAAATGAAGGTGTCTCGAGACTGTGTAGATTCACTCATTTCATTATTTAATATGCCTGCAGCAAAATATAAACTATATGCAAAAACACAGCAGCCCCGCGCAAAGCTGATGTGGATCTTGTCTCTCTTGATTAAGTAGCAATCGAGCGCAAAGTGTGGCAGCTAACAGACTTCATGTAAACTTGAATGTTAGTTATTCAAATTAGTCAGTGAGGCTTCTTCAGCTTGATGAATAAAGCTCTTGGAAACTTAGAAATCATAGTCAAGTTATGAGTAATGCTCATAACTTGAGCATTAATTAAGCAAACGTGTGTTTTGCTTGCACAAATGAATCAAAATGGTGCAAACTTGAGAGGTACTGTTGACAGAGCATCCCGTACAGCGGCTACGCGTTGTGAACCGCGACAGAACCGAACATGGAGCAAAGAAAGCGTAAAATAAAAAAACGAGAGACGCTCTGCTGCTTGGTAGCAACTAGCCTCAGCTGCGTGCAGGAGGACTTTTTATTAACCACGCCTACTTTACAGGTAGCTCATGTGCATCACAAATTAAATATGCATCACCAGTGACAAACTCTTATCGTCCAAAAACTGAATTAGTTCTGCATAGGCTTCCGCATTCTCTCCTGTGTCTTCAAGCAACTCATCCGCGTCATCGTTGGCGGGCTCTGTTAAAATTGTGTCATTTAACCATTCCAAACGAAGGTGGCCCAAAAATTTCACCTCCCATATTTCATAATTCTTTTCGTCTCCATCAAACAGGAGCCGCAACCAGCCCAAATTGTCTCTGGGTATCTCTGGGTTTCTCTGGGCCCATAACCTGTTGACAGAGCATCCCGTACAGCGCCTACGCATTGTGAACCGCGACAGAACCGAACATTGAGCAAAGAAAGCGTAAAAGAAAACCGAGAGACGCTCTGCTACTTGGCATAGCACTCACTACTCACAACTAGCCTCAGCTGCGTGCAGGAGGACTTTTTATTAACCACACCCACTTTACAGGTAGCTCATGTGCATCACAAATGAAATATGTGACAAATTAAATATGCCTAAATAAAACAAT
>NW_019523264.1:0-2665 GCF_002814215.2 Seriola lalandi dorsalis | reverse complement strand
GGATGTTTCAGACAGTCTGCTGGACATCAGCTAAGTAGAAATACACCTTGGTAGAGCATGTGCACTATTTTAACCACAGTAACTGCATGGCTCCATTGGTCACTCCACCACTTTGGTACAGACTCAAATATCTTGACAATTACTGGATAGATTGCTATAAAGTTTTGTACAGACGTGTCTGGTGTCCAGAGGATGAAGTGTACTCACTCTGATCATCCCCTGATTTTCCCTCTAGCGCCACCATCAGGTCAAAATTGTAACATGTCAGGTACTTTTGGCTTCAGCTGTACTTTGCATTTATTGCTAATTGACAAATGTTACCTCGTTAGCTAACACCCTACACCAAGATGGTACACATAATAATCATTAAACCTGCTGAACATCTGCATGTTAGCATAATGACATTAGCGACTGGCCCAAAGCATGGCAGTGCCCTGGTACACAGAGCCACTAGCATGGCTCTTAGCCTTGCTACATTACTGTTGAGCTAATCTAACTCAGCTTTGAGTCAAGATGATAAAGTTCTGTAATGTCTGCTTCTTCCAAAAGGATAAAAACATGAGTAGCGCAAATTCTTTTGCTAATTCTTTAGCTAATTCTTTTGCTAATTCTTTAGCTAATTCTTTTGCTAATTCTTTTGCTAATTCTTTAGCTAATTCTTTAGCTAATTCTTTAGCTATTTCTTTTGCTAATTCTTTTGCTAATTCTTTTGCTAATTCTTTTGCTAATTCTTTCCACACATTTTTTGATCAAAACAATCCTGATATTGACTGATAATAGAACTATACATAACGTGTATTTCTACATATAATTATCCATTATTAATATTATTGATTTTTTTTATTTGTGTGTATGTAATGTAATGTTTTATTGTCATATTTGTGTAGTTTGAATATTTTCCTGTATGATGTTATACAGTGTGAATTTTAGGAATCAGAAATTACATCTTTGTTGCCATGAGTGATATTGCATTCTGTACATATTTGTTTTCATGCATTTTCTGTTTTTAATTCTTACTATGTTTACAATGGAAATTGCTGTTTGCGTTATGTCTTCTTCCTCCTAATTTATTCCATCCATATTCATATATTCCATCCATATTTTCCTTTTTCTTTGTGTCTATCTTCCCCTGCTCCAGCAGCCCAGGCTCACAGTTTGCCTCCCACTCTAATGAAGTTATTTCTTTTCAGCCTGAGATAATGGCCCACGAACAAATCCATTTGTCTGCACACTCAATGCCCGTGTCATTACAAAATACATTTCAGAACGGCTGGTAATTCGGTTTTACTTGAAAAAATTGTTTAATAAATGTAATGTGTTCTTTTTGCTGGGGTTTTACTGTATGTGTGCCTCCTGTGAATTTCTATACTAAAGTGCTAATGTGGATCCACTTTGAAACTCTGACTTTAAACTCTATTAACTTTAACTGTATGAGGCATTCTGCAAGGGTGGGTTTCAAAACATTCATTGCTATTCCCTGAGGAATGTGCAGGATTAAAATAAAATGTGTCTTGGGTTTGTCATTTTGTGTTTTTGTTCATTAATTTGAACACAACATCATTAATTAACACAAGTTGTAATTGGTAATTGGATGTCGCTGACATCTGTGACAGAAGTTTTCCTTGCTTGATATGATGCCAGGGTCATTTGTTTTGTTTTTTTGTAACTATCCAATTTATTTTTATTTTTATTCAAATTGTTCACGTACAACATGTTGATATACGGGATTTATTTTTTAAAATGCTGGGTGCTGATGAGGCAAATTGTAAGTTATGATTTTTTTGACATCTGAAGATAAAGTTTTCATCACCACCATCATATAAACACCTTCCATGCTGTTAACTGGAGAGCGACACTATAATGCTCATAATACGGTAATATAAATTTATTTGTTTTTCTGACCTGCTGAGATGTGGAGCAAGTAAAATTCCTCAAAGCGTAACATCAGAAGTGTTTTATAAATCAAAAAGCGAAAAATGTATTTTATTTGCTATCCACAGACATTTGTCCTGATATTTTTATTTGAAATCTTAAAAACCCATGATCGTGTATGAATGCTGATGAATGCTTTTGCCTGAACTGACTTGTCTGTTTTGAATCATGTTCTTCTTCCCTATGGCCACTGGCAAGCTCCAGCTGTTGCTTTTCAGACTAGCTCATATCCTTTGACTCATTGTGTAAAATGAAGACAGTTCTGACTAATAGACAGTAAAGCACGGACTTGTATTGGCACCGTGTCCATGCACATGTTTAGCTTCATTGATCTCTGAGTAACAGGGAATACTTCACCACAGTGAACCTCATGTGAACTTAAAGTTACGCCAGAAAAGAACTGGATTTAGGACAGTGGGTGTTTCGTCATTATTTCTGTGGAGACCAATAAGAAACTAAATGCATTCAGATTTCAACATTTTCAGAGGAAATTGGGGTTTCTGTTTTGTGGAAATTTCTTTCCAAGTGTCGTATAACATTCACTGGCAAACCCTCAGATGCCAAAAATGATTCACCCCACATAAAACTACAATGAAACAGTCACTGGACTTCATTTATATGCTCTTCAGGAGCAATGACTTCAGTCTGAACCAAGAAATGCACATTTTGTTGATTAAACATGGATGAGATCAATCTTTTAACAGCCACATACATTTACTAAGTTAGCACTGAA
>NW_019523263.1:5768-7442 GCF_002814215.2 Seriola lalandi dorsalis | reverse complement strand
GAAAAATAAAACCCATTATATTGAATGATTTGTTGTGCCACCCTTCTTTATTTTCTTTAACGACATGTAGAATGGAATCGTTTGAGTTTTAGATGTGTCTTTTCATTCATAAAACTGTTGTTTCACAAAAGACAAAATGCTCATGTAGAGTTTTTGTTCACATGGGGGGGGGGTATATTTGACCTTATACATGTCACTACATGAAAGTTATGGCAGAGTTATGAGTGTCATATTAAGCAACAGGTGAAAAAATTAAGCAACTGGTTTTAATAAATAAATTAAAAATAAATAAATAAATAAATAAAGAGATATTGGCACATTTTGTATCTGTTTTTGATGAGACTATATGCATGTATATAACTATGGAGTAAGCATTTTCTTTATGAGTGCTATCAAACTCCTTTATGTTTTTTTTTCCTGTGCGCCCACCAAACCAGATGGGGGAATTTTGAAAATTATTCACAAAAATAGCTTTTTCCTTGTGCTTCTATTGTCTTGGCAACCTGAGCATGTCTGTTCCTAAACAATGTCATTATTATGTACATTTAAAATAAAACATAATAATAATAAATAATAATAAAGAGCATGGGACATGCACATCCATCTTATAGTATTCTTATTTCTGTTATTGTAACAGTCATAGTTAAATTTATGCAGTTATACTTGTTCAAAATGTTTTGAACTATTGTTTTAAGTTAAACATTATTAAAATGTGTCTTGAAAGGCCATAAATGAGAGGATTCAGAACTGGAGGAATGACAGCAAACTCCAGTAAAATGTGTTCATCTCTTCAAGATTATACCATCTTAAGGCAATATCACCAAACAGAACATAACATTAAACAATGTTACAGCAAAACAAAAATATTGTTTATAGCACATGATAATTTTACAACATTCCAGTCAGATCAAATCACGTTTTATCTCTTTGCCACTAAAGGAAGCCTGATGGGCAGAGAAATGCATGCTGCAAAGAAAAAAGTAGGACAACCTTTAAACAGTTTAGGAAGTCATCTTTCTGTGATAGAGTAAAGGATGAGAACGGTCACTTAATGGGGGCATATGTGTAATGAAGGTGGTTAATTCACAGCACAGATCATTCATATGATCAGTGTAGATTCTAGTAATGTTCTAGAGGAATTCTTCTTAGTTTGGGGTTTTTCCGCATAGCATCCTGAAAATGTGTCTTCTAATTTCTGGTAATTTAAGGCCATAGACAAGAGGATTCAGAACCGGAGGAATGACAACAAATTCTAGTGACAAAATTACAGCCACGAATGGATTTATCTCTTTAAGATTTTGTCGGCCCAAGGCAGTATCAATAAATGACGTGATGGAATAAGTCACAAATGAAATAATATGTGGAAAACAACTGTGTAATACTTTCCCCTTGATTTCTGATGAGTTCATCCAACAAGCAATGACAATTCTCAGATAAGTATACAAGATAAAACTAAAGGGAAGGAAGGCCATACTTATGGCCCCCAACATAGCAATAACATTATTAACAGAAGTGGTAAAACATGATATTTTTACAATATTCCAGCTGGCACAGTATACCTTATGTATATTGTTACCACATAGAGGAAGCCTGACAATCACAATAGTGCTTACTGTAAGGTTACACGCTGGAAATACCCAAGCAAAGAATGCCAATGTATAGACAGTTTTACGG
>NW_019523263.1:0-1546 GCF_002814215.2 Seriola lalandi dorsalis | reverse complement strand
AAACCGTCCAAGTGATGAAAAGTATTTAGCAGACAAGATGTAATGCATTGAAATGGTTAAAATGCTCATTTGTTTGTCAGTATATGTCCAACAGCAGCTGTGTGAAACACAGCTGAATTATGCATTCAGATGTAAGGGAACACCCCCTCCTTAAATGCATGTGTAGAGAGTTTAAGTCCTGATGTCACGTCTAGCATGTTTACCTCAATCCAGTGTCCTAATGAAAATTTCTTTCATCATCATCATTCATCTAAACAAAAAATACAGCCTGTTCCTGGGGATTATTTCCCATATCGTAAAACTATTTGTCATCCACTACAGCACTTATTTGCAATTATTTGTTGCAAATAAGTTTAGCAAAGTTTACAACTGATTTATCAACACTCAAAAAACTATAGTTCCCACAAAATCTACCAGTGCAGCTGGGCTGGTACTAATGTGATTTGTTCAACTTTTTAGTCGGCACTTAAAAATTAAAAACAATAAAAAAGAAGAACACAAGAACACAAACTATAGTTACACCAAAGTCATTAGAATGTATCCTATGGGGACCTTGAATATCAGGTGTAAATTTCATGGCAATCCCTCCAGTACTTGTGAGATATTTCAATCTGAAGCACAAATGGAAACCTTGTGGTGGAGCTACAGGAAATATCAAGGGGTCATCAAAGTAAAAGTAGGATTCAACCTCTGGAGACCATGAAAATCAGAACTCAATTTCATGTCAATTCATAGTTGTTAGGATGTTTCAGTCTGGGGACAAAGGATCTCCTGAATCGTTCAGTCTTGCAGCACATGCTTAACACAAAATGAAATGGCCCAATAATAAGAGCTACCAGCCACCATTGGAAACATGCAAGCTGTCAGTTCCTCCTTGAGAAGAGCACCTACGGATCACACTGTATATTGTCAGCTGAGTAAATCAGAAAGCGACGTAATGCATAGGAATACAGTAGTTCAGTGGTCGAAAAATGAAGTGCCAAAGGAAATTGCTGTTTTCAATTAGATAAACCGCTGAAAATATTCTACATTAAGCATACATTTAAACGGATATTGGATTGTTAAGGTGAGCTCTCTAAAAAAAACTCTCTAAAACAGGTTTTTTCTCGTGGCCCCATGCACAGCAACACAAAGCTCTGCCCCGTATTGGGTGCTGCCGGCTGGCTTTCCTGACTGGGAGCACGCTGGATAGAATCCACTGGCAGTAATGAACTAACTATTCATGAGTACCTCACACAACCCCACGTCAAAAAAGATTTTTCCAAGATTTGTATGGATGTTCAAAGTCTCATGTTTCTCTCCAGCAGTGTTTCTTTTCTCGAAGGCAGCAGAAGGGAGAGTCACTTCAAGAGTTTTCACATGCTTTATACTGTATCATGGAAAAAATTGAACGCTGTGCCCCGAGCGGAGTGCAAGGTGTCCCTATGCTTCTTAGAGATCAGTTCGTTGAGCATGTCCATGATGCTAACCTTTGCAGGGAGCTAAAAGGGATAGTGCGGCAACATCCTGAGTATACTCTCTTGGATATTAGAGCAGAGGCCATTCG
>NW_019523262.1:0-1613 GCF_002814215.2 Seriola lalandi dorsalis | reverse complement strand
GCGGTTTTTATTTGAGAGGCCAAAAATAATGAAATCAAATCTGTTTTGTAACTAAGAAGGACATCAGCCTTTGATTTTTATCCTGATGAACGACCACAGGTTTTGGTTTTCTTGGAGTTGCTTGCTCTCAAAATGTTTTCATGCTTCAAGCACGTAGCCAGACACAGCAGGTTTTACTCTGGCGCCCTCTAGTGGCCGATGGCGACTTAAATCAGCCTCCTCAACATCCTTCTGTTGAAAGTATCAGGGGACAAAATCCACAGTTTAGCTTTTCTAAAGTTTATCTGAAGCTAATATCAGGCTTTTATCTATGTATCTATCTAATCTATCTCTAAATCGAGTGGTTTACAGTCTTTTTTAGTAAGAAATTAACACAACCAGTGTTTCCTTCCTGAGTTGGACAGATACTGAAAAAGGCTGTAACTTTGGCAAACAGTGCTAAAGCCTCAACTTAGCTTCAGCTAAACATCTGGAGAGCAAGGAGTGCGGACATTAGAGGCACACATAAGGCCAGTGTTCGTATGGACACCTGGTTTGCTGTTTAAAGACAGACTTGAACATTTGTAAACTTATCCTTTCGTTTCTAAATCATCTTGAGCTGACGACCTTTCCTTCCTCCTCCTCCAGGCTGCTCCAAGGTGACCTGTATCAGCCTTACCCAGGAGGCCTCACTCCAGCTGTCCACTCTGCACGGCCAGCAGATTTCCATTCACTACCTAGACATGACCGACTGCTTTTCCCTCGAGGACGAGGGCTTGCGAACTATCGCCTCCCACTGCCCCCGCCTGACGCATCTGTATTTGCGCCGCTGCACCAGACTGACAGACGAAGCCTTGCGCCACCTGGCTCTCCACTGCCCCTCAATAAGGGAGCTTAGTCTCAGTGACTGCCGCTTGGTAGGCGACTTCGGCCTGCGGGAAGTCGCCCGACTGGAGGGCTGCCTGCGCTACCTGAGCGTAGCCCACTGCACCCGCATCACAGACGTGGGCATGCGCTACGTGGCTCGCTACTGCCCGAGACTGCGCTACTTGAACGCGAGGGGCTGTGAGGGGCTGACAGACCACGGCCTGAGCCACTTGGCCAGGAGCTGCCCCAAACTCAAGTCTCTGGATGTGGGTAAATGCCCGCTGGTGTCCGACAGCGGGCTGGAGCAGCTGGCTATGTACTGCCAAGGCCTGAGGCGAGTGAGTCTCAGAGCCTGCGAGAGCGTAACGGGCAGAGGACTCAAAGCTCTGGCGGCCAACTGCTGCGAGCTGCAGCTTCTCAACGTGCAGGACTGCGAGGTGTCGCCAGAGGCTCTGCGGTTTGTCAGACGCCACTGCCGGCGCTGTGTCATCGAGCATACGAACCCCGCTTTCTACTGAGGCGCGGCGTCCTTGGAACTGGTCCTCTGACAAGTGGATGTTCTAATATTCCTGCTATGGTGTTGGCAGAGTTTTGGCGGCTGAAAACTGGTGTGCAATACTGGCCAGAATTTGTCTCTTTTAAATCCGCTTTGTGACTGTTAATGCTGTCCTTTGAAAATACTTCAGTAGAATGTATTTAACGTATTTATCTGTAAAAAGGCAGA
The DNA here is from genome assembly GCF_002814215.2 of Seriola lalandi dorsalis. Taxonomy (NCBI): domain Eukaryota; kingdom Metazoa; phylum Chordata; class Actinopteri; order Carangiformes; family Carangidae; genus Seriola; species Seriola lalandi. The sequence goes on along the minus strand of NW_019523262.1, from coordinate 43 downwards.
GAAGTACAGTATTTCAATATATTACTTCTTTTCTTTCTTTTTT
>NW_019523261.1:6841-7601 GCF_002814215.2 Seriola lalandi dorsalis | reverse complement strand
ATTTATCTTTTTTAAGCACTTGATATCGTCATTTTGCAGTTTTTCTTTCTCTGTTCTGTCACTTTGTTGCTGTAAAACTTCAAATTTACCGACTGTGGGACTGAGAAAGGAATAACTCATCTTATCTCATGATGACGGAAATGACTCTGAACCTGATCTTCAGGGTATTATTATCATTATTATTGTTGTTATCATTATTATTATTATTATTATTATTATTATTAATAATATTTCACATACACAAACCCTTTTATAGGAGTCTGCTGGCCGGCATGGCGGCATAGATTTGTAAACAAATAGTCACATAAGTTTGGATTAGATTGTTTCAAACAATCACATCCCTAATGAAGAGAAATGAAGGCAGAGCAGAGCTGGTTTCACTCAGACTTCAGACAGACCGAGTCTGAATTCATCTGTTGCACAAAGCAGTTTAGTTCTTGACTGTCTTAAGTCCGACTGTGGTGCAATGAATTCTGGGTAAATTCAGACTTTTTTCAAAATTAAACAAAAATAGCCGATGGAGACACCACATCTAACCACTGAGCTCCATTTACCCTCAGCAGAACATGTTTGTCTTTAGGAAGAATTCAACAGTTACAGGACGTTTTACTTTGAAAATCCAGTGAAGCGTAAAAGAATAAAAATAAAAATCTGATTAGGAAAATAAATATCTAAAAGTCTTTCTCACAGCTTTAGCAAACCACAAATTATGAGACATGTTTTTCTGTTTGTTTTTGGGTGCTGCTGGTCAGCACAGGTG
>NW_019523261.1:0-1662 GCF_002814215.2 Seriola lalandi dorsalis | reverse complement strand
GCTATGTTAACCTAATCAGCTAACGTCAACATAACAAGCTAACATTAACCTAAACAAGCTTATTTTAAAGCTAATGTTAACCTTAACAAGCTAATGTTAGCCTAAACAAGCTAACAATAACACAGGAAACAAGCTAACATCAACCTAAACAAGCTTCTTTTAAAGCTAATGTTAACCATAACAAGCTAATGTTGGCCTAAACCAGCTAACATTAACACTAAAAACAAGCTAACGTTAACCTAAACAAGCTAACATCAACCTAAACAAGCTTCTTTTAAAGCTAATGTTAGCCTTAACAAGTTAATGTTAACTTAACAAGCTCATGTTAGCCTAAACAAGCTAACATTAACACAAAAAACAAGCTAACGTTAACCTAAACAAGCTTCTTTTAAAGCTAATGTTAACCTTAACAAGCTAATGTTAGCCTAAACAAGCTAACATTAACACAAAAAACAAGCTACCGTTAACCTAACAAGCTAATGTTAGCCTAAACAAGCTAACATTAACACAAAAAACAAGCTAACGTTAACCTAACAAGCTAATGTTAGCCTAAACAAGCTAACGTTAGCCTAAACAAGTTGCTGATGTGTCAGTGTTGTGTTCACAGTTTGTTTTCCAGTCAGTTATTACAGGACTGTGTGTGAGGAGTTTTTTAAAAGTCTGCTGTTGAAGCCGGTGTCTTTTTACCCAGAACCCCCTGCAGTGTCCCGCTGCCTTTCACTGCTTCATTCATAATGCATCAGCCAGAGTCTGACTCACCTGATCCAGGTGATGATGATGATGATGATGATGGGCGGTGGGCTCTCAGGTTGCTTTAGAAGTGTCTCAGGTGTCTGAAGGTTCAGGTCAGTTTCAAACAAATAGAGTCAGAGAGAAACAACATGTTTAGAGCAGGAAGAGTGAAACCAACAGACGAACCACTTCCTCCCAATCACTTCACTTTGTTTCTGTCAGGAACAATAAACACGTTACACACATGTCCAAACCTGGAAAAACACACACACCACTTTACTGTATTAAAATTACTGTTCACACTAAATTATTGGTATTGTGTAACACAAAAGTAAGATTAATGTAAAATAAATAAAAAGTAACTCTAAATCTTATAGAGGACCAGTGATGTGACAGGAAAAGCAATAAAGCATTTCCTTAATTTCATATTTTTAAAAATAGGGATTTTAAAAAGAATTTATAAATGAACGATTAATCCGTCAGTAAATATTTAAGATTTAGACATAGATCTACAAAAACATTATAAAACTCTTGTTAGATAAAAAAACGTATAAATACATTTATTAATTCATGAATAAATAATAGAATTTAATTTGATTTGAAAAGGCATTTTAGCTTTATTCAATTAGCTAATCAGTTTGCCTTTGTCATTTAGCTTTTCTGCTAACTAACCCACTGGTTAGCTTTTCAACCAATCAGAGAGCTTGTTACATCCCATGGCCAATTGGGATTGTTTAGCCTGGTTTTAGAATGACACAGAGGGGCTAACAGGAGAAGCTAAATGACTAAGCTAACCAATTAGCCAACAGGAATAGGAAAAGCAGCTAGGAAAAGGAAGAGGGAATCCAGGAATGTATTTATTATTTATTGATCAATTAATTCATGTATTTATAAATTGTTTATTTAATGAGAGTTTTATTCTGTTTTTGT
>NW_019523260.1:0-3068 GCF_002814215.2 Seriola lalandi dorsalis | reverse complement strand
ATATGTATGAAAATAAGTCATAAGTATGGGCTGAAAAGTATTGGTCTCATTCCTGCATTTGTTTGTTTGACAGGTGTGGTCGTGTGTGCAAAAGCTGGAATGAAATTATCCAACACAACAAGCAAGCTAACTTTAGGAGAAGAAACCACCTGAGTGAATTGAAGGCTACTCTTGAGGTAGGAGATTTGCTATATTAACCACTATTGGCTGACCAATGACAATCCAGTCTCTTGTCATTATACCAGTGATAGACAGAAGGTAAAAACATCTGTACTCACATTAACTGTTGTGTGTGTGGTCCCAGCTCATGGAGACCAGTACAGCAGTAGTTTTCTGTCTGATTGGAATTAGTGTGACGTAACATTAGAGTTATTGTTTCACTGTCATCCAGTTTGACGATGTGGATGTCAAGTAATGGAGACCAATGGTTGAAATGACCTTCCAACTTTTTGCTGTTGTCTTATAGCTCGGTGGTGCTGTCCATGTCCCTGACGCAGAGACTAGACTGACTCTGCTCAAGAGGTCGGCCCTCAAGACGGTTCAGGCCCAGTCCAGGACCTCTAGCTACTGCACCCCGCAGTCAGCAAATAGCACTTTAATCCAATTACAGCACAGTGCTGCACATTCAGGTGGCAGCAGCAGCAAACGGGAGAAATTTCTAGAAGTGAGTTTTAAAACCATTACTCCAAATTTTGTAAAATATTTAAATGACTAGTAAGTATTTGGACAGCTACACATGTTTTGTTCTTTAGGCTCTGTGCTACAAAACATTCAATTTGAAATAAAATGATTGATACATGGTGTCAGCCATAACAGAACCACAGATGTTGGTATGCTTCGGGTCACGAGCTGTTCATTTCCACACAAATTCTACCAGTTTCTTTCTGTATGTTTTAGAGAACTGCAACCTGGCTTTTCTGTTTTTTGATAGCATCTTTTGGTGAATCATCTGAAGTTACTGTCATGAAATCTCTTCACAGTTGCCAAAGAAACATGTACACTTACATCCTGGAGAGCATTCTAGATTTGCTGTACAGTCTTGCCGTACATTTTTCTTTACCATGCAAGCGATTTTCTGCACATCCACAACATTTATGCTCCTCAATTTACCGAGTTGTTTGCCATTTTCTAATTTTCCTGTGCACACCTGCTTTTTTTAGAACATACCCAACTGTTTATTTTGGCAAAACCAACTAACTTTAATATCTCTGAATGACAGTTTTTAAAATTGTCTTCACTTGCAGAGTCACCATTTTACTCCCTCAATCTAAATGCCAACTCTCAACCAGCTGTGTGAGCTCTTATGCATAAACAAACACTGATACAACACGCAGGAACATTTAGTAGCCAAGTATTCAAATCCTGTTGAAGCCTTGCAATCTGTGCACTGTGTTAAAGGGGCTGTATCTCACACTCAATTCTTTCAATACTGTCAACTTAACCTCCCAAGACCCGAACTCTTGCATGGCGTGCATTTTTAATTTCTCTTTGTTATTTAGGCTGATTGGGACCTGAGAAAAATGATGTCCACATATGAGGACATTAGTTTTAAATTTCGATTACTGAGTGGCAGTATAATATCCTCATATGTGGTCACCAGGCCCTTGTTGAGAAAAAGTTAGTATTGTGGTCTAGAGAACCCAAAATGTGAGGTCCACATATGTGGACGCCAGGTCCTAGGAGGTTAAAGCTGCCACTTGTCACTATAGTGAGGTGTCAGTTATTTTATTTTGAATTCAGTGTGCTGAAGCACAGAGCCTGAAGAACAGAACATGTGTAACTGTCCAAATACTGTTTGGATATATAATAGTTTACAAAGTTGTACTAATTGCTGCTCAGTGGAGGGTGAATAGGGTTTCTATTTTGCCTTATTGAAGGTGAGGAAAGTTCAAATAAAACACTGACTTTTTCACTGATATTTCATACAACTTTTTCTCCTTTTTAGATTGCCAAAACGCTCTTCAATGATGAGTGCCTCAAGCCTTGCCCTCGATGTCAGCATCCTGCAAGGTGTCATTCGGTGAAAGGGGAAGGTGTGTGCAGCAGAGCTGATTGTGGTTTCCAGTTTTGCACATCCTGCTTCTGTGCTTTTCATGGCTCTAGAGAATGTGGCAGCCGATCTGTAGGCCGTCGCAAAAATGACATAATTCTTCCAGGAAGTGCTCAAAGCAAGCGGAACGTGAGGAGGCTATGAGAACAAAGTGAACTGTTTCCCTGCTTGTGATGCCAAAGTCAACTTAGCATTATTTCTGGAAAAACAAGGCTTGGCAACAAGGAAGATTATTTCTAGCTGATACATGAGAACAGCGTCTGTACTCATCATTTTGTCTCTGTGCATGTCTATCTACTGTATCTCCTCCCCTTTTTTTTCAATGCAATTCTTTCTTCTGTGTTTTTAATTATGAATTTGAAGGAAGGAATTTTGCTGTTGTACTTTTCCATGCACACTTAAGTGTACACAATGTTTTTTTTGAATTCCTCTGAGAGTTCCAACTTTTACCAATGTGTTTTTCAGATCAGTTTTAAATAAATGTGGTGATTTTTATGTTTTTTACATATCTGTCATGTGTCTCATTTGTGATGGTCTCCATTGTAATCTGTACAAATTGATTTTTCAGTATTTGGCACCATCTAGTGGTATGTTCATACCTTGTCCTATTTGCAACAGCAATGTAGTTCTTTCATGACTTTCTATTAAGTTTAAGCAATCTCTAGATAGTAACGATAATGTAACGTTTGGGACTAATTTAGAATAAGTAAGGTAAGGTAAAATAGGTTTCAAACTGCAAAAACTACAAACCTGTATTTGTTTGTCTGGTCTACTCTAGTTAAACTTTTACTGCCCCCTGTGTTTTGAAAATGAGTCCACTTCCATAGCAACCTGCAGTGTGTCTGTAATTACACTGAGAGGTTTGTGGCTCGCCCTGTGTAACTGCTTGGTTTGACTTTCTGGGCCCTCAGTTTCAGAATACTCTACAGGCATTTGTGTTTTTGAGGTGAAAATGTGTGGAGTAGTTTCAACAGGTAAGACAAATTTCAATTTACCTTTTTTTTGGGGGGGGGGGGGG
>NW_019523259.1:0-2576 GCF_002814215.2 Seriola lalandi dorsalis | reverse complement strand
GATGAAATTTGACAGTAATACATGATTATTAATCCTTTCTGTCATATACTGTAGAAAAGTGCCTTTGTCTGTGTGAAATGATGACAGAAATGCGCTGCACTGTTTTGCGTATTCTGTTCAGCATTTATAATGTATCACTCGAGGCTGGAGATTAGCACACGGTGTCACCGCAGAATTGGAAAAAAAAGAGGGAAAGAAATGTCCGTTGATATGTGATTTGACAGCTGTGACGAGTATCATTTCACATCTTTGCTTAACTGTTCTCCTGTAAGAGCACTTGGACTCTGTGCTGCACCCTGTGCGTTTCAGCTCTGCTTATATGCTTCAATTACAGCGTATTAATTATGGTGTACTATAAATAGGCAACATGGAAGGATGTGAACTGGCAGTACAACATTTCTTCACAGAGGGAGGCTATTATTGTGTCTGTGGTCCAGGCCATTATCTCTCTAAACAGCCAGAGCTTCCTTGTCAGGCAGTTATATTAACAGTTACCCTCCCTGACTGGCTGCAGGCCTCCACGTGGATCACAACAAGGACAAAGAAAGTGGTATCAGTGCTACTTTTTTGTTTATTTTGCCAGTTGTTCCAAAAAAAAAAACTAAACAATGCAGACGGTCTGTTTAGGGCAAAGAACAAAACAGTCGGTACAACTGGAAGAAGTTTGGCACAAGATCCTTCCACTCTGCTCTGTGGAGGAATAATCAAATCAAGAGCATATAGCCACTTCCAGGTGCTGCTTTTGAACGTGCACAAAAACTATTTCCTTTTAAGAACTGTTTTTATTTAATCACCTGTTTTCTTGCTAGATGGATGTTTGTCTTTTTTTTTAAGTGCAAGCTTAGAGCTTAAGGATAATGAAGTTCCAAGAAGCTTTTCTCTTAACACTGACGTGTTCTGACACTTGATACACTTTGCGAGGACTGAGCTAGCACTTGTTTACAGCAGCAAAAATCATTTCATCCTGCAACTGTGGGTGATGTGCTCTGTTACCTGTCGGCTTCAAAGAAGACTGAGATGTTTATGCTTTTGGGAAGCTGAATTATTATGCATTAAATGTATCGTATTGCATCCCCAACTCTGCTTTCACTCCACGCTTCTGCTCTCCTCTCTCCCGCCTCATCACTCCAAGGATGATCAAATGTTTACGTCAATGTCAGGAGCACTGCAGTGGGACAGCGCAGGTCTCCAGAGTGGTCCGTTTTGTCCGATATTTATGTCAGGTTGTCTTCATTAGGGCCAGAATGAGACCCATATGTCGTCTTGGCTGCTAGCCATCTCCATCATCTCAGCAGGTGTTCTGCGCCGTCCTTTGTGTTACAGTCAGCGCTTGGCTAGTTTTGGGAGAGGTGGCAGATTGCTTTGAATTTGCCCAATACACAGAGTACAGCTCAGCACAGCTCAGCCGAACAAAGGCTCACACACACACACACACGCACACACACACACACACAAATTACCACACACGTTTGTAATAGACAAGTATGCACACATACACACACGAGCACTCATATGTGCATGTTCGCACACTTTCCTTGCCTGAAAGGTTGCTGACAGGATTGCAGTCTGCTGGCCACGTCTTTATCCCATCTTTCATAGCCTGATAACGTTCTGTAACCACACACTGATCGCATGCATCCTGTACTGACTATAACAAAGCAAGGTATTATATCCCCAAATCCCTGGATGCATGTTAAGATGTGTCTCATGATCCCTGCTGGGACCAATAACCAACCTGGCTGCAATTGAACATGTCTGCTTGATTCCCGCAGTCGCACTGACGAATGTGTGTGACATCTCTTAGACGCTCGGTGCATTTCTTAACCATATTAAAACCACCAGACGCAGCTGCCCTCATGGGGCTTAGCTTTGTCTGTGATGCATTATTCGCAGTGTATATCTACTGTACCTAATGGATCACTGTGGTGGTGTATTGAAATTCTGAACACTCTTATTTTACATTTTATTGTCATTATTTTTGGTAGGTTTAGTCCTTTCCACCTGTATTGTGCCATTCAAAGACACCCATCTCAATTAGCCAAAACAAAATACACATGGTTTATATGTTTCTCACTGCTCTTAGATTCCCATTCTCTTGTTTTCTTGTTATCCCTGCATAATATGCTTGTAATTGCTTATGAGGTTGCACTAGGTTAGAATACAGAGGAGGATCGGAAACTAAGAAGGGGGTCGTGTTTTGTAACAGTGGCTAAGCTCATTTTTTATCACCTATTATGGTTGATTAAGGCTGATCCTCACTCTACTTTGCCATGTCACATTGCGTATGCGATAAGCACTGAAGGTTCATTTGAGCACATAACTGTAACTAACCCAGTCTGTATTCGGGCTGTCTGTGCTTTTAAATAGCCGTGGGTGTTGATCAAACGCAGCTGAAATCAAACATGCTGCACACGACAAAGGATGGATAGCTGCTGTGCAGGGTAGGCTCCCATAATAAGCATTGTATAGGGTTAGATGTTGAAAGCAGCTCAAAAGTGCTTTCCTCCAACTTGGCCCTCAGCAGCAGAGACAGACAGGGGGGGTGGGATGGGGTGGGGTGGGGTGCAGGGGCTTTT
>NW_019523258.1:3203-3763 GCF_002814215.2 Seriola lalandi dorsalis | reverse complement strand
TGAAAAGATCATCTGGTGCGTGTCAACCCTCGCTGGTAACGTCTGGTAAAACCTGGTACTTTAACAAAGCCCCTGGTCCTCAGCAGCTTTGGTGGAATGAATAAATAAATTTTATTTTTTGGATTTCTAAATTTTGTGATAATTTCTGATCTAATAGTGCACACGACTGCATGAATTTATTGGTATAGAATAGTCTAAAAATGACTTATGTGTACCAAAATGCGTACTGTCGTAATAATGCACATGACTTGTGAGGTGACATGACAACAAAATGATTGTAAATGCATGGGCTGACACGATGCTGTATTTAAACAGAATTTGTGTAGAAACTAACTAACTGTTCATTTTATTGTTAAAGAGCAAATAAATTCATTTGAACTAGTGTGAAGTGTTTCAGCGGACAGGATAGAAACAGACAGTGATTTTGTGGTGTACTGTACAGAGAGCTTCATATTGATTATAAATCGTAGTGGGTTGACTCTTGTGTGATCTCGGCCCCCACTGAAGTGGCGGGGTCACGGCTTGATCTCTGTGCAGCTCGGTGAGGAGACCGAATCAGC
>NW_019523258.1:0-2508 GCF_002814215.2 Seriola lalandi dorsalis | reverse complement strand
TTTTTTTTATTGACAAAGACTTCGAGATGAAAAGTGGCTTTATGAAATGAAACAGTGAGAAAATTGAAAGTGAAATAAAAATGACAGCGTGTAAAGAACATTTAATAATGATTATAATAGTTAGCCAAATTTTAAAAAGTTTGTTGTTTCTTTGTTCTATATTTATTCATATACAGTACATATTTGTTCTTTTAATGTCTTATTTATTTAACATTGAACACTTCCCACGTTCCCAACCTACAGGGACGGGGATCTCAAAATGGGCCACAATGTGAATCAAAGAGGTCAAGGGATGATTCCTGGGTTGAAATGCGACACAAGATTCAGTTTGTTTTTCAGTCTTCTCTCTCTCTGGTTTGTGAAATACCGTGTAGTTAACATTTATAAGCAAATTTCATGCTGGAGGAAGATAAATAGCAGTCAGATTTTTCTTTTACAGTTTGGCAGTCAAGCAGGTGTTCTTATTAATGGCTTGTAACTGATCCATAAAGCACCAGAAAATTACTTATTAATGCTTTGAAATGCCTTTGCTCTCAAAGACTTGAGAGAGTGATTCAGTAACAACCAGGAAAGAGCAAGAATGAGCTTTTGGTTTTTAGTTGAAGCCTAGATTTATTGATACAGATCACGTTCGTTTTTTGATTTGGAGCTCATTTTGGATTTTCCCTCCAGAGGAAAAAAATCTTGATGCAATGCAGTTTCAGATTTATTATTTCAATATTTTTGGTATAACAGGGAAATTTTGCCACAGGTGATTTTCTACTGAACAAATCCATCAACATTATAGACTTGTTGTTACATTCACATTCTCACAATTTATTTTATTCTTTTCACACACGTTTATGTATTAACTTTTTTTTTTCATAGGGAGGTAACAGAATCCTTGAGACTGTGCATACAATATTCATTCAACAAATACAACACAGCAGAACTGAATGTTGTAAATAGGGTCACACCTGGTTGTTTTAAAACTCTTTCCACCACAGGTCAGACCAATAAAAACCTTGGGTAAATCTGCTGAGGCTCCTGTAAGGCTATATTGAGATGCCAGTCCATGCGAGGCAATGGTTCATTAGTATTAATTAAAAATTTCAGGACATCCTTTCTCTCTTTCAAATCACCTCGATCTTGTAATTAGAAAGACCGGCGGGGGAATAATGCAGCTGTGCTCGATGTGGGGCAGAGACGGAGGTAGGGGGCACCGGGGAGCAAGGAAAGGGGGAAGAGGGAGGGTGGATGGTGGGAGTGCTGTTGAATACTAACAAACTTGCTCTTTCCTTGCAACAAAAGAGCAGATGTCCTTTCTGACTCAGTGTGTCCTCTCCATACAGAACCATTTTTAATTTGAGTTTGGCTTTGTTGCTCCCTATGGCTCCTGCAGGGTTCTCAGCCAAGTGATTAAAACAATCATGTTTCACACTTACAAAACTAATATTTTTATTTTTCCTTATGTTCGTTTTGAATTTTAAGTTCAGAAAACCTGAAAATCTTTAACTTAATTGAGATTCTACATGATTTGTAGCCTGTTTTATGTATATACAAGAAAGTGGCTTTCTCTGGTAATGTAGCCGGGGAAAACGAGTTTCTTCAATTGCCTATCCTGATGATGGAAACCATCTTTCTCTCATACATGTAAAGAAATTACTGTAGAAAAGCTGGTAACTTGAACACACTCCTTGTCGTGATGAAAACCATAGTTTGAAAAAATGACCACCCAGTCTGGGTGTAAATGTTTGTAGTATTTGTGTGTATATATATATATATATATATATGTGAGTGTGATCCTTCCAATATGCTCATACAAATGTATGTCTTCCTACACACCACAAAGAACTTTGCTTCTCCATTTTATCAAGGCTCTGTAAGTGAGCACACACATCAGATTGGTTAGTCATGTTAATGCAAGAGTACAGTCTCAAAGTGACAGCGGTGAGCACCCATGAAGCCCCTCGGTCTGGCTACAGAAAGGTCAGTTTCCTCCTCCTATTGGCATTTGGTCACAAGAGTCACGGCAGTTAAGCGACAAGCCCGGCATCGACAGGCCATTGTCCTAATGAAGTGCCTGTTATCTGCAGCCTGAGTAATGATATGGAGGGGAGTGCTGCCACTGACACTTCTACTGCCGTCACAGGGCAAACAAGCACAGAGAGGAGAGCGAGGAGTGCTGTCCAACCTTGACCTCAGCTGATCTCCTCATGAGTCATAATGAGGGCGGAGACATTAGTGGCCGTCAGACTGCAGCCAACCTTTGATTTAGACATGGACATGAATAGGGCTGGATATTGCTTTGAAATTTTGATACCTTAGTTTAAAGAATATAAACAGGCTTTTCTTAATAGAGTTTACCATTTAAGATATTACTGTATGGAACATAAGCAGCTGTACAAGAACTTGAATTGATTTAGTTTAGGAAATGTTGAAAGAAATGTGTTGAAAAAAATATTGAGGTTTGATACCCAACTCAAAACATGAGAGTTCCTCTGTTGGACCCGCATTGATCGTTTTTTT
>NW_019523257.1:0-2301 GCF_002814215.2 Seriola lalandi dorsalis | reverse complement strand
TGTACTTCTACTGTACTTCTCCTGTACTTCTACTGTACTTCTCCTGTACTTCTACTGTACTTCTACTGTACTTCTCCTGTACTTCTACTGTACTTCTCCTGTACTTCTACTGTACTTCTCCTGTACTTCTACTGTACTTCTCCTGTACTTCTCCTGTACTTCTACTGTACTTCTCCTGTACTTCTACTGTACTTCTCCAGTACTTCTCCAGTACTTCCCCTCAGTGAGGCGAGTCCCCACAGCGTTGGTGTGTTTACAGGTTCAGGATAAACACATACTCTCTTTTGATGAAAGACTGAATTGGCAAATGAAAAATGGAAACTGAGCAAAATAATAATAATAAAATAAAGTTTTATTTAAGTAGCATATTTCAAAATCAATGCTACGAAATGCTTTACACACAACAACAATTAAAAGTATAAAAACAAAGATAGAAGCAACAAATCAGCAGGTGAAACTATTTGAAAATCATAAACACTGAATCACTGAATCCAATTTTTTAATTTATGCAACACTCACTGATTCAAGTCAAATACAAATTTAAAACACCATTTTCATATGGACATTTCCTTAAATTAGTTTTTCATTAGTTAAATTAGTTTAAAATTGTAGTTTTTTCATTATCTACACTTGTGTCTTCGTTACTACTTCATTTATATCTGTGTAAGTTTCGTTTTTTTACAAAAACAAAAATGATGCATGTTAAATCTAAATTATGACATAAAAGAAAAGCAGTTGATCGATCTTATGTTTATGACATAAAAATACAATTTTGACTTGCTTCATTATTATAACTGTCGAACAATTTTGACTTAGTCTTCCATACTTGATATAAAATACTGCATAAATGCAATTTTCCTCTCTGTATTAGTTCAGTTTAATCTCTCTCTACCTTGTACAGTTGGATGAATGTAAATCATAAATAAATCATTTTCCTCTCTGAGCTCAGACTGCAGCTCTCTGACCTGTACAGTAGATCTGCTGCCCTGCCCCAGGGGCTGATGGGATTTACATGATGTCAGCTTAACAGAGGTCGACTCAGCTATTTTTATCTCCCTCATTATTATTTCTGCATTTAGCTGCTTTTCTGCAGCCGGTGGAGGCAGCGAGTCGCTCTGCAGCTTTTTATTTCACAACAGGAAGCTTTTATTCTCTGTTTCTGCAGCAGGAAGGTTGATCATGATCAATTATTCACAAATGATGGGATGTTTAAAACCTTTTAAAATGTGAAAAATGTATATATTAGCCATAGAAAACTCCCATGATCCACCTGAACATGAACTGACCAACATGATGCTGAAAACGTCCTGGAAAACATGTGAAAAATTTAAATAAGAATCATAAATATAAAAGTTAGAGTCACATAATAACACAAAAACTCCATATTATATATATCCCACAGCAGTGTGCATTAAAATATGATTAATCGTTAAATAAATAAATACATAATCTCTGTTTTATAGCAGAATAAACTGATCATCTTCAGGTTTTGGAAAGTTGCTCAGATAAAACAAGGTATTTAAATATGGCAGCTTGGACTCTCCTGTTGTGTCGTTGTATTTTATAATACATGAATCGATTCATCTTTGCCCTAAAGCTGTTTTCTTGTTATGTTTCTAACTTTACATAACTTGAGGAGACAAAAAAGATAAACCATCCACTGCATCGTGGAGAATAGTTCCAGTGTGTTTTAGTTCCGTAATACAGTGTTGTGTTGTTCATATATGTGCTTAATGTGCAGTACTCAGGTGTATGTGTTAAAATCAAGGTTATAATAGTTTTATAGATTTTTTGGTTTTTATTTTCATTTTGTTTTGACATTTTGTTTTTAATTTCACTTTATTATAATTAGTTTTTTAAACAGGTTTGCACCTTTAGTTTTCACTTGATGAAAATGTTTAGTTTTATTTTAGTTTTTATTAGTTTCAGTTTTTGTGTTTTTGAATATGAGTATATATAATATATAATATAAGTATGAATACTTGTCAGGGCCAGATTCAAAAAGATTCATTTTAAAAATGTTTTCACTGAGAACAGATGAACAAACGACAACAACACGTGTCTGTGTGTCTGAAAGAACCAAAACTAAAGACATTTTCCTTTATAATTTTGTTCTATTGTAGTTTTGTAAAGACACAAAACAGTTTCAGTGATTTTTTTGTTTTTATTTTAAAGTGTATTTTTTGTTTTAATTAATGATAATAACCTTTGTCAAAATTTATCACTTGAATCTTGAATCTGCATTTGTTTTGCATTTTTAATCTTTTTGACACAAAACTGAATTAACTTTGGTTTAAAAAA
>NW_019523256.1:6385-7140 GCF_002814215.2 Seriola lalandi dorsalis | reverse complement strand
AAAAAAAAAAAAAAAAAAAAAAAAAAAGAAAAAAGAATGAATGCATGAATGAATGAATATACTTGTTGGTTCACTTTATAATTGAGATGAACATTTAAAAACATAAAGATGTCACTGAAAACATAAAGTGCTTGTTTGATGGTTGTGCAGCTTCAGAACCAACAATCCAGCACTTATGCCCCCTTTACACAGTGAAATGTCAGATGTGTGGAGCTGAGTATTTCCCTCATTTTTCACATGTACACCCGATCACTATATTCAAACAGTAATCAAGTCTCAAGTTATCAAGTGGAGTGTGGCTGTTCAGAACTCCTATAAACACCTTTATCTTCAGGTACAATCGAACAACAGGTCATACAAACTAGTTTGTATTGAGCAGACGTCGGCACTCATGGATCATCAGCATGAGAATTAAAGTTGTTTTGGTCTGAACAATGTTTGGTCTAAGTCCCTGGATAAGTGAGCCAGTGGAAAGTCATTCAAAATTTGCAGCAGGACACAAAGTCAACAAAAACATTTTGGTCCATATACCAACATACTCAAACCCATAGGTTATATTTAAGATCTACAATAGATTATGGCATGCTTTGTGTAATTCTGCATCTTAGTACTCTCTAAGTGCTGAAACTGGTATTTTCATTTTATAGGGCTTCATACTTCTACTTCACTACATTTAGAAATAAATTTATTAATTTATAATTTATAAATTTAGAGTGTTAGCAGTGCTTTACTATTAAACTAAGCAGTAGTGTATC
>NW_019523256.1:0-1530 GCF_002814215.2 Seriola lalandi dorsalis | reverse complement strand
AAATAATCATGCAAATCATACATGTCTTGAGTATACAACAGAAATGTGTGCATTTAATTTTCCTGTTTCCTAGTCAAGCAACCAGCATACCTTCACCACAACAAAAAACTGAGACTTATTTTGTGGCTTTATTGTACTGTGGTGCTGGATATGACAAAATAAAGTGTGGTAATTATATTTTCAATAATTTAAAAGGCCCTTATTCATACTGGTGGGAGTAATACCCTTACACTGTTCATGGGCTCGCAGCTGTAAGTGTTCAGCATGGCAGTGATGCATCCTCAAGGGAGAAAAGTGAAATAATGTTATGGCTGCTGAGTTCTGTTCAGGCCTATGGCAGTCATTACAGGAGGAGCAAGACGGACGCATTGCTTATAATAGCTAACATTACACTATGTTAAAAAAAACTGTTGGTCATGAAGTCTCTAATTTCCTTGTGAAAGAGCATTTGGATCTAATGTAATCAGTATTTGAATATTTGGTACACATGAAACAAACTGCATGCCGCTATTTACTATTTACTTTCCCGTGTCATAGCTTTGTTTGAGAGACATAGAAGGAATACTGAGCATCTTGACAGGCAGAGGAGAAAGTGCACTTTCTATAGGTTTTTTGATACTTTTGTTGAGCCGTGAAAGCTTGGAGTGCATTACTGACATGAATTCAAGCTGACCTTTAAAACCTGCGGGGGGTGAACCTTTAGTGAAAGAGATTTTGTGTGGAGTATCTATTTGGTTTTTCTTGTATTTGTGTTAAAGATGGATGAATAAAAACATGTCAGATAAATGAAGTAAAAGAAATGAAAGGAAAGGAAAAAAAACACATAACTACCAGCAATTCAAACAAATGTCTCTCAGTCATTTCCTTTTGACATGTCTTCACATGGTAATATCATTTCTACATTAAACACTGCAAATATGATCATTTACGATCAATTAACGGGGCAATTAGTGGGAATTTTGCTGCCTTAGAACGCAAAATGAAACCATTATCTGTTATTGGTTTACAGGATTACTACTGAATACCATGGCTGCTTGCTACTGTTGCTACTCCATTTGATTTTTGCTTTGCCTTAAACTGTTCAGTGCCAGCCTAAATTAATCATTATTTCTCTCTCAGTCTTAACATATTGGCTGTAAACTGAGTCACTCAACACTGAAAGATTGATAGTCATCAGTGGTACCACTCCATAAGTACCTCTGGCACATCGGGTCCCAAAAGGAGTGGTTAGGTGCAAAAATATAATTGAAGAGGGAACAGCAGTCTGCTTTTTTTAAAATGCAACCAGCGACCGGTCTGGAGGTAAAGTGTTGTAAGGGGCAGACATTAGCAGGCTTAAGATTTTAAAGAGCAAATCGACTTTTTCGAGTTAGTAAAGTACACTAATAAAGTGTAGTAAAGTGTCTATCGATCCTGGTCCTGTGTTACAGTGTTCGGTGCAACAGAAGTCATTTTCCTTTTTCTAGAGAAAATCTGGTAATTCTGTCCTCTGCACTGCAAAAAAAAAAAAAAAAAAAATCTGTGAAAAAT
>NW_019523255.1:89724-112213 GCF_002814215.2 Seriola lalandi dorsalis | reverse complement strand
CCATACTATAGTATGACGTTTTTTCACCTTTTTATGCCATATTGGACTATGACATTTTTTGGTATTTTTATGCCTTACTATACTATGTCGTTTAATTCCTTATCATACAATGATGTTTTCATGACTTTTTATGCCTTAATATATTATGATGTTTTTTTGGCATTTTATGCCATACTATACTATGACGTTTTTTCACCTTTTTTACCATACTATACTATGACGTTTTTTGGGAATTTTATGCCTTACTGTACTATGTTGTTTAATTCCTTACCATACTATGACGTTTTTATGACCTTTTATGCCTTAATATATTATGTTGTTTTATTCCATACCATACTATGATGTTTTTCTAACCTTTTACGTCTTAATATACATTGATGTTTTTTTTACATTTTATACCATATTATACTATGACATTTTTTGACATATTTATGCCTTACTTTACTATGTCGTTTAATTCCTTACCATACTATGACGTTTTTATGACCTTTTATGCCATACTATACTATGATGTTTTTCCAACATTTTTAAGGTCTAATATACTATGATGGTTTTTGACATTTTATACCATATTATACTATGACGTTTTTTGACATATTTATGCCTTACTATACTATGTCGTTTAATTCCTTACCATACTATGACGTTTTTTATGACCTTTTATGCCTTAATATGCTATGATGTTTTTTTGACATTTTATGCCATACTATACTATGACGTTTTTTCACCTTTTTATGCCATATTATACTATGACGTTTTTTGACATTTTTATGCCTTACTATACTATGTCGTTTTATTCCATACCATACTATGATGTTTTTCTAACCTTTTACGTCTTAATATACATTGATGTTTTTTTGACATTTTATACCATATTATACTATGACGTTTTTACATTTTTATGCCTTACTATACTATGTCGTTTAATTCCTTACCATACTATGACGTTTTTATGACATTTTATGCCAAACTATACTATGATGTTTTTTTGACATTTTATACCATATTATACTATTACGTTTTTTGACATATTTATGCTTTACTATACTATGTCGTTTAATTCCTTACCATACTATGATGTTTTTATGACCTTTTACGTCTTAATATACATTGATGTTTTTTTTGACATTTTATACCATATTATACTATGACGTTTTTTGACATATTTATGCCTTACTATACTATGTCGTTTAATTCCTTACCATACTATGACGTTTTGAAGACCCTTTTATGCCTTAATATACTATGATGTTTTTTTGACATTTTATGCCATACTATACTATGACGTTTTTTGACATTTTTATGCTTTACTATACTATGTCGTTTAATTCCTTACCATACTATGACGTTTTTAAGACCTTTTATGCCTTAATATATTATGATATTTTTTTTGACATTTTATGCCATACTATACTATGACGTTTTTTCACATTTTTATGCCATATTATACTATGATGTTTTTTGGTATTTTTATGCCTTACTTTACTATTTCGTTTAATTCCTTACCATACTATGATGTTTTTTTGACATTTTATGCCCTGATATACTATGATGTTTTTTTTTACATTTTATGCTATACTATACTATGACGTTTTTTCACCTTTTTATGCCTTACTATACTATGTCGTTTAATTCCTTACAATACTATGACGTTTTTAAGACCTTTTATGCCTTAATATATTATGATATTTTTTTTTACATTTTATGCCATACTATACTATGACGTTTTTTCACATTTTTATGCTATACTATACTATGACGTTTTTTCACCTTTTTATGCCTTACTTTACTATTTCGTTTAATTCCTTACCATACTATGATGTTTTTATGACCTTTTATGCTTTAATATATTATGACGTTTTTTCACATTTTTATGCTATACTATACTATGACGTTTTTTCACCTTTTTATGCCTTACTTTACTATTTCGTTTAATTCCTTATTTTATGCCTTACTGTACTATGTCGTTTAATTCCTTACCATACTATCACGTTTTTATGACCTTTTATGCCTTAATATATTATGATGTTTTTTTGACATTTTATGCCATACTATACTATGACGTTTTTTCACCTTTTTATGCCATATTATACTATGACGTTTTTTGACATTTTTATGCCTTACTATACTATGTCGTTTTATTCCATACCATACTATGATGTTTTTCTAACCTTTTACGTCTTAATATACATTGATGTTTTTTTGACATTTTATGCCAAACTATACTATGACGTTTCTTCACCTTTTTATGCCAAACTATACTATGACGTTTTTTTGCCGATTTTATGCCTTACTATACTATGTCGTTTAATTCCTTACCATACTATGACGTTTTTATGACCTTTTATGCCATACTATACTATGATGTTTTTCCAACATTTTTAAGGTCTAATATACTATGATGGTTTTTGACAATTTATACCATACTATACTATGACGTTTTTTGACATATTTATGCCTTACTATACTATGTCGTTTAATTCCTTACCATACTATGACATTTTTTTATGACCTTTTATGCCTTAATATGCTATGATGTTTTTTTGACATTTTATGCTATACTATACTATGACATTTTTTGACATTTTTATGCCTTACTATACTATGTCGTTTAATTCCTTACCATACTATGACGTTTTAATGACCTTTTATGCCTTAATATATTATGATGTTTTTTTGCTATTTTTTGCCATACTATACTATGACGTTTTTTCACCTTTTTATGCCTTACTATACTATGTCGTTTTTTGGGAATTTTATGCCTTACTGTACTATGTTGTTTAATTCCTTACCATACCATGACGTTTTTATGACCTTTCATGCCTTAATATATTATGATGTTTTTTTGGCATTTTTTGCCATACTATACTATGATGTTTTTCCAACATTTTTAAGGTCTAATATACTATGATGGTTTTTGACATTTTATACCATATTATACTATGACGTTTTTTGACATATTTATGCCTTACTATACTATGTCGTTTAATTCCTTACCATACTATGACGTTTTTATGACCTTTTATGCCTTAATATATTATAAAGTTTTTTTGGCATTTTATGCCATACTATACTATGACGTTTTTTCACCTTTTTATGCCAAACTATACTATGAGGTTTTTTGACATTTTTATGCCTTACTATACTATGTCGTTTTATTCCTTACCATACTATGAAGTTTTTATGACCTTTTATGCCTTAATATATTATGATGTTTTTTTGGCATTTTTTGCCATACTATACTATGACGTTTTTTCACCTTTTTTACCATACTATACTATGACGTTTTTTGGGAATTTTATGCCTTACTGTACTATGTTGTTTAATTCCTTACCATACTATGACGTTTTCATAACTTTTTATGCCATACTATACTCTGTCGTTTTATTCCATACCATACTATGATGCTTTTCTAACCTTTTACGTCTTAATATACTTTGATGTTTTTCTGACATTTTATGCCATACTATACTATGATGTTTTTTTTTTTAATTTTTTAAGGTCTAATATACTATGATGGTTTTTGACATTTTATGTAGGAATTCAGCTGGCTACGTAAATCTAGGGATTTGAGTGCAGCCCTGTTACGCATGGATGGCCATAGCAGGCGTAGACACAGAATTGCGTTAATTAATGGAGACAGATGATTGGAAAATGGAATGTAATGAGCGAATAAACACACAACATTGACATATTTATATTATTAATTTTTATTTCAGGAACCCTAATGAATGGAAAAATAAAATATAATCTGTAACACAAAAGTGAACAATTTTTTAGAGCTCCCCCCAAACGTCTCAGGGTAGGCTTTCAAGGAGAGTTCGTGTCCTTTTCAGGGGAGCCGATCTCCCCATAGATCCGCCATAATTCGAGTAACAAGAAAAATGAGACAAATAGAGGCATATCTGAAACACAAACACACAAAACACAAAACAATAAATACATACACAAATAAATTAAAATGCTGTTTTCTACTCCAGGTTCGGTTACACTAGTTCACAGGTTACTCTGGATCACTGAATTGACACTTTGACTTTGAAGATAACCACACAGTGAAAAGGTCCCATCACAATTGGGGACAAGGTTTGCACCCTTTATTCTTTCATGTTCTATGTAAAGCTGTCTGAATTGCCTTGTTGCGTAAAGGTGTTACATAAGAAAATCACCTTGCCTTGTGCAGGAGCTGCAGCCACGCATGCATCCAGACATACATTCATGTTATTACTGTTGCTAACAAGGAAATCATTGTGCAACTGCAGGCGTGCAAATGTTTTAAATTTAGTTTCAGCTGAGTCATTTTTGATTGAAATCTCTGTCAAGGCAGAGATTAATATATTTTACTAGCATTAAAGGTAATTTCCGCAAAATATTGAATGTAGTAAATACTACAGGTTCATGTTCACATCAAAAACCTCTTGTTTTTGCTGTTGAATTTGTTTCCTTTATTATTATTTTTAACCTTTTAGCTTCTTTTTGAACTTGATTACAATTTCATCTATTTTTAAAACCTTTATATCTCAACTCCCACTATAGATATTTACTGTAACAATCCTGTTTATAAATGTATTTGTAGTTACAGTAACACTGCTGAATCCCAGCATGTGCGTCACTCTCAGTGATATGCAGAAATTTATCACTGCCATAAAGAATCATGCCTTTCTGCCCTGATGGTGAACATGCCAGCTGCTGCCAGGAAGCCTGGGTTTTTCATGTCTGTGAGCTCCAAAGAAAGTTGCCCTCGCCATCAAAGAGTCCAAAGATCAGGCAGGTGCAAGCTTGAACAAATACCCTGAACAAACTGCAGTAGCTGTCCAGTCTTCTCGGCCAGAAGAGCTGCACCACCGCTCCCTCAGACAAAAGGTAAGACATGATGAACTCTGGGAACATCAGCATAGGTTATGATAAACTGTGTATGTCTATGGTGCAGGTCTGTGTGTGCTATGACTGAAGATTTACTTTGACTTTAAGATGTTTTACACAATTTTAGAATTATTATTTTGCTTTGTAGGTTCAAGTGTATGTATGTCCTGAATATTCAATACTATAGTTGTTTTTTGTTTGTTTTTGGATGTGGACACCAACCTAAAGAAAATACACTTTTTTCTAAATTAGAAAAAAAAACAACTTATTTTATAAACTGATGTATAGCATCATTTATATCTTTACAAGTGAATCACATGTGAATGTTAAACTTCACTTTGTAGCAATATTATGTTCCTCAACAGCTGTTTCATGTTAACACAATTTTCTTAACAAAGAGAAGGTAAATATTTAAATATTTATAAAATATGACATATTTCTACAGATTAAAACATATATAAAACAATTCAAATTAACTCCACCATGACCAACTACAAAAGTAAATGTTTTTTTAAACATTTATATGTCAGTTAAAACAATCTATTAATAGCATAATTAATAGCATAACTAACTCACAGGAGCCATTTTCTTTCTTTTACTTTTGATATATGAATTACATTTTTTTTTTTTTTATATATATTTCTTACACGTTTACTTAAATGACATTTTCAGTGCAGGGCTTTTTATACTGCATTATTACAGTAACTAAAGGATCTAAACTCTTTTTCCACCACTGGTCACCAACATTTTTAAATGTGATCTCTTCTTTAGAGCAGTGTGGACGCCACCATGGAAGTGAAGAGCATCCTGAAAGCTAAAAAAAGTGAGTTTTTATTATACATATATATATATACATATATGGGCTGCACGGGGGTGCAGTGGTTAGCGCTGTCGCCTCACAGCAAGAAGGTTCCGGGTTCGAGTCCCAGCTCAGCCGTGGGATCTTTCTGTGTGGAGTTTGCATGTTCTCCCCGTGCAAGTGTGGGTTCTCTCCGGGCACTCCGGCTTCCTCCCACAGTCCAAAGACATGCAAATGGGAACTAGGCTAATCGGATACTCTAAATTGACCATAGGTGTGGCTGTGAGTGTGAATGGTTGTCTGTCTCTATGTGTTTGCCCTGCGATGGACTGGCGACCTGTCCAGGGCGTCCCCCGCCTCTCGCCCGAAAAGATGCTGGGATAGGCTCCAGCCCCCCCCCGCGACCCAACTAGAGGTTAAGCGGTAGAAAATGAATGAATGAATGAATATACATATATATATATATATATCAGATTTAATTGCTATTTGTATACTCTATTACACCAATTAATTTCCTTTTACCCTCATTTTCTACTGGAAGCATCTGTTGGAAATCAGCTGTGTGAATCAATTTAAAGATGCTGTTTTCTCCCTCCTGCAGAGGTTAGCTTGCTGCCGGCGTTGGAGGTCAGCTTTACCACCCAGAGCAGCTCCATCGGGGCTGTACGCTGGACATTGCCTGAGGAGAATCTCCAGGCCCACAGCTCAGCCCCCAGCAGACCTGCCAAACCCAACATAAACAAACACACACAGGTACGTCACATATTCTTAATATATTTCTCTTTTGTAATTCACTTTTTGCCAGTAGCTTCTCTTT
Organism: Seriola lalandi dorsalis; assembly: GCF_002814215.2. Classification (NCBI taxonomy): domain Eukaryota; kingdom Metazoa; phylum Chordata; class Actinopteri; order Carangiformes; family Carangidae; genus Seriola; species Seriola lalandi. Next base: position 105,737 of record NW_019523255.1, on the reverse strand, counting down.
TGTTTTACCTTGATTTTAAACCTGTATGAGTTCATTAAACTTCACATCTGGGCTGTATGAATTTGATGAAGTTTAAATTTCTATCTGAGTAAATGTTTAAATTTACGTGTTTCCTGCAGCAACATCCTCGTCAGAACGGCCTGAAGGATCTGCGTAGCCTGCAGGAGTGTGTGCAGTTCATCCAACTCTGGAAAGAGCAAGTGGACCAAGTCTGCAAGGTAGGTATTATGATATAAATTCAGAGGGAAAAGAAAACAGAAAGCCTGTACCGACATGTGCACACCTGTACCTCTATCACGTGAAATTTGAACATGGGCAGCTAAAAGAGGAAGTACTGATACTAAAGGTTTGCTTGCCCCATTTTTAATCCATGTTTCACAATAATATAGAGGCTACTGTAGGTTGTTTTCCAGCTCAGGAGATGAGTCAAGTAAAACAAAATCAGATAAGAGCTTGGGGTTTTTTTCCAAAATACACTGCTTCATTTCTTTCATTTCTTTTAGGCGTATGAGTTCGTGTAAACCATAATTTATGATCGCACAGATTGGATAAGCGTTGCCACGGGAAACGATCACTTTGCTTGTTCATGCAGGGTTAATTGGATGGGTGGATACTGATAAGACACATTTAGTGACTCTTTTACAACCTGACTACATGACCCTCTGCCCTGCTGCACTTTAACACAGGGCTGGGGCATGTAGGCTGGGCATCAACATGTACTGTAAGATCTTATGTACTGTATATGATTATATATACAGTATGACTTTTCATATGACTTTAACCTTTTAACATCTGTAAATGTAAAACGTCCCACATGTGTCTCATTTAAAGCAGAGTTGACCTGCAAATCAGCTTCAGCTGTTTTTAACCATCAGGTGGTGTAAACGCAAACAGCCTGTGCCACATTTTCCTGAGCTTTGGCCTTGAAGCTCACATTTCTGTCAACATGAGCTGGCTGTCATTTGTCTATATGTCATTTCATCGTCATAGTAACACACCATTATGTTTTAGAGAGTGTCTGACATTTTGTGGTCTTGTGCTTTAACAGGGTGGAAGTGATCCAGACGAAGGCACCAGTACGAAAGAGGCGCAGAGCTCAGACCGGCTGATCGAGCGTAGTCTTGAGGAGAGCAGGAAACTGATCCTGGAGTGGGCTGACGAACTCCATCATGTCGACAAGGTCAGTACACACGCCACTCTGTGTGTGATGGATGTGCTCTGTGTGAACAAGTAGCAAAAATATCAATCTTAACCTACGGATTTTGTGCCCTCAGCTCCTGAAGGAAACACCGTGGGCATCTGAGAGTCAAGACCATGAAGATAAGGATGCCAAAGAGGAAGCACAGCAGAGGATCATGGAGTGGGCAAAAGAGCTGCAGACGGCGAGTGAGGTGAGGAGTCCTAGAACTAAAACTAAAGTCCAACAAACTTGTGGAAGGGTTTTAGTGTTCATTACTGTCAGCCGAAATGAACACCTACTCCAAGAGGGTACATGAGGGAAAATAATGATGATAGTCTCATGCCAGAAAATAATTTGTCAGAGTTATCATTGTTGTTGTTCATTTTTTGCACCTAAAATAAGTATTTATGTTTGCAGAGTTGTGGCGTGCAGAGTGACGAGCTGGGCAAAGTGTTGCGTCTGCTGGGACTGAAGAAGAAACGCCTGGTCAACCTGCTGGCTCTGATGGAGTTCATCACCTGGTCTCTGCTCAAGGAAGACAGCATGGTGAGCAACCAGTCCCACAGATCAACATTTCTTCCAGATGTTTTACTTCGCATCTAAAAAGAAATAGGTGTGACGACAAAACAGTTTAACAACTGGGTTCCTCAGAGGGTTGAAATGAAAAAGACACTGTGGGAAGCTACTTGAATTCAAAGATAAACAAATAAACAGACGTTAAAGCCGTAAAACACAGAAGCAGCTTAAACTTGAAAATAAAGTACTTCTGTTTACGACAAATGTTGCTGGAGTTTTGACCTCTTTGAACTTGAAAATCGAAACCGAACAGTTGCTCGATATCACGCAGTCCTGACATGACCAGGTTATGAAATTAGTTTACGTAACATGTCATTTGAGTGAACCCTGCTCTTTGAATGAGTGCAAATGCCTAATAAATGAACTGAGTGATTCAGTTTATATGACACTGATCTCCCTCTGCCACGATAACCACCAACAACCAATGCCCTCAGTAACTGATAGTGAAGACTGCAGATAACATATCACCATATTTGCAGATGATGGTGTAGTGTATGTTGCAAAGTTTTTGATGTAAGATTGAAGGAATATTCTGTAGTTGTGCTTGGTTTTTATTTCATTTCATTTGAGTTTAGTGAGACTTTGTGCCGTGCAGCAACAATCACCTGTTAACTGGCCTCCAAAAATGGTGCATTGATAATTGTGTTGCGTTTTACAACTGACCGTAACCAGCCAGCAGGTTAACCGTGCTCTAACTGTAAAGGAAGGAGTGTTTTCTTGAACATTCACACAAGGGTCAGTGATTAACTGTTAAGAATCGTGGTTATAGTTGCAAAGCACATGGTCATAAGGAAATTGAGACAAGGGAGAATGAATAAGGGAAGTAAATAAAATATGTACTATATACTGTACGGAAATACTGTTCATGTCAAACATGTTTTCATTCGATCTTTCTTTTTTTTTTAGAGCATGGTTCCACAGTTATGGTTACTGGCAAAGCAGAGGAACTGGAAAGCAGGAACTCCAAGATACATCCCCAACTCAGGTGTGCATTTTTAAAATCTTTAGTTTTTCGTATGCGGCATCTGACCACTGAATCTTAGCTTTCAAAATGACAGATTTGGAAGGAGAAGAGGTACAATTACAGCTTATAAGAGGATGATTTATTGTTGTTGATATTTTTTGCTTGTGATCCCATAATAGAAAGCAATATCTTCTGGCATGATATATCTCCTGATTTCTTTGAGTATTTCAGAAGATAAAAAGGCAAAGATCAGATAAAAGTTTTAAAAGAAAGATTTTTGAGAAGCACAGTTTATTTATTTATTTATTTTTCCCAACCTGGTAATCATCTCATGACCCTGTCATTCATTTTGATTCATTCTGCCACTAGTTTAGACCATGTACCATAAAAATCAAACCCTGTTTATCAACTGCAGCTCTAATATAATGTCTGTTTCTCTATTCTCAGTTTGGAGTTGGATTTGCAGTGCAGCAGGTGAGATCACCCAACACTTTATTCTTCTTTCATCTCACATGACTGCTTGAAAAACAGAAAACAACCTATTTACAGTATAATGAGCTAATTTATCTTTTTTTTTTTCCCTAACAGCTGATGTGATTCTTGACCCGATGACCAACCACCCGTGGCTGCTGCTGTCAGAAGACCAGCGTAAGGTCCAGGAGGGCCTCACACCATCTGACCTTTCCTACAGCTCCCAGCGCTTCGACAGCTGGCCATGCGTGCTGGGATGGGAGGGTTACAGCAGTGGCCGCCACTACTGGGAGGTGGACATAGCCAACAATGGCTACTGGCGCCTGGGACTGGCCACCGCCGACTCCAAACGGCAGGGGCGCTTCCCCATGACCCCAAAGCATGGCTACTGGGCCCTGTGGCGCAGCACACACCAGTTCTACGCCTGCGCCAAGCCAGAGGTGCCGCTGCCGATCGGCCTTGTGCCTCGACGCATGGGGATCTACTTAGACTATGAAGAAGGCCAAATCTCCTTCTACAACGCAGAAACAAAGTCCCACATCTACACCTTCACTGGGACCTTCAGGGGGAAGCTGTACCCTCTGTTCGCCCCTCTGGATGGCCGCACACTCATGAGAATCATCCCACCCGATAACATCTCTGTAAACTGAGAGACATGGACCTTAATAACTTTTATTCGCCCCTTGAAAGAATTCAATTTGACCTTAAGGAAATGAAGTTAAAACTGTCTTGACCAAAAAGTACAAAACACAAAACAGGCAAGATATGATTTTTTTTAAAGCAGAGTCACCAGTTAGATTGAAAATTCACAGGCTGCAACTTTCAAAACTAAATATTCAGAACTTGACTTCTCTTATTGTTCCTTAAATTGAATTTAAAATCTGTTAAGCTTCAGTTAAAAACTGACTGTGAACACATAAAGACTGAACGAGATCAAAGTGCTAATGATATTACATTACTGGCAGAAAAAGGGACCAGATCTGATCAAAGCACTCTAAAAAGAAAACCCTGAAAAACATGAAATGTAAAAAAAATATGTACCAAAAACTAAATTTTGGTACATATAAAAATATTTAACAGAATTTTAAAAGATTCAGCTCGGCTGATTCCTACATTTATGTTTACATGTAGAAATGAAAGTATAAACACGTCCTGCATCTACACACAATACATGCACTTTCACAAATACACACAATAAATGTTTCTTATACTCAGCATATTGCATATATACTTTTCTCTGACTTTTGATATTTTTCTCAAAAACATATTACCGAGGAAAATTATAATGATCTACATAACAGGTAGATTTACAAATATGAAGCTCTAAAAACAAAACAAAAACAACAAACAGTTCCTTTGCTTTGGCCTTTTAAAGACTGACCACGTGTGCACAAATTCTTTAACAATCATCAAGTTTTTGTTATAAAAAAGGTGAAAAACATCAGTCTTCTGCCAGCTCATTGTAAATAAAGAAATATAAAATGTGTGTGGATCTGTGTGTAGCCTCTCAGGACGCTCTCTTACAGACCCAGGGTCCGTATGCTTCACACTCAGCAGCGAAGAGACTCCCACCTCCCCTCAGGTCTGCACAGTCTCTGTGACCAGCATCCCACTCCACCGTCACCCTTTACCACACACACACACACACACACACACACACACACACACACACACACACAGAAGAGGGAATAAGAGCGGGAAAGTCCACATGACCTGACAGCAATTCAGCATTCAAACCCAAATAAAACTTATCAGTATTAATTTATAGCAAGTGGGGATTAATGTATGAAATACTTAGATGTAATAATTTATTTAATTTTAGATTAAAGCTGCATGTTTGAGCACGTCAGTATATATGTATATATTTATATGTGTACAGTATGGAATGTCATTGTAATAAAAACAAATTGGACAAAAATATTATGAAGTTTGTGTGTTAAAAAGAAAAATACATCTGTTTTCTATCACTAGACTTGAACTTCCAACGTGAAGCACGATCACTATGGAGTGAATATTTAATACAGAATATTAGAGTTAAAGGTTATGGTTCTCCTCTGAATCTCTATTCTCACCTCTTATCTTATACTTATTTTACAGGTGTGTCATTTCTTCATCATTTCAGAGGAGTTATGTAAATTAATACTAATTTAGGTAAAATACTGGCACGTGTAGAAATTAATTACTGTACAGTATGAGGAGGAAGTTTTTATGCACAAAAAACTCAAAAGCCTCATCAGGCATTGTAAAATCATATTTATGAGGATCGTTCTTTGTTCAGGTGACAGTGTGTGGGAGATTTCTTTTTCCATAGATGCTGATCTACAGAATACTCCGCCTCTCATGTCATCAGTTAACGGGCCGTGGATCTGGACTTACTGCATGTAGTGCTGGATGTCCGTCCCGTCCCACCACAGCCACTGACCCTCCTGCTTGGAGTCTGTCAGTCCCACCCACAGGAAGGGGAGCTGAGGGAACTTCCTCATCACCCCTTGGATAAATTCCTGAGGATGAAACATTTCGTGGATTTTATATCCAAAATGCTTTTGGGACAAAAAATGCATCCTGGCGTTTCCTGTCCGATTACTCTGAAAACTCAAGTTTTTAACTTTCCCAAAGCTTAATTTTACCATTGTTATTTCTGTATATACAACTTCTATTATCTATCCATCTGTCCTCTGAGATCTTACCCTGTTGTATATTGTATAGATATAGATATGGATTCAGATTCTACTGAGGTGCTGTTTACTACAGAAAAGTACATCTCCCACTTTGCACAGTTACCATCTCTGCAGAGTCTTTGATTACAGCCAGACTGCTGTTGTGTCCGCGACAAAACTCAGCGCTCTCATTCCACTGACGACTCTCCTGAAGTCCCACCGAGAAGAAGTAGCAGTGACCCTTCCACCAAAGCCAGCTGACTGGACACACACTGCATCTGGAGTCTACACACAACAGGAGAGGAACACTGGTTGATGTAATGCAACACTGTAAGATTCATGATTTCGTGAGACTAAATTTCAGTGAAATCCCAGACATATGCTTCAACACAGTCCTGACAGGGCAAACCATATTTCCTGTATTTAGGAAACTATACGTTTCTGAGACTGCGCACACACCTTTTGGAGACGTCACATTTGCAGGATGTTAGATGTTTGTACCAAAGAGGAAAATGTAAATCACCTTGAGTGACAGTATGGAGCATGAGGTTCAGATCATGGCGCTCTTTTTGACACTGCTGCAGCCGCTCCATCAGCTCCTTTGCTGAAGTTTTGGAAGCCTGCTCCACCTCTGGCGCCGCTGACCACGAGACTGACAAGTGAATTTTCACAATTTAACACAAGTTGATCCAGTAATTAAATAAGTTGATGTGAGTTTGAAGAACTTTCAGACTGAAGGTCCGGTTTATATCAGGTGCAGGATTGCAGATTTGGTAGAAGGAAAAGGAGATTAACATTTTTTACACCACTTAAATTTGAATGTTCACCAACATGGAAATAATAATAATAATAATAATTTGTAGAATAAATCAAACGTAATATTTATAGGTATTCATGCTCATTATTTAATATTTATACTCACCAAATAACCCCAAATATAAAAGGAGTCCAGTCAAGATGATTATTGTTGCCATGCCAACAGCCACTCCAGCTATCAGATGATAAACTGAACAGGATCCTGCATCTGTGACTGTTAGAAAAAAACAAAAAAAAAACAATCATGAAATAGTATCCGTCATTACAGCAGAATCTTTTCGTAGTTTTTCTGGGTTTTGAAAAACACAGATTTCAACTTGACGTGTCTTTGGTTGAAAATCTGGCCATCAGCAGTGAAGTGATCATTTAGTTTAGTTTGAGTTAACAATGATGTTTTTGAACTGTCAATTTATTGTGGTGGAAATGATTCCAGTTTTCAAAAGCACTGTACAAGCACTAAAAATACATTGTTACATTAAGTTTATTACTTAATTTTTTTGAATGTAGAGATTTAATCTGTGATAAAGCGATAACCAAAGACAAAATAATTCACATCTTTAAAACTTCATCTAGCTATAAGTGCGTCTCATATGTTTACTTGCCCATTTATTTCACCTTTTGACCCGTGACTAAACTTGGACTTTGACACAAGGAAAACTGTAGCTTTGCTTGTTTCTGTTCAGCACATAAACACAACATCAGGTGATGCGTTTGAGGGCGGAACACAAAGTACTAAAAAGATTGTGATACTGTGACAAACATGTAAAGACAAGACTGAATATCAACTGACGGGTCTTTTCGCACAAGCATAAAAAAGCATTTTTGTTATCAGGCTTGTTTTTTGAGAAAGTGAAGTTCTATCTTGACTTTTGTACAAACTCGTGATATAAAAGTAATTTCATTTACACCACTGTGTCGGGAGATGCTGTTAATAACTAACCTGCTGGTGTTTCCCTCTTGACATCATCGTGTGGGTGCCTCGGGGATGAATCCATGTTGGTATTTGATGCTCTTTCTCCTTTTACTTCAACTGCTTCATGTGCTTGTTGACTCATAATTATAACATCTTCTCATTTTCACACCTATAGCTGAACTAAATGTGACCACTCCACCCCTTCCTCTTATTGCAGCCGCTCTGCAACACAAAAAAAAAAAGTATTGAGCCCTAAAAAACACTAGTAGAGGAAGCTGGCAGGGTGCGCAGAGCGCTTAACAGCTTACATATGCTATACATATATATATATATATATATATATATATATATATATATATAACTATTATTAACAGCATCATCTCAGACGCTGGAGGTGTTATATGTGTGTATACTCAGCCGGCCAAAACCTGAACCTGACATTACAGCTCTGTCTCTGTCCCATTTAGACGCTCCTCTACAGTGTGCGTTTATCTGCCGACCTGACCCGATCTATATGTTACTTATCTATTGATCATCTTCTCATTATCAAAGGTGATTCTCACTTTGAGGTGCAATCAGGTTTGTTTGCTGTTGATAAAAGTTGCAAATAAATGTATGTTTACTGATATATGAATCTGCTCAAGAGTTGTAATTTGGAAAAAAGTGGATTGAATGACTTTTTTTAAATATGTGGGCAAATATGTACAAATGGGCTTCCATACATGCAAAACAAAAAACATAAAAGAAAATGAAATAAATAAAAACAAGAGGAGTAGTAGGTTTTTTTATTTTCTTTTTGTTATATTTTTTGATCATTCAAATTGTCAATATAAAAGACTGCGAATCAGCACATTCTGTACCTGGATTTAAAATTGACAAAATTATATGAACACACAGTATATATTCTTCATTCTTCTGACTAAAAAGCGCGCACACACACACACACACGCGCACACACACACACACACACACACACACACACACACACACACACAGGCTTAATATTCAAATTTCAATTTTGCCAAAAACGAAATACATCCAAAATACCTTCACCAATAAAAATGTAATAAAAAAATTATTCAGCAGTGTTTTCTTGCTTCGTGAGGCTCCACAGAACATTGTCCCCCAACTTCTCCTTGAGACCTTTTTCCAGCTGCAACACAACAAATTAAAATAAAGAAAGCTGACAATGGACATAAACCAACCTGTATCTATAAAACAAAACCAAGCAATTCCTTCTCACACAATTAATTACTGCACGTCCCGTCTACGAAAATCAAAAACATCACTTTTTGTCTTGTACATTCACCCCCCAGATGCTGTGTTAGTTTTTTCCACATGGTGAGTGACGTACCTCATCGAATACTTTGTCCTTCGCTTCGCCCTTATCACATAAGAGGAGCTTTGAGGAGGAGCATAACATGGACAGACTGATCTCCCTTAGCTCTGGCTCTTGGGAACAAACAGAGATGGGTGAAGAGGAAGTTAGACCAAGAAGTCTCTCATTCAAGCTGTAAAATTTGCATGTGGCAGAAGAAATAATGTGCAGTGTGTTCAGATGCTATCAGCAAAAAAATGCAGTTTGTTTTGTTGCCTAAGTTATCGGTTATATTCAGACTTCCAAAGAACTTCTTTTCATTTATCTTGCAGTTCAGAACAGCTGAAGTTTAGTCCTTAACAAAAGTGTTCTTCAGTTCATCTCTTCATCTTTGTGTCGTCCACAATTACAGCCCGACAGACACACTGAAAGTGGCTTTTCACAGATACATCAGTATTGGTTTGTATATGTTAGCAGATAAGTAAGAAGAAATTACAGTATAGAAAATGCCTCCGTACAAATATCTTTCTTTACAACTACCGTTGCCACTTTCTTTAATTACCAAATTTAAGGGAAGAAAGGAAGCTGAAAAACTCTGGATTTGAGAGTTTTTTTTTACTGAATAACCACCAACTTCTTCTTTTTCGATAACAACTGTCTTCTGGGTTTTATCTCTTAACTACACATCTTGTGTTTGTAATGGTTCTGAGCAGCTGACTCTCAAACCTCAGATGTTTGCGTTTCCTTGAATGCACCAACAGAATTTATGTCAAGTCTCTATTTTCAGCAACCTCTGACAACCTCACCCGTAAAACATGACGTGTTTAATGGGTTACTCCGCTCTTCACCAGCCACTGTTTGCACTTGAAGCTCGTACTTGCTCCCTGATTTCAAGTTATCAAACGTGTAGCTGGTATCATTATCCACGGTATCCGTACGGTTTTGGCCCCAGAAGTTGGATATGAGTTGGACGAGGTACTTGGCCTTCCCTGTGTTTACAGGGGCTTTCCACTGAAAGGTGATGTGGGTTTTATTGGAAGTGGCATTGGCGTCAGTAGGCGGGGACGGCTCTGAACAAAGGAAGGAGAGAAAAAACTGAGGCAGTGATATATCAGAGTATCTTGCAGTCGGATTTTCATTATAAATGTTTAGTGTTTTCAATCAGTGATAATCTTTAACATCGTCATGAACTCAGACAACACTGTTTTTTTATACAACTCACTACGCATTTTTTCAGCAACAATCTTTTGGTATATTTAAATTTTTTTATTATGTCAACACAGGTGTCACCAAATCTTAATAATTATAACTTTCAACACATAAATGGATGGAACACACTGGTGACTCACTGGTGAATATGTAGTCTTGTACCAGGGGACCACGGAGATGGTGCATGATGCTATAGACCACCACTGTGTAATTGGCTGCATTCTTCAGGTCCTTAAAGTGAGCCTTGAGTTCTTGTGGGTGCTCTGTACCAGATTCTTCGTGGCCATTCAGCAGGAGCTGGACGAAGAAGTGTGTGTAATTACTAGCAGGAGGTTTCCAGGTGGCAGTGAGGGAGTCAGATGTTACCTCCAGCTTCAGACCTGAAATCGGCCCAGGAGCTACGTGAGAGTCACAGAGTCAGATTAGTGACAATGAACACAGCAGGATGAGAGTTTTTGTTTGGTTTTTCTGTGAATCAACAGCTAGCGAAACCATCAAAGAGCTACCGGTGTAGTTGACGATGGTCACGTTGTCTCCCAGAGTGTTGTTGGCCCGTGCTGTCACAGTGAGGGTTATCTTGGTGCCCACCGGCAGCTTTGGTATGTACAATTCATACCGAGTTTGAGATGCGTTGGGTGTCACATTTGCTGTAAACAATTCGCTGTTGGGAGAAGAAACAGTCACTTGACTCAAACTACTGCTGCTAATGGCAGAGACAACAGAGCATGACAAATTGCAAGGAAATCAAAGATAATACCAGTTTATTACTACTTGGGTCCTATTCCTGTAGCTCATCTTTCCCATCAGTAGTAATAAACCTGTGCTCAAATCAGAGATCTCCCAATGCAGCAACATTACTGTAATTAAGTGTGAAGGTTCAAGAAATTGGAGCAGTGACATGATCAAACAAACCCCAGGTTAGATGGACTTGTTTGGAAAAGAAGAGCAAAAGGTAAAATTATCATCCCTGTTTGCATAATGACTCCTTGGTTCAATGATGCTGTCGTACTTGTACATGCAGTTTTTCTGTCAAATGACCATTTACTGCTCCTTGTGCCTCACGCTCTACACGCTACACAGCAATGTTGCTTAGGAACTGTAAGTGCAATGTTATCACTGGCCATCAAATATCAAAATAAGACTCAAATTGTATATAAATATATCTACGAATACATACTCATTACTGTCATTCATAGCCAGCACGCAGAAATCTGTGACATTTCCCTCAGGTGAGACCCAGGAAAGTATCAGTGAACTATTGGTGTTATTAGACACACTCAGGTTGGTCACTTTACCGGGCTCTGATGAAGAGAACAAACAGATAAACACCACAGCAAAGACAATAACGCCGAACACAACCTCACAGGTGTCACTGTTCAGGTCAGATGCAGCTCTAATTTGCCTTCCCTGATTTGAATTTCATTTTAAGTGAGCAGCAAGAAACAACTAACTATAAACCTCTTCCTCTTTTTAATGTGCTTTCACTTGTCTCAGTCCCACAGAGTTGTTAACAATCCCGTTAAAATCCTCTACCAGGTGTAACATGTAGCTTATATACCATTATAACCATTCATGTGATATGAACTCACTTGTGTACACTGTGATGTTAGACGCCTCACTCCGCCTGGAGCCGATTCCTGAGAGCACGATGAACGTGTAAGGGCTTCCAGGTGTCAAACCACTGACCTCTTTGCCCTCCGTCTCACTTTTATTCTCCTCACCTTGACCCTCAGAAATAAGATAGAACTCCGCATTTCCAGGCGGTTTGTTCCAGCTCAGAAAGACGGATGTTTCTGTCACTTTGGTTACAGTGAGGTTTTCGACCTTGTGAGGTACTGAAAAGAAAAATGAGAGATTAGTCAGAGAGAAGGAGTAACCAGCTCCCAAGTCGTCACTTTTTTTTTTAGTTGGGAAATCCTCAATATCTCCTGGAGCAAATAACATTTTAGGTGAGCCAAAATCTAACATACAGTATTTTGTAATCGGTAAGTAAGAATGAAATAAAAAAATGTCTGACATTATAATAAAAGTAAAACAAAACTGAAGCAAAGACATAAGACACAAATATGGGTATAGACTTCATCAAATAGGGGACATCAAAAGATAATTTATGATTACTGCTTGTTATAAAAGGTGAGTGGCACTCAGCTCCTCTGTGCTAAAACACGTTGTTCCAGCATTATTATTATTATCAGTAAAGCTCTGTGGCTATGACCCGTACCACCTCTCATTCTAGCTTCCTGTAATTCAGCAGATCTGTAATTTGAAGCTGACCGGTGTAAATTAATCTAAAGTAACACTGTCATTTTAATACAGTCAGATGTTACTCACTGGTGTTGAAGAAGACCTCCTGTGAGTTGAGGTCTCGCCCACATTTGACAGGGAACACCTGGACTGTGTAGCGGGTGCCTGGCATCAGACCGGAAAGGTTGTAAGCAAAATTAAAAAAAATTTCCGTCTGGTTTTTGCCGACTCCTCTGACCTCCATACGGTAATGGCTGATGGCGCCCGGCCCAGCCGGCCATGTGAGATCAGCAGTGCTGGACGTCACGTTATCCACGTCGGCTTTGCAAACGAAATGATCTGTGGTCGGACATGAGACGATGATTGTTAATTGGCAGAGAAATTCAGATATCCAGGAAAATAAAAATACAGTGTTATAGTAAGTGTCACACTTGTCTTCTTTATTAATAGTATGGACAAATTGAGGAAGGATGCAGAAGATAACACATAATAATTCCTCATGTTGTCACAAATGTTGAAGAAAAGAATGAACATTTGTTGTGTGTCAAAAAAAGGTTCGACAACGTACATGTTGACTGATGTGTCATCTGATCCAATTTGCAATAAAAATACTTGAATGAACATTTCTGCACCTTTTTAGCATAAATTAATGATGAATGAATGATTGTTATTGTGTGTGGGTTTAAAAAAAAAAATAATATCAGGATAATCAGGAAATAATCAGGAACTTGGAGGATATCTGTTTTCATGTGGAGGATGAAATATGTCATATCACCAAAAAAACAAGTGACAAGGGGGAAATAAAATGTGTTTATGAGGTCACATGCAAATAAATGTAAAATTTATTTATACAGTAAAAAGACCAGCAGAACAACAGACTCTTTATCTAGAGCAATAATTAAATAATAATAATAATAAAATATTATAATTTTATGAGAAAGCCACTGTATGGATGAAGTGCAGAGACAGCTGCACTCCTAAAGTTGCACACGTGCTACGTCCTGTAGCAGTTCTGCGTAGGGCTGTGTGAGAACTGAAACTACAACAAAGGGACTTTAAATGAGTCCTACCTTCATAACAAATAAAAGGCAGAAGCTCTGAGCAGTTCTTTTCAATCCAAGCCCCAAAGCTCAGCATGGCCACACAAGAGTCTTCTATGTAGTTTTCATCAGGATCCGGGACATCAGGCATCAGCATAGGTGATCGGACACATTCGCTAACGGTTTCCCCGTGTCCAGTAACTGCAGTCACAGGTTGCTCAGTGACATTGGTCCTGTGTCCGGTGACATCGGTCGTGTGTCCGGTGACATCGGTGGAGTTTATTACATTCACTGTATTTTCAGTTGTGTCATCTTGAAACCCGCTAAAGCTCGTCACATCCGGGGTCGTAAATTCTGTGTATCTGGTGAAGCTTGTCGTCCTTGGGGTTGTAACTGCTGGGCAGGTGCAGGAGCAGCTGCAACAGTCTCTTTTGGGGAAGGGGGATTTGAACACAGGCCAACCAGGGTACCAGTTCTGGAAGGCGAGGGGATCCCCGTTGGCCCACCTGGTCCAGGACCTATTGGAGTTACTGGTGGAATTGCTGCTGGGGTAAAAGTTCTTGCGAAGGCCAATCCAGGAGTCTGAAGTGAGATTGCTGGCGATGCCCTGGGTGTTGCCAGGGGTCAGAGTGACCAGGTCTTTGAAACAGACCTGATGAGACGTGAAAGGTTACAGGCAGAATTATATGGAGATCCTGTCTGCTGTAGCATTTTATTGAATCTTAATCCAGTGTTAAATTGCTCACAGGTACAGACAGAGATTCATGGTCCCCAAAGGATGAATCCTGAAGATTTTGGTTATTCCCTGGCTTTTCTTCTAGTAGTGCAACCAGCACATCAAAAATTCCGCTCATCCATTGAATAACCTTCACATCTGGTACATGGATTGGTATAAAATTTCATACAAGAAATTCATGGTTCCCAGAGGTTGTATCCTTAAGACTGTAGTGACTTCCCAAAGTGAAATATCTGGTCAGCTACTGGATACATTGCCTTGACATTTGGTGCTACCTTTGGACAGAGCTAGACTTGCTGTTTGCCCCAGTTTCCAGTCTTTCTAGTCTCTGTAGCTTTACATTTAGCCGACATGACAGACATGAGAGTGGTATCAACTCGTCAGTCTCGGCAAGAAAGCAATGAAAGAATATTTCACAAAATGCCTAACTGTTTCTTTCAGTTGTTGAGGGAAATATACCGTTAAGCATTAAATGATTTTCACACATTCTGGCCTAATGTTTCACCCTTTTTCTGTACATCAGGTTCATGCTGTACCTGGCAGTGATTCCTAGCTCCGCTCCAGTTGAGATTTCCTGGCTGGATGAAGTAGTCATGCTCTGCCGCGCTGTACATCAACATTAGAGCTGGACAGAAACATACAAACACAACAGACAAAGGTCACACAGTTCAAGTTAATATCCAAACCACAAGAAAAAGTTGAATACGTGCACATTTTTGGCGCCATAATCAGCCAGCCATGTTATTTTCTCCTCTAATTAATGAATATCTGAACACATTTCTACCATTATTCCACAAACAGAACATATACATTATACACAGATTCTTAATATGTACCTCAAAAGTACTAACTTGACTGAACTGCACTTGTTTTGTTTTCAGAACTGGTGGTAAGATTCTAAATTTAGTCGCAAAAAAATGGATCCAGCACCCATCTTAAAATAAATTCACATCACAATATTTTTTAATTAAACTTTTAAGCTTTTAAGGATAACTACCCTAACAATTCTGCACTACACACAACCACATCACCCTGATCATCAGACCACACCCATATGGACAGTCAGTTACATTTTATGAATAGTTTCTACTAATGTTTTTTCCGTGTTTGCTTTCCCCTCAACTCTGAAACTCCTATAGAGCTTTAACAAACAGTTGGACAGAAAATTAATCAATTCTGATAGTCAATTATTTTTTGCATTGTTTACTGCTATCAGCTGCTCAAATGAAGGATTGGCTGCTCTTCTCTCTTTCATGTGGTTATAAACCAAATATGTTTGGGTTTTAAAAAATTGAATACGAAACATTGGGCTCTGGGAAGTTTCATAGTCACCGCAAAAAGTGAACTAGCAGATTAATCGATAACATCAATCATTATTTGCAGCACTAAACTAATACTGTGCCTTGAGAAAGTGCTGGAAATAGAATAATTAGACTCACCCCATGATAGGAAAATACAGACACAATCCTGTAGAGATAACGTCATGTTGGCTTCCAGTGGATCCTTAGATAATTTCACCAAAGAACAGCAACTGTAAAATAATCAAGAAAACAGTAAGAACCTCACAGTATATATCCAAAACAAACATGAATTTTAAAAATTGAATTGAATTGAATGGTTGCTTTCTCACCAAGCTACAGATGCATCCTCTGTCTGAACAGGGAAGGAAATAATCTCTCAGTATAAAATGTGGTCATATGAACACAAACACACCTGTTCCACCTACATGGAAGATCAACAGGTAATAAACACCACATTTGACTTGCAACACAAAACTCCATTCAGCTCCGGCTAGATTAACGCTATTAGATGCAGCTGGTTTTGCATCCAACATGCAAAGTACTAATTCAAAAAGGTGATGTGTGTGTGTGTGTGTGTGTGTGTGTGTG
>NW_019523255.1:86580-89704 GCF_002814215.2 Seriola lalandi dorsalis | reverse complement strand
GGGCAAAGAAAGAAGACATTTATAATAGAATAGAATAGAATACAAGGAGAACTGTATGAAATTGAGCATTTATTTAGGCTTAAAGCTTTGAGTAACAAAATGCAAATTAGTACAAAAAAAAAAAAGCCATGAAAAAATAACAATGAAACAATGACAAATATAGAAAGATAAACATCTTATATAAAACTATCTTCCCAAAATAATCTATAAAAGATACAGAAAAAAATGCCTTAAGTATACTTTCATGGCAGTGAAAAACAAAGTGGTTAATTAATTAACAGTGATTGGTCACATCAACTGAAGTGCTGATCAATGACAAATTGCATGGTCTGTGAATGAAGGCCCAAAACAAAAACATCACATTTTATCAGTTTATGTGAGCAATAGTTACTAAAAACTAAAATCCTGTTTTTGATATCTGAATAAACATCCTCATAAATCTCATAAAGATCCCATGAAAAAAGTTTTGTCGTACTCTGTTCCTATGTGTTGTAACAAAATGTCAGAGAGATTTTCCTGTATGTTTTGCAAAATTCCTCTTCTCCTTTCTCAGAGGCGTCATTTTTTCCCCACAAACATCCAGTGTGTATAAAAAAAACAAAACAAAACACACAGGTAGTAAATGGTGAAGAGCTTTTGGGGTGATCCAGCCAGCCCCTCAGCTACCAAATCTAGTGTTAATTCTAGCAAAAGTTCCCCATGTGCAACGTCACCAAGAGGAAGTGTCACTGAGGAGAATGTACGGGTCTTTGAAAATCTTTAAAATAAAAAAAAAGGGGCTAAAATCTATGTACAACTATCTGATTAAAAATAACGTAAAAAAAGAATTTGCATAAAAACAAAACAGCCCCACTAACATGTGAACAGATAAGATTATTGTTAATACCATCCAGTCATACCTGTGCATTCATTAACTTTTTTTTTTATTATTATTTTTTTTTTATTATCTATAAATGTCTTGTAAGCTTGCACAGCACATTTAATCACAGCTGGACAGCAACACATGGACTGAATTTCCTCATACAGGTACATAAAAATGTGTAAAATTGTATGTGCTGTGCTGCAGTAATTGTGTGTTGGGATCTGTTGCAGAAAATGTGTGTTGGGCTGTGGTGCAGTAATACAGCAACATTATTGGAGGTAAACACCGATTCAAGTTTCACAAGGGTGACTTTGCACTTTTTCTAATAAATGGCAGTGACTTGTTACAATTATGATCCTTTGCAGTCACACGTCTCCCTCACTCAACTGACAAAACTGCTCAATTCGGATAATAATCAATATTCTGACAAACATAAAAAAATAAATGTCACTGAAAAACCAAGAAACAATCTCTTTGGTTTTCATCTACTTACGAAATAAACTAAATGTAATGCATCATAAATGACAAGACTGACACAAATTTTAAAAACGGAGTCAATGAAACTCAAATTAAAATCCCAGCCAAAATTAACACTGATTAAATCCAGTCCTTCCCAAATTTAAGTCCCACCCCGACATCCTGTTTCTTGCAATCACAGAAAGATTAAGGTCTCACAGCTATTTCACAGGACCTACTAATGCAATGAGAGCAGTGAGGAGGAGGCATGGCCTGCCTACAGTATGAATTGCTCTCATTTATTCATTTGCATATGTCATAAACAGCAAGACACTGTACAGTACAGTACAGTACAGTAAATGGTCAGGCAGTTAAGTTATCAGCTCAAGTGATGAGGTGAGGCAGGAGGTGACTTGGGGTTCCAATAACGGTTAAAAACCTGAAGTAAACGTGATGGCTTGGAAGGATTAAGAGATGACGTTTGTTCCCTCATGATCACGGCTACAAGCTTCTCAGTCACTGTCGCTCCGCTCTCCTCTCTGCAGGAGTCTCTTTCCGCTGGAGGGCAGAGGGACCTCATGTTTCACAGAGACCTTGGACTTGGTTTTGCTGTGGAGAGAGAGCAGGACAAAAAGGTGTGACGCATGTGAAATGGTTTTAATGACAATACTGAAGTTAGGACACACTGGAGGGTGCATCCACACCAAACTTGGAGAATCCTTCACAATTATTCTGGCAGATAGTGTTTGCAGCATAAACCGCAATGTAATATCAAAACATAGTAACTGTTTGCAAAGTGTTTGTGAATGTTTATTAGCTCAGTTATTTTAGTTGTTTTTTTTTTTAAAGCATACATAGTGAAAGACCCTACTGTTCAGAAATATTACAGTGATCTGCTGCAGTGTTAAAGTCATGTTTAATCATTACACACAGTGACCTCTAGTGGCAGGTGATCTCGACAAAAAACAGTAATAAAGGTTCAGCATTTAGCCGCAGCTTCTGGGCAACGCGTCGTTCTGAAGACTGTACAACTTGTTCACTGCAACAAAGGCTCAAACTCTCAACTGCAGCCAAGATAATGACAGGCTACATGCGTG
Source organism: Seriola lalandi dorsalis (assembly GCF_002814215.2). NCBI lineage: Eukaryota > Metazoa > Chordata > Actinopteri > Carangiformes > Carangidae > Seriola > Seriola lalandi. The sequence continues at coordinate 87,289 of NW_019523255.1, read as the reverse complement.
GATCAGTCTTGAACAATCGAGCTAGAAGTTTGGCCCACTAAAAGTAATTGAGGTTGTTCTGATGCCTAGGAAGTGGATTCATTTCTTACCTTTCTTTGTCAAGCAGCTCCAGGCCATCGTTGATTTTCTTTAGCATTTCATAACGCTCACGACCATGAACCTGCAACAGAGATCATAGGAAAATTATTCACAGCGTGGAAAACCTTGTGAGGAAATCTAGCTTTGCAACAGTATGCATCTTTACTTACACGCAGAACATAGACATCCTTGTCTTCCTCCTCTGCACTGGAGGCAGACTTGGACTTCTTCACAGAAGTCGAGTCAGGGGCAGGAGTGCTCTCTAAACAAACCAAAGTGAGGTTAGCAAGGAAACAGAAAGCAAGGATGGAAACTGAAGTCCAGTGTAATCCAACAAAGACATACTTCGTTTTTTGGTTTGCTTGGTGCCGTTCTGCGCCTTGGTGCTGTTGTCCTCCTCTGTTTTGCGGTCCCTGCCTGGACATGCGCAGACACGCACCTCGAAGCATCTCCGGCCGAGCACCAGTCCCCTGGGAAGGAGATTCATAGTAGAAAGGGTCAAAAATGCTTCCTGGACTGCATGAACAAAAATCAACAAAGACATCTTGAAGACTTCCTGAGCAGTAAAATAAACTTACAGCAGTTTAAATAAAATGTGAACAAACATATCCATTCACACTGCGTCTCCCAT
>NW_019523255.1:49254-86560 GCF_002814215.2 Seriola lalandi dorsalis | reverse complement strand
CCCCCCCCCCCCTCCCCCCACCGAAAAGATTCGTCAGCACTCCCTCCACCCTCAACACATGTGGAGAAAGAGAAGTAACACTTACTCTGGAGACTCGAGGGTCAGGATGGTGAGGATAGGCCTGCGGTTCATGCCGCCCATGCAGGAGCTGTTGCACATGAAGCTCAGCAGGATGGTTGTCATCTCTGAACCCAACTGAAACAGGAAAATCATAACAATTTTTATTCACTGCTGGCTGAGGTCTATACAATTAGGGTGAAATGATAACTTAACTTAAAGAAACCGTCCCGGGCCTCTCATTAAAAAAAAAATTTAAAGGTTGTATTATGTTGAAAGACATTTTCATGCAGAAAATGTACTTATGTTTTTGTAAGCACCGGAGCCATTTCAAAGTTCATATACTCACATACATGATGCTTAAAAGGTCACATCATAGGAAATGCGAATGGGTAAAAAGAAAAAAGTTGTAGAAAGTGTAGACATGTTCCCCTTCGGACAGATCAAGTGGGGCAGCAGTACCTGGGGGGGCTCATAAGGGACCGTCACACTCTGCCTCTTTGTGTGTGGATCTTCAAAATACTGAGCTCTCTGGCTGCCTTCCACTCTGATCAGATGGCTGCGATGCTCTGCAGCTGAACAGGAAAAAATAAATGTTTTAATTAAAATCACCTCGGCTTTATTATACTCACAATCAGATTCTTCCACTGCATATACAAGCAAATTTTTCACTGAAACATTTCTACTTACTATCTTCATTCTGGTGATGTGGACATCTGCGAACCACATCAGCCACATGCTCCGTCTTCTTATAAACTGCTGTGGCCCTGAGGACAGCACCCTGAGGAAGCTCCTTGCTCACCAGCACTTCCACAGGGGTGGTTTTTGCCAGCTGGCAGTAGAGCTTGTTGAGAAGCTCCGAAAACTGAGAGGAACACAGGGAGAAAGCCAGACACCTTATTGTCTGTACATTTGTGGGGAAGCAGAGCTGTGAGAACATGAAAGGATTAAATAAAACCGAGCAGTCGTCTGAAATCTGCTTCAGTAAAAACGGGCAGAGACTAAGACACTATCCTTGAAGTTTGATCAAATTCACGTAAACTACACTTTCTACTCTCAGAAAACCAAACACAAACTACATATTAAGCTTTCCTGATCAGTCATCCCAAATTAATCACATAGAAAAACAAATTTTTTACCTGCTTTCGTCTATTTTTAACCATTTCAATGCTGGAGCAAGACAGTGCAGGAACATGTCCCGTCATGTCAGGGCAGTACTTTACCATCAGACTGCACTTCTTTCACAGAGCACAGCACAAGTCGCAGGGGCGGGAGTTTCAGTGCAGACCACCCTAACCCTAAACTAAACTACCCAATCAGGGCGCGCTGCTGCTTGAGTCATCGCAGAGAAATTGATGCCATTGGCTCTTCAAGTACTGTGACTGACTACAGACCTTAAAATTTAGCGAATCGTCACAATGAATAAGATTCCATACAAATGCCACCATGAGGGATACGAAAGAACGGATTTTTAACGCGTCGCCAAGGTAAGATATTTTATTTTACTGTTAATCAAAAACAGGTTCCAATGTTTTATACCTTTTAAATAACTTTATGGGTGATGACAAAGTCAGACACCAGCCAGCGAGTTAATTAAACTTTTCAAAAGTCAGAATTTGAAAGTTAGATAAATTAATTTTAATTTGCTTAATTAAAACAATACTCAAAAGGAGCAGAGTTTCTTTCATATAAAAATTAAACTATGGACGGAGGAAACTCAGTTTAACAGTGAATGGCGCCTCACTGCTGAGCAGCTGTTGGAATCTCTTTTGTCTCAGGCGAGGGACTCAAACAGCAGACTTGTGTTTGGTTGCAGGATAATCTGCTGCGAGTGCTGTTTAGCGTACCATTTTTGATATAGTATTTAGATCGAGTGTAATTCTGATAAAATTATGCACTACACGCAGCAAGCACAGATTTCTGCTGCTGATGTTGTTGGTCATTTGTCGGACATTGATCAGAACAGATATAAGTACTCTGGTACATGTACCGTTTCAAGTAATGCGCAGAAGATTTACCAGTCAGTTTAAAAAAAAATAAAAAAATAAAATCAACAAGTAAGTAGAATTTCTAAATTTTGAACACTCAGCCCTGGAGTTACTTACAGTGGAAGTGACGGATTTGGCTGTGCCAGACTTCTGAAAGCGAAGCTGAAATCCATATTCCCCAGGATAGTCAGTTGTAACTGGGACGGTGGAGGCCGGGGGATTAACACCATCTTTAGTTAATGTCTCTGGGGGTAGCTCAAACAGATTCTCATCAAACCCTTCAGTCAGCACTTCAGGTAACTGCTGCAAAAGGACAAAAATTAGAGTGTCAGTTATGCCTCCATAAATAAATTAAGTTCAGATTAGTGTTACCATCATCTGAATATTGACAATAGAAAGCTTTCCTCTGCAGCAGTTCAGTTTAATTTTACAGAACAAGTGCACGGGTAGGCATGCTCACCAGCATGTACATTTGTCCATCGGGCCTCCACTCAGACACGCTTGTTGCCGCTGGGATGGTGGAAATGGAGGGAGTAACGCTGCAATAACAAACAAGCAATCCTGTTAGCTTTTCTTGAGTAAACTGACAATTTAAAAATATTATCCACTATCAAAACATTACTTACACACTCTCCCACAGCTCACGAAATGAATCCTGGCTCAGAGGCAGGTTCTGGCTCAGGTGGAGACTGTCGAGGCTCTGCTCTTCCATTATGCTGTCGTTATATCCCTCCTTTCCCAGCCGCAAAAAATGAGGGAAGAGCTGTGCAGGAGACATGTGGGGATAAACAGGAAGTAAGAACTTGTGCTAGACTGGTGAGGTATGTAACAACTCGATCTGTATTAAACTCCCCATGTGACAAGATGCACCAAGTTAATTAAATATTTTTGAGAGAATTACTTTTTATTATCACCTACTGTCCACCTTTTAGATTAATCGATTAGTCTGTAAAATGACAGGAAATTGTGAATAAGCATTTCCAAGAGGCCAACAAAGTAATTACTTCAATTTGTTTCCCCATATTTGAGAAGATGGACATGAAGATGTTTGGCTTTTTTGCTTTATACATTATTTTAAATGATTCAAATACCAAAATAATATTCTGTCTTTTGAACACTGTAATATACAAACAACAAACATTAAGGACAACATTATTTTTACTCCCAAAATGGGAAAAAAAAACGATGATTCAGTGGTGTAACGTCAATATTTTAATACTTCAGTCTAACAGAGGAATTAATGGTTACTGCCACAGGAAATGCCAGTTCCCTCTCATGAAAATAAAGCAGGCCTTCTGCTCTGTGGGCTGAAACTAACGTTCAGATGTTTAACTACAACTTAATGAATCACACAAATATTCCCACAGACAGCCATATCTCATAAATATGAAATTTGAAGGGAACCCAATGAACCGAGTTCAGCAGCCCTAAAAACAAACAACACGAAAAACCATTCAAACTGCTAACGTTAGCCCCGTCCATTTTGTCGAGCAAGAGGCCCACTCAAACTGGGCCACCGAGTCGGCAATTAACACCACCATAACTTAATAAATATAACTTCATTGTGGTCAAAATGTGCTAATAAACAAATAACTAACAGCTGTGCAACGAGTGTGTAGCGCAGTCTTTTCTGTATTAGCTAGGACTTTGCGCTAGCTTCCCTAGCTAATTACGTTAGCACTACGTTTCGGAATCCGTCCGTCTAATGTTAGCTAACTGCAGCCAAACTTTCTTTACCGGACAAAGCATTTACTGGCTCGCTGCTGTTTGCTTTGACGCGAGGAGTGTACAAACACACACAGCTACCTTGTATGTCCCACTGCCGCTGTCCGATGCAGATGAGTCACTGGAGAGCAGAAGACGCAAAACAGAAACGGTCAAAAAAGCCAAAATATTATGGCTTACAACGGAGCACGTTGTTGTCGGGGATTCCCACGAACAGGACGGGGGGGCGGGCGCGAGGAAGAGCAGTTTTTTTTAACAACGCCTAGCGTCCAATCACAGACGAGCTGCTCCTATGACGCTCCCAAATGCAACACTGCGAAATAACTACTGCTGCTTTCATGACTTTCGGAAATAACACAACTTAAGAACCACTGTACAAAACAAACAGATAATTACATAGGTCATCATCCAAATAACGTAATAAAAGATTTCCCATCGCGCAGAACAAAATTTGGCTTCTTATGAGCTACATACGAAGCATATTTACAATGATATACATCCTTCTCGGCAATAATATTAAAATATTTCCGTCACAATGCTGGTAAACTTACCATAAGTCATGAGTAGATGCGCTATCTATCATAACTGATCATTTCTAAATAAAAAATAAATATATATTGATGAAATACCATAATATTTAATAAAAATGATACTACTATAATACTGACTATAGTGACTAATGTCTGATAGTGAGTTCCACAATGATTTTAGGTCATGTTTATGTTACATTTGAAACAAATAATTACACAAATAAGATATGAAAATATATTTTATTATTTGCCATTCTGTGTTAATGTTGTATGAAGGGGTTTAGAACTTGGATATGAGTTTTTGGTTTTGTCTCTAAACCACCTTTTATGGTGGGGATGGACTTTTCTCATGTCTTAGGTGTATGTTGTCTTGGTAGCAGTTGGATGCTGATTTACGTTAGCTAAACTTTAAATTTATTCAAGCTTATTTCCAATTTTGTTTTGTTCCAGTTTCTCTAATATTTAAAGGGTTATTTTATACCTTTCTTCATGGGGTGTTTTTTTTTTCGATGAGCACTCGAAGGCAACATGACGACATAATGACAAAAAGGAAATGTAAAATAAATTTTAAAAAAAAATAGAAAATGTAATTTTTCTGAACAAATTGCTGTGGGATCACTGGCTTCTGCATGCTGAAGCTAAACTGTGTCGCTGGCCTGAATTTGTATGAAGTATCTGAAGTAGTATTAAGAGATGGGAAAAACTGGAAAGGGATGAAGAATCCAAACTGTATTGTAAGCAGTGAATGTAACCAAAAATGAATGAAAGTTGAGAGTGTGAATGAAAAGAAGTGGTTGAAGATGGATGAGAAGTTGTGGAAAACTGGAGATTTTGTTGATGTATGTTTTATTGTTTAAAAAAACATTTTAAAGATTTTCTTAGGTGTTTTTTCTTTTTAATTGAAATGGGGTCCTCTGTAGAGTCACAAACATGTATAATCGTTGGTCTAATCGTGACTAAATTCCAAAAACATGTTATACAACTTGTGAAACTCAAATGTAACTTGAATTTGGTGATTTTAGTTTGTTCCTCTAACAGTTTTTCCTCCGACAATCGTGATATGGGACATGTCCATCTTTGGCTGATGAACCGGCATTATGTCTTTGCTTCTGTCTCCTTCCAGTGAAGTCAAAGGTCAACTCTGAATCCTTATCCCTGGAGCGGGCAGGGTCAGTGTCTCACTTGAAGAATGTGAGAGATGGTTTCCCCCTGAAAAGGTCTGGACATCTCCCTCCCTTCCTTTACATTGCGCTCGGATTGTGTTAAAAAAAAACACAGTTTCAGTTGAAATCATCTGATTTAACATTTTCAACACTGTGACCTGATTTCATAATCTGCTCCAACAGGCTGGATGACGTCACCTCTCACCCTTCAAACGCCCCTGTGCTGGTAAGATACACTTTTATGCCACTGGGTTGAAAGCTGGGGAGAAACGCAGAGGAGGACTTCACTGACGCGGCTCCGGTCATGCCACTTGTACCACGCTGCTGGTTTCTTGTCCTGAACTGGCACCTGGAGTCACATCCAAAGACTACGTGCTGAATGTTGGTTCTCGTCCATCTCTCGGGGTGCATGGCGGTTATCGGTGCCACTTTGGGGCTTCGTGGCCGTTTGACCTTTGAGTGAATGTGCATGTGTGGTGCCAACGAGTCCACTGTGAACCTGATCCTGAGTGGCACTACATATAGATACAATAGTGAGATCTGACAGAAGAGGAGCAGGCTGGACAGAGAGAAGAGCACTTGCATAGTTAGAACATTGGTGCAAATGGTTTAGTGAATCTGATGCTGTGAGAAATTTAATATTTTCTCGTAGTGTGCAAGAGGCTGCATGTGTGCGTGTGTTTTTTGTGTCTTTTGGATACACTTGACTGCAGGCATATGGCAAAGATCTTCATACATAAGAGTGAACTTTCTTCCTGTCTATCTGTGATTTTGATGGCTGATCATTATATTTCAAAGCCAGTCCACAGATCCATTTAGTTGCCCTTCTTTTTTGTTTGAGCGTGGTAGTCTTTCTGCATGGTTTCCTCTGTTCATCGTAATTCAGTCATAAGGTGTTTTGCTGTGTGGAGCCAGACTGAGTCGTATGCTCCGCACACGATTTTCCCAAGGAGCCATGAGAAGGCTGAAACATATAGCCTGAGCTACATGCTGGATCTAGTGCCAGTCCATGTGAAATGTGAACTTGGTCTCAGTGGGCCTGTATTATTTGAAGCATCATTTATATATTGTCAGGCCAGCACAGACAATTGTTTAACATTTTTTAAAGTCTTGTATATACTGTATATATTACAGTTTTAATTAATGTAAGAAAGACACTTTCATTTATTATTTGTCAGTAATAATAAAATGTTTCCCCTATGGACTAAATGTGCTTCTCCTACACAGTTTATTTCACCTCTCTACTGTGTCAGGTCACATAATGTTGCCTTATCTTTTGATACGTCTGGAAATGAGAAACTTTTCCCACCACATAAAAAAAAATGTATAACTTAATAAAGTATATGTACATAGCATCTAAAACCCTCATCACTGATGTTTGTTTCAAAGGTTTGTGAACATAAGAATTCCTCATTTTTCTCTCAGCAAACAACTGAAGTCATGTGGCATTTTGGTACAAATGTCGCCTCGCACGCGCCGACGTTGACCTTACAGTGCAACACCTGCTGTCCATCACGCAACTCCATTTACTGTAACATGATTTTGAACCAGCTGACCTCACCGACCACATGCGCGCGCACACATGTGCAAACACACACACACACATACATAGGCAGGTCATGACAAGGAGGAACAGTATTTACACAGGCTCTTTTGCTACATCACTTGGGTGAGTAATAAAGGGCAGTCACATGGTGTGTGTGTGTTTGTGTGTATGTGTATGTGTGTGTGTGTGTGTGTGTGTGTGTGAGTGTGTGTGTATATGTGTGTGTGGTGGTGTGACTTTTTGTTTCAGATAACAGTAAAACATGCACTAGTTTCCACTTTGGTGACAACACAGGTGACTTTTTGCTCTGTGAAACGGCTCAACATTGGTTTCTGGTTAAAAATGTTCTGCATGGTTGTGAGTGTGAGCGTATTTATACCGTCTCTGTCTTGTGGTTCAATCATTGCTCTTGGCTCCATCTGTGTGAATCGATGTGATACCTTTTGTAAATGTAATATTATCTCTGTCTGTTCCTAGTTGCGTACATGAACCCTTAAACTATGCTGGTTGGGGCTCTACACCACTGTTCTGATGGAGTAATGTTTCTCTGCATTTAGTCAGAGTCACACACATACACATGACTGCGCTTGAGGCCCCTGGCTTTGGATGAGGGGTGTCAGGTTCTCCCACTCTTTCTCAATGTGCGAATGAGGGCAGCAAAAGGAAAAGGCAAAGGGGCTGAGGAGCGAGTGGTGTGAGGTGGGGGGTGTGTCTGCAAGGGCCGGGCTGAGATCTTTTTATTGAGAGATCTAGAGCAGATATTTTTCCACTGAGCTCTTTGGCAGATATGTACTTTTCCCGCCCAGTGCAACCCTCCCACAACACACCCCCTAATCTCCGCCTCGGACGGCCCCAAACTTTCCCTAACCACGCCTACACCGCCAACTCAGGTGGCACAGCTCAAATTTAGGGTCCACCTGTTGCCTGCTGGAAGTGGATTTAGCTTTGTTGTGTGCAACAGAGGGGGGAGGGGGGGTTTGTGGAACAGGGTGAGCTTTGGTGTGTGACCTCTTTGGCATGTGATCTGAAATAGAAAGGGATTTATGGTTGTTGGGAAGACAGACAATGGCAACCAGGACGTCAAAGACGAGCCCCTCTTTGCCGCCCCTGAGAAATGTCGAGTCACGGCTGGTTGGACTCTGACTTGGGTTCGTCTAAGGTCCAGCACATATTTTACTTTAATGGGTGATGCTTCAGAGATTTGTGGGTCCAAAAATCTGATTAGTAAACTGTAATTGTAAATCCTGCAACCTATGAGGGAGAAAAAGTTGGATGCATCTCGTCTTTGTACATGAGGTTCTTTTTGAGTTCTGGTCTGTCAGTCTGCCTCTGTTGTGTATCCAGACTACAGTTTATAATTCTTTAAAAGACCAGTCCACCTTATGTAACATGGTTTATAAAACTGGGCCCTGAGACCAAATTTGGCCTTCAGCAAAGCCCATGAGCTCCAGTCCTTGATGAATAATTGTTGATTTAACCAGGAATCTTAAAATGTAATCACATCCCTCATCTCACTTCTATCCTTCATCTCTTGAGCACCATAAGAACAGCCAGAACACCATGTCTGTTAGATCCCACCAGTCTTCTCTTGGTCTTCTTCCTGTACACATGCTCTGCATCTTCAGCCAATGGTAGTTAAGGTCAGGAGAGCGTCCTCTGTCGCTCACGAGCCCACGGGGCCTCTCTTGAGTAGCAACCTTACCCATACACCCCCCACCGCCCACCCCGCCCTTCCTCCTCACCTCTTGTCCCCACCCTTCCCTCTGAATACGGAGAGAGGTGTGCACGTGGGTGTGCGGGTGTCACTCTATTCCCAGCTGGACGGACACAACACAAGAAGGGAGGACATCCCGCAGGACAGGACGCACAAGTCTGGGCTTCCCTTTTGGATTTTACTTTTCCACGCGCTTCTGGCGATAAAGGGCTCTAGGTTAAAGTCGGGGGTTGTTGTCCTGCTGGCGGAGTTTCACTTGTCTCCATTTGGCACCAGACGCGTCTGTCTCCGACCGCCACTTGGTGTCTGGAGCTGCTGAAGTCATGCCGGCCGGGTTTCATCAACTCGGAGGGGAGGTAAGTTTTTCTAGTGAGCTTCCCAGAGTTCATAAATGCGGTTACGTTTCTTTTTGACTCACAAAAGTTACGTGACTAGTTGTGTGCTGTACGAAATTTTGCGTATTTTCATTTGGAGAGGTTTTACGCACGGGTTTATCTCCGTATTTGCGCAAAAACTGTGCGTGAACTGGTAGGCTTCGTTGTGCCAAATTGCAGTGTGTCTCGTACAATCCAATAAATAAGCAAGATCTAACTGACTGTTCTGGCAAAAAGTAATCTCAAAATAAAAATGATATAATATCACATTAACTGACACGAGTCTTTCTTATTTCTCCCAGCTTTAAAATAGCTGGTGTGGCCTCTGCGTTGGAAACATGTAAAGCAATGGCCTCTATTGTAATTTACCTAAAGTCTAAGATAATGAAAAATTAAGAACATTATGAATCTATAAATACCATCTCCTTGCAACAACTAATACAGTATGAGTCAGTCTCAACAGGAAGAACTAACATCATGACCGGGCTCTTGCCCTTATTTATTTCTGAGTATGACCTTGACCAGGAAAATATCTCAGTTTACAGGTCAGAGCTCAGTATTGTGGGTTTTTAAGGCCACCCAGTTTGACTGGTTCCTTCACCACCCTCATAAACAATGCCCGTGTTGTATGCTCCCATCCAGCTCTCTTTGAAGAATCAATTCTTGGTTAGACGGATACAGGGGTCAGTTTTTATTAAGTGTGATGTTCTTTTGATTCATGATGGCTTAATCTCTTTTTGGACGGTTGTCTGTGACGCCATCAAGACAACAGTTTCTCAAGCTGCTCCACTGCTGATAAAATGGTCACAGACTGAGTGAGAGTCACACAGTCTGTGTCTGTGAAAGGTTGATGTTCCAGTGGGAACTTCTATTAGCTCAGAGGTTTTAATGGAAAATGAATCCCTTAAGCATGGAAACTCAAATAGAGGAAAAAAGGGTACTCAACTGTACAAGAGGATAAGTTAATGATAAAATGCTACTTGTGTTTTGGCGTTGTCCTTCTATTAGAGTCGTTATATTTATTAACCAGGCTCTTAAATGCAAACACAGATTCATACCTGATACGTGAAAAATAAATGAGTAACTGCACATTTAGCTGTGAGGAAGTTTTAATGAAACACAGTTGGTATGAAGTGTTAATAGAGCATAACTGGCTGCTTCTAATGTTTGTTTTTTTTGGGGTTTTTTTTTTTTTTTTTACCTTTCTGCAAGGACACGTGCACACAGGCAAACACACACCCTTTTGTTTTGGTTCATGAATACTAAACAGCATTTATCTACAGACTCAACACAGCAAGGTCAAAGAAGAGTGTTACTGACACACACTAGCTCACACCAGCTTTGCAAGAATGATCCACAGAATAGAATAGAAAACCACACAGTAGAATGGGAAGGTGAATTTTGGCCACTCAAACCCAGGACCAAACTTTAAAAATGTTGTTTTGTTGTTGTGAGGTGAGTCCATCAAAACGTCAGCCTTTCAGAAAGCATTGCTGTTACCGTGATGGGAATGTATTTTTTGAACTGAAGTCCTCCAAAAGTTGATAAAATCACCATAAAAAAATCACCAGGCTTTTCTGTCGTAGATAAAAAGTCTCATCTGCTGCTTATGAAATGGCTCTTTGAGATTTTAACACACTTCGCAGGAGGGGAAGACTTCCTCTCTCCAAGGTCGTCTCGTCTGTCACCGTGGAGACAGGTGCCCGGGGCGTGATGGGAAACTGGGGGGAAGCTAAAGTTCAGGCATCAACAGTAAAGTAGCCTGTGAAGTCATGGACAGCGCTGAATAGATTGTCTCTCATCAGCATCACAGTTATATTTAGTTGATGTTAGTGGAGCAGGGCTATGAGTGTGTGTGTGCATTGAAACCAATCCCAGTTGTCCACTTAAGCTCTCTTATTATTTGACATTATTAACTTATCCTCTCAGTATTACTCACCATTCTGAAAATAAATAGGTTGAAATGTTTTGTTTACGTCTTTAAATGTGTTTGTTTGCGTGTGTGTTTTATTCCAGACAGTGACAGGAACCCTTGCTCTCTCAGTCTTCACTGCTGTGCTGGGATCTCTGGAGTTTGGATACAACATCGGCGTCATCAATTCACCTCAGAAGGTTCAAACCGAGCACTGACGTTCAAAAATAACAAATAACATCCCAAGATAATTTCTGTTTCTCAATATTCCCTCATTTTACAACAGCGTGTGTTTGATGCTAACAACATCCCCACCACGCTGCCTCGAGGCAAACTGTGACTGAGATAAATGCAGGAGGAGTAAGATGAACGTTTAATCTTTAGGAGTGGAGGACTGTAAAAGCCGGGTGGTGCATCCGAGTAAAGCAAAGAGAGGAGATGTCCGTCTGTCCGGCTCATGAAGAGAGGGGTCTTAAGTGATTCGTTCCCTGCCGTCTGTTGCTGTATGCACACACACGGTGTCACTGTCTGTGTATTTGAAGTATGAAGTCACGTTCAAATGAGATAAATGTACTTGAGCCAAGTCCAGGTGACTTGGCCGCTGGTATTCAGGCATCTGCTGATGTCTTCCCTTGACCCTCGACTGCAAACTCCACTCATCTGACGTATCCGCAGAGACACCAAAACCAAAATAGATGGATCTAACATGTTTTAATGTGTGTGTTGCATTTCGACAAGCTTTTATTAGATTATCTTAATATACAGAATAAATTGTACAGGAAATTCTTGATTTAATGCCTGTTACTGATAGATTTTGCATTATGCATTGTGCATCTTCCATATGGATTTTTCTTTGTTAGTATCCACTTTGCTGTGTTAATAAAGCACTTACATTTTTATGAATGTAGCTCCTGCTCAGATGCCAACATTAAAAGCCCGGTCAGTTTCTATGTGTGTGCATAAGAGTGTGTAAGTAAATCTTCCTCTCTTAAAAAAAAAAGGTTAATTAATTTCCTCTTTGCTCCTTGAAGTTATCTTTTATTATATATTTAGTGTGCTTAAACAAAATATATTTACTAAATGATTTTTACTTCAGTTCAGTTCAATTCAATTCAATACAACTTCTTTTGTGTACGCAGCAGCTCGACGCCCGGATCAACTCAAAGCTTGAAACATTTGAAGGCTATGAGCTTTTATGTGGAATTTTTTTAAATACATGAATAAAAAACTTTATCTATAACATAAATCATGTAATTGGATACACACAGTAATGTAATGTAATATATATTTAGGAAAGAAAAGCTGTGAGAAGGAGACAGCAGAGGGGATAAAGGACTGTAACAAACCCTGCAGGGCACCTTAGATATTCAAACAGACGACATGCTTCAAACTCCAAACCCCAGCTTACCTGTTTTTTTATGGAAATTGTTTTGTTCCTGCAACAGATCCCTTACCGGGACGACCTGCTGTTGGAAAATTCTCAGTATTAATTCATTAATTCATTTTCCACCTTTGCGTCCCTGTACAGATCATTGAGGAGGACTATAACGCTACATGGGTGCACCGGTATGGAGAGCCCATCCCCACAGGGACCCTCACCTCCCTCTGGTCCCTGTCTGTGGCCATCTTCCCCATTGGGGGCATGCTCTCCTCCTTCTGCGTGGGTTTCGTCTCTGAGTGGTTGGGCAGGTAGGGAAACAGGATGTCACATCGCTCTAATTTCGGTCTTTCTTGTAGAAGTGAAAGTTTTTCTTGTGTCTTGCTACATGAACCCGAGCTCATGAAAACCTTTGAAAATATTTCATATAGTCCTGACAGTCAACCATGTCAAATTACGTTGGGATTCATCAAAAATGTACGTTATACTTACACAATGAAATGCATGAAAGCTAAAAATAAAAAACAAAAACGAAAAATTGCCACTGACACTGGACCATATTTCCTGAATGCCGAATTCATCCTGAGTACAGTTTGTGTTGGACAATAAAATAAAGTAAAACATTTCAGGGGGTAACTCTATGAGTATCATACACCTCTGCGTGGATCCAAAATGGATCCCATCCTGGTCATTCACGATGTTCCACTTCGACCCAGTTTCCCGCTGTAACTGGAGCTGGGATGCAAACTGGACTGGAGCCTACATCTTCCACTGACTGAAAGGGGATCTTAACAGAGCTGACAGTCCTGGGTCAGGAGGGGTGTGTGTGTGTGTGTGTGTGTGTGTGTGTGTGTGTGTGTGCAGCAGCAGGGGTCACCCGGTGGCACGACGATGGCAACTGCTCTGACCTCCGAGGTCAAAGTGCTTTAGATGTAACTGTATCTCGTGTGAACACGGACGTCTCCTTTAACACCAGGTCTTATTGTTTGGTGAATGAGACGAGAACAGGAGGAGCGCTGAGCGTTTACCATTTATAGTAAAAACCTGTTTTCTCGGTTGTTTCTTCACTTGAATGTTTGAGCTTGACGGTGTAGAATGATGTCACATCACAACTAGAAACCAATCGTGGTCCAGTTTGTAACTTACATAAGAGTGATGTGGAAACTTGACACCTCCAGTGCACATACGCTGAGAATGGAAAAGGCAAGAGGAGACATCTTGTGTCCAGCAGTTAAACCTTTGAAGTGATCAGTGTATATTAACACGTTCTGGATTTTATGTCTTAAAACATGGGGGGTCGGGGGGGGGGTCTTTACTATCTCGATGTTGATTGTTTAGCCTTAGGTCCCTCTGTCACTGCTGCTCTAGCCATTGTTCTGGACAACTCTTTGTCATGACTTGAGAAGATAAAGATCTAAAAATATCTTCAAAAAATGGATTGATGACAAAACAGCGAGTCCTGTTTCACTGTCATATTCAGATTAACCTCGATGGGAGCCCTGACTGACTTCTCTCTGCATCCACTTGTCAAAGCCGCCTGCACCTCTGACATCATCTGGCTTTTCTTTTTTTTTTTACAGAAACTACTTGTAGATTCAGTCAGGCATCAGGTGACTAACTGAAGCCTTCAGTGTTTTTGTGTGACACTGCCCCCTGGAGGCTAAAGTAAAGTATCACTAGCTTTCCATGTGGAGGCAGAAGGACACAGCGATTACATGGACAAAAGAGGAATGTCCAGTGGAATCTATGAAACCAGTAAAATCTTTTTCTCGTGGTGTTCATACATTGTATTCAATGTCTACTTCTTCACCCACCACTACACTGTATCTTTATATCTAATTACAGACTATCAACCAAGCTGCCCTATGCATAATGTTCATCATCCTGATGGAAAAATGTCTGTTTTAATTGTTCTATATACATTTTTTTGGACAAACATCGTGACCTGGAAGGTTTAGGTTCCAGTCTGTAAATGTACCGACTTAAGTTATCAACAATCATTTGTAAACAGACAATAATAGTTATTTTTAAGAACGTATTTTAACTTTTGATAGCAAAATCTGTCAAATGCTCAAAGAAGTTAATTTACTATTAACAGTGGTTGAGTTAATGTTAATCTTCTGGATGACACATTAAGACTTTTGTTTCAAATGTAACACCAACTCTGACCCATGGATGTCATCAAAAAAAACCCTCACTGATAATGGTAATGACAGAGGTCAGATTTAAATCATATTTGATGGGATTCAGAGTCAGGATTAAGAAGCATAATTCCAAATATATGTATCTGTGTTTCTCCAGGAGGAAAGCCATGCTCATAAACAATCTGCTGGCCTTCATTGGTGGAAGTATGATGGGTTTGTCCAAGCTCTGTCGCTCCTTTGAAATGATGATCTTCGGACGTTTTATCATTGGTGCCTTCTGTGGTGAGCAGTCCGCTTCTCCGATCTTTGTGTATTTGTCTGACAAATTTAAAATCACAGGAAAGTATTTCAAAGTTAGACCATGCTCCTGTTTAATATAGAGTTTATCTGACTCTGATAAACTCGTCTGTTGTCCGACTTTTCTTCTCTGCAGGGTTGGCGTCAGGCTTGACACCAATGTATGTGGGTGAAATCGCTCCCACGAGTCTGCGAGGGGCTCTGGGCACGCTGCACCAACTGGCCATAGTCACTGGCATTCTCATTGCACAGGTACGACCGCACACTGTGATGCTGATGGTTTACAGATCTTTCTGAACCGTCCTATTTTCTGTCTCCCCATGTTCCATTGTGTCAACAGGGATAAGTGTAAATCTACCTTTTAAATTCTTAAGCTCTCACATCGTGTTCTTCTCCCTGTGCAGATTCTCAGTCTGGAGTCGTTACTGGGCAGTGAGGACTTGTGGCCTGTCCTGATGGGTTTAACCGTCGTACCAACTGTACTTCAGATGGCACTTCTTCCCTTCTGCCCCGAGAGCCCCCGATTCCTCTACATCGTCCGCTGCCAGGAGCACCACGCCAAGAGCGGTGAGCAGGCCCGAGACATCTTTAAGGTCTTGATCTTGTCTTTGAATGAGCTTTACATTTACAACAATGGTTGGACTTCACTACTCTAGCTAATCACTTACAGTACATTACCCAGCTATCTGTCGACCTACTTAAGCACTGTTGGGTCACCTTATATAACGTTTATGGGGCTAAATGTACAAGAACAACTGTCTGTATATGTAGGATTTTAAGTCCACCCTCCATAACAAATTAGAGACTCTGTGGGTTCCAAGTTGAATTTTCCTTGAAGACGTGGTGGCCAAAATGTCCTCTCTCCCCGACCATTCACACTTCTCGACTCTCACTCCTTACATGCCTCCTTTGTGCAGGCCTGAGGAGGTTAACGGGCAGGCAGGAGGTGGGCGACATGCTGGCAGAAATGAAAGAGGAGAAGAGGAGGATGGACATGGAAAGGAAGGTTTCCATCCTGGAGCTCTTTCGCTCTCCACTCTACCGCCAGCCCACCATCATCTCCATCTTGCTGCAGCTCTCCCAGCAGCTGTCTGGGATCAACGCAGTGAGTTGGGGTTGCTTTAAACACTGATTTAGTTATTGTGAGTGATCCACAGCTAGACAATTACTTTATTAGTTACAATTCAAGGTCCCCAAAAGGAAAGTCTCTTAAAAAAACAGGAATCAGTGCACTATAATATTGACTTAATTGATCTAATCTTGTTTACCCTCTGGCAGATTTTCTACTACTCCACTGATATCTTCAGGAAAGCAGGAGTGCAGAGTGCAGACTATGCCACCATAGGAGCTGGTTTGGTAAACTGTGCCTTCACTGTGGTCTCAGTGAGTAATTACACCACCGTGCCTTCACCTTTGCCTTTTTGATGTGCTCCCTCTTTCTTAATACACAAGAATTCAATTTTAAGCATTAGATCTATTTTGAATTTAGTACAATAAACATTACAATCCTGCCATGAACCAAAGTGGGTCTCTATTACTGTTTAACATTGTTATCAAAGAGTAAATAAGATAGCAGAGGAGGCTGGCCACCGTTTTTTCCCGTGCCTGCCTCTCAAACATTCCTGACTACAAACAGGACAAGCTAGGTTTGGCAAGTCAAGATGTTTCAATGTCATTAAATGGGTCAATGAATTTGGATAGTTGAATACCTCAACAGCTAGTGGAAAGATTAATATGAAATTTGGTACAAACGTTCATGTCCTCCTCAACTGTAATCTGCTGTAACAACTTTGATGATGCCCTGATTCTTCATCCAGCACCATCATCAGGTCAAACGGTTAATTTGTCCAATACTTTGGTGGCTCTGTTCCACTTTTTCTTCTTATTAACAGCTCTTCCTAGTAGAGAGGATGGGTCGACGGACACTCCACATGCTAGGACTGGGAGGAATGTGCATCTGTGCCATCATCATGACGATTGCTCTTGTTTTACTGGTCAGTCTCCCAAAGATGCAGGTGTCTTGTACTGTACTGTTGCGGATCTCCACAAACCTCTGAACCTCGTCTTCTTCCACCTGACAGGACAGTGTTCCTTCGATGAGCTACGTCAGCATGCTGTCAATCTTTGGGTTTGTCGCCTTCTTCGAGGTGGGTCCAGGTCCCATCCCCTGGTTCTTTGTAGCCGAGTTGTTCTCTCAGGGTCCGAGGCCGGCTGCGATGGCTGTGGCCGGCTTTTCCAACTGGACTGCCAACTTCATCATCGGCATGTGCTTCCCATATATTAATGTGAGTATTTTTTACTTTAAACAGATGATATGGATTTCCTCAAAAACTACTGATGATGTCCAAGGTTTACTCCTTCTCATGTAATTTAATCTGGATTTCCTCCCGTTCTTACCCAGAAACTTTGTGGGGCATACAGCTTCCTGATCTTCGCAGCACTCCTCCTCTTCTTCATCATCTTCACATTCTTCCGAGTGCCAGAGACACGGGGGAAGACCTTCGACCAGATTACAGCAAACTTCCACGAGCACTCGGCGGGAGGAATGATGGATATGGGCATGGACATGGACATGGACAAGCCCAGCACTGAGCTGGATTACTTGGGGGAAGAAAGTATCAATTGAAAAGTCCCTGCTTGATGAGAGATTGAACTGAGAACAGCCTGGGATGAACTGTGTATATGGGCCTGACGCCAAAATTTTTATTGACATGTATATTGAGGTCGATTGTTATATTCATAGATTGTGGTGCCAAAGCAGTGTTAAAGGTGTGTGACAATTTGGGTGTTTTGGACTTGTCCTATGCTGGTGCCACTGCAATCCAAGGTAAATAGTTAAGAATTCTTTCCTTGACAGAGTCTGAAAACCTACAGAGTAAAAGCTGAAGATGTAAGTTCAAGGAATATGATGCACATAAGGAGAAGGTGTCTGGACTGTTGAGGCATTGACTGCCAGTGTGGTAGGATTTTATGCAATGCACTCAGTTGCAATATTGTCAGAGGTGGAGAGAGGGGAGGATTTCCTGCACTTTATCTACAAAGACATCCAATGTTTTCGGAGCTAGGTTAAAAAACCAGAATATACAGCCACAGGGTTGAGTATACTTGCATATGTTGTACTAAAGCTGGGAACACACTGGAGTGTGTGAGACATTGGTTTCAGATTTCTGTCATTAGTAAAATTCACCTACAAGATCATGTTCTGATTTATAAATGAGATGTTAGTGGCTGTCAATGGTTTGAAACTCATCTGGAAGGAACAAGGTTTAGACCCTAAGTGTGCAGGATTATTTTAGTTGTGTTTAGATGTTTGGCTTCTTTTGTAAATGAAAAAAAAAAAGGTTTGTTGAAAAGCATTTTTATATTCCTTTAAGTATCTGAAAAATACAATTTCAGTACCTATAATCTCAAGGTTTTGAACATGACTAGACAAACTTCTGATACACAGCCCTAGCTCCAATGATATTATGCCAACTGTCCAATGTGACCCACTAATTCACCCTGACGATCTTTTGGATAAAAAAAAAAACAAAAAACAAAACAAAACAAAAAAAAAAAAAAACAGGCTCAAAGTCTTCATTGTCTAACTGGGGTTTCAATCGTGAGGTGCATTCCCAGCTTACGCTAAGGCAAAGTGCCAACACAAAGTATTTTTTTGATCTTGTGAAACTCATTGCACATGTAGAAATGCTACTTTTAAAAAGAAACAATATTTATCTATTTTAGTACTTCATCTGTACATATAGTGTGTCGTTTGGTTGTTGATACAGTTTTAAGGGTGTGAGGGTCTAAAAGCTTCAATTCTTTATGCACTCCAGTTGGTGTTTAGTTTTGTAAACAGAAGCTTCAGACTAGAGCAAGATGTGCAATTTAAAAGGTTCTGTAAAGAGATCTTGTAGATTCATTTTGTATCACACAAGCATCATGTTTGTATTTTTCCTGCATCTGTCATGTGTGCTGTTTGCCGTCTTCTTTTAATGGTGTGTATCACTACCTTCTGAAGAAAATTTGTAATGAGATTGTTCAGAGAGGACCTGTAATTTGTACAGAGAGAATATTGATGCTGTGGTCATGTTGTGACTAAAGGATGCAAGTACTGTAAATAATGTTACTGAAAACACTTCCATTAATGAGTGACCAATAATATTCTTTAAGTAATCGAATTTTGTTAAAAACATGCAAAGGCAAAAACTGCAAAGCAGTTTCTGTATCTGCAACCTAGACAAGAAATAAGGACTAAATCCTGAGATTTGCAAACATGGTTTATTCATTAACATTTTAAGTATTGACATTGCACATAATCCCCTCCAAAGAATAGCATGCACAAATAAGTAAAACAAGAGAAATAAAGTTTCTTTTCAATCTATCCTCAACTGAGGAGGATGAAGGGAGTAGTATGTTTTAAGAATCGATTGAGGGTCACAGAA
Source organism: Seriola lalandi dorsalis (assembly GCF_002814215.2). NCBI lineage: Eukaryota > Metazoa > Chordata > Actinopteri > Carangiformes > Carangidae > Seriola > Seriola lalandi. The sequence continues at coordinate 67,305 of NW_019523255.1, read as the reverse complement.
CTAAACTGACTCCCATAATGCACCTCCAACCTCACACCTGCTTGGTTTTCCCCTCTTCAACCAAATTAAGAAGTTAAAATAAAAATCAAGGCTGGTTCCTCTAAACTACTTGATGTGCCCCATCTGGTCAATTAAAGGAAAATAGTTTTTAAAGTGGGGTTGGAATAACTGGGCTACCAAGCAGATTGTCCATTCTTTCCCATTTTTCTTTTTCAAGATGTATTTTTAATTTCTAAACATGCACCCACCACCCACCTATATCCCATTTCTTCCCTATTCCATCCCTCTCCACACAGCGTCTAGACAGGACAACACAAGATGAGGGGGGAAGGGGCCTGAGGGGATGACAGCGAGATGAGGTGGGTTGGAGGATGGGGGAGTGCAGGGAGGGGAGCAGTGCATGTGTTCTGAAATAGGTCCAGTCCTCCAACCCTAGGACCTATGAGAAACAAAACAAAAAATGAAAATAAAAAAAAATAAAAAAACACAAGGGAGACACAGGGATTGAAAGAAAGACAGACACAAAAAGACACATCTTACTCTCAAACAAGGATTATATTAATCTAAATCCAGGTTTCCAGAGTTTGAGCAAAAACATTCCCTGCATTAAGATTCAGTCCAAATGTACGCAGTCTTTAGAGACTCGACATAAAGTCCTTTCCACTTTAAATCCATTATCTTGACTCAACAGCCCGTTAATGTCCGTCATCCTGCTCTCTGTAAAAGATAGCCAATGTGGGACGTGTAGCACAAGAAGTGCAACCCTACACCCTCATGTCTCCCACCCCGCCTGACCCAGGGTTGCACCACATTAAAGTTGGTCCCACCTCTTGCCAAGGGTCACGTGACTGTCCTCTCATTGACGTCACTCTGTTGGGGCTGGGACTGTTGTGGCAGCTGCCTGCTGTGGGGACAGACAGTTAAGATATTTGTGTCATCACAACACACAAATGGTAATACAAATACTATAATAGAATACAAAAAGAGGGAAAGTCTGAGAGGTTTAACACCTTACCTCAGGTGATTTGGGTGTTTTTGCAGAGGCTTTAGGGGAAACCTTTGGTGATTTTGATGCAGATTTCAAGTCAGCTGGTTTTGAATTCTGAGGGGGGGTACCAGGCTCTGATGCAGACTTCTCTGTATCATTCTGCAATGTGTGCAAGCAGAAAGATTGTCTCAAGCATGCAACAGTAACAGTTTTGAGATCATTTTTCATGTATTTTAGGATTTGGTGTAGGAACAAAGTAGATTTGCCTTTGGTATTTGACCGTACTGAGACAGGACACATTGATAGAAAAAGTGAAAACATGCAATAAGTGTTCCACAGCCAGTGACACTACAATATTTATGGTATGTACCATATACTGTCAATGACTCTGACCATTTTGGGCCATACTAAAACTTAAATACATGTCGCTAAACTGCTTTCATCCACAAACACCACTGGTCAATATTCCTTGACATCACATTCTGTTTCAAGGCTGAATGCAGGGAAACTTTGTCTCCAAACAACAACAACATTATTTCTAATGGCAAGTTCTCATTTATTCCATGAATTTTTGTCATTTGGATTCTTTTGGGTCCAAATAGCTCAAGTGTCAATCACAGAGCACTGGATGCAGTTTACCATCCATTAACAATCACTCACTTTTGAGGCAGATGACTCTGAGTTCCTTTGCCTGCGGCGTCTAGTCTGGCGCCGTTGTTTCTGGCCCTCAGCTGCTTCTCCATTGGTCTGTGGGCCCTCAGAGGCCTCCGTCTGCTTCATCTCACCCTGCTCCTGGCTCTCCTCTGGAGCAGCTGCCTGCTCGCCATCTGCACCCTGATCAAAATGTGGGCGAGGCCGGAACGGTCTGCGAATCCCAGGACAGAGACAATATTCAATCGGTTCTGAATTCCTGGAATCCAGAAGTGGAAATGACTTAAAACCTATAGAAGTTTAGGAAGTGATGTCAAGTCACCTGCGGTACGGACGCCAGAATCTACGCCGTTGCGGTCGCTGCGTTTGGTCACCCTCTGCTACTTCATTCTTTTGCTCTCCAGACTCACCCTGACAGAGATCAAGTAACAAAAGCTCAGACTGGTCTGCCACATAACAATTCCTCAGTGGATTTCAGCTGTATCCCTCCCTTTAAAGTAATTATTGCAACATTTAAACAATCTTTCCACAGTTGTTCATTAATTGTATTCTGCTGATTCTACTTTCTTTATTAGAAAACTTGATTTATACTCATTTTTACCAAAGGTTATATTCATATCCTGTCCCCACTGTCCCATACACTTCTTTTCAAGGTTGATAAAGAATTTAAAAAAAATAAAATAAAAAAAATAAAAAAGTATCCACCCCACAGCCATGTCCTTCAGCAAGCTCTACAGGTTGTTGTTTCCGTTGTACACATCCCTCTGCTTACATCTTGTGCATCCTGCCGTGGTCTCTGGGGCCTACGACGGCGCTGCTGAGGTCTCGTTCCATCACTTTCCCCTGATCCCTCACCCTCAACAGTGGCTTGGCCATCTGCTGGTTTGCTCTGGTCACCAGGCCGAGGGCTGCGGGGGAAGAACCGCCGACGGAAGCGGCGTTTGTTGGGTGCATAGCGGCTCCCTTTGACTGGAACACCACCTGGGCCGGTCACATTGGCTGCTTCTGAGCCCTGAGGGAACACCAATGACAGGGAAAATATGGAGAATTTTAACATCAGCAGATATTTGAATTTGTTGCGTTAACACCATATTATCACATGGATTCCACGATTCTTACCTTGGCTGCTTCAATCACATCAAATTCTACGACCTCTCCGTCTCCCACACTGCGGAGGAATTTCCTAGGGTTGTTCTTCTTGATAGCAGTCTGCAGAGATACAGTAAGCATCAAAAGGATGGCATACATTTATATAGCATAAATACACACAATTCTCATCTTACCTGATGAACAAATACATCTTCTTTAGTATCATTCCTAAGAGAAATAAATCATTATTAATAAGCTTGACACATGGGGCCTAAATTAAAATATTTAATTAGACTTATAGTAAACTTAAGTAATGTAAATATGTCCATAACCTAAAGTAACTGAAAGGAGGCAGTACCTGTTTATGAAGCCGTATCCATTCCGCACATTGAACCATTTCACTGTGCCTTGGACCAAGGTGGCTGCAACAGCAGGTAGCACATGATTAAATAGATACCCTATAACATTTCACATATTGCTATACAGCCAGTCACAGACTATACCGTTATCGTACTTGTATCAATGGCAGCCTCGCTAACAAGAAATGAGAGCAATGTGCGTCAATCATTAACAGTAAAAACTTTGAAACCAGGTCTGCACTAGGTCACGAGGGAGGGCTGCTATCAAAGATACACGGTTTCTCACCTCGTAAGAAAGGGGTCACAAAAACAAGTCACCGAAAAACAACACGGCTGCATCGTTGAGTCATCGGTTCTCTTTGAAAACCATCTAAAAAGGCATTTAATTGGCACGTTTGCGTCTCACTATAATGATTTGCACCTGTGAGGGGGCGCGCGTGTGCAACTTGGAGCGCGCGACAGCTGATAAAGAGGAAATTTAGGTCAAGTGTTCACACTGTTAACAGACAGCTACAGCACAATGGACTATGACTTTCTTCTTCCTCTTCTCACTTACAGAAGAAACAGTCATTAACTGAAAGAATTTAACGTCAACGCACGAAAACACGTAAAGAAAAGTAGTCATGTCCTAGTGACGCATTTATGAGAGACAAATCAAACAATTAAATTTTTCAGTTGGCCAGATTAATTGCTTCCATGTTGATGTTCACAGCACAGATTTTACCTCACTGATAGATATAGCTGCGCCACACAAAACCCATGTGTAAAACTGAGGACACGTGTTCCTCCAGAAACGAAACACAACATGGTGTCAAAAGAAGGAGCGATTGACAGTTATTTGTCGACATATCTTAACAGTACCTTGCCGTTGTTGACACAATAGATAATCAACAGTTTCACACATAAAACAGCTCATTTTTATATAAAACTTGACAGCATAATCTGTTCATCTCACTCATATGATAAAACGCACATGAATTCAGACTAAAGTTAGTGGTTTAAAACTTTCCCTGACGGATAAACACTCAAGTTTGAACCAGGAGCACCTTCTGTACCCACCTATGACTTTCCTCTCCGGCTGTGGCTTGTCTTCCACCGGTGCCGATGGTGGAGCGCTCTGCGCCTCGGCGTCGGTCATGCTCGCTGTCGGATTATTACACTTTTACTCCTCTGTCCCCTCCCTCCTGCTCTTCCCGAAACTTTTCTACCGAGCACGGCTAAGTTTTTATCCCGACATCCCCTCGGGTTGTCGTACAGAAGTCGCGCCCTCATTGGTTTCACGAGACCCCGAGCTGGAGTGTGATTGGCTGGGCGCGGTCAGAAATTGGGAGGGAAAAATTGACAGGTGGAGAACAGGTAAGAATGAGAGGAGCCTGATTTTATAACGGGAGGTGTTTTCTTTATATTGCTCTTAGTTTATGGACCATTTTATTAGTGTGAATATGCTGTGTTATAGGATTACTGTTTATGATATGATGAAATATGATGCTATGATTTGGCTTTGGCTCAAATGGATGAGTAACTTCACTGTAAACCTGTCAAACAAATCAATCCTAGATTTAAAGTTCGTTAATGTTTATTACTATGAGGATCCCAATTAGCAAATGCTATAATAAACATACATATTTAAGCATACCCATCATAATAATCATATGACGGCATATAGTCTTGAATAATTTGATACATACCTCTGCTGGTGAAGTGTGAATGAATTTTTGTTATCTAGTTGTCAAAGCATTTCATAATATTCAAGTTAATGGGGACTCTAGATTTTTGTTCCCTCAATTACATATTTGACTCAGTTTATTCGTATAAATTGGGGGCTAAATTAGTACAAAACTGTCAACAAAATAGTTTCTTCTACCCCAAGCAAAGGTGTAAGCATTTTGCCACTGACATACTATAACTAATTCTTTTAGCTAAATCAGTGGGTTTAGACCATCACAGAGAAGTAACTGATCTATGTAATTTCGCCTCAACCTTTTGAACAGGTTCATGAGACCAATACTGTTTTCAACCAGTAAAGGAAAACACATGGTGACTGGATCCATAGTAATTATGAGTAGGACTTTAATTTTTGACAAAAATCAGTCAGGGAATGTGACCACATTTTATTTTACGATAATATGTGATGGGCTAACTTATAGTGGTGAGAAACAGACTGAATGTAATTTACAAGGTAATCAGTTTATATAACAGTGCTCTGTTGCTTTGCTGAGTAATTACAGACAGTATTGATCAGGAACTAATTTCCTCACCCCTGCCTCTGGTTTTCTGCTGCTATGCAGTGAAGAAATAGTTCATCCTAAAATTAACTTCCATATTGAATGTGATTGCTGTCTGGGGACATTTTATGATTATTTTGTCCTGCGAATAAATAGCTCCTTCAGCTTTTGAAGGCTGTTATAATGTTCTGGAGACAAGCACACTGTGGGTTTGAAGGCCTTACATGAAGGTTTAAGGTGACATAGGATTAAGAAAGCGATGACTGAATTTTCATTTTGGGGTTAACTATGGCTTTAACTGCAGCCCTCAGCACATAGGTCATAGGACTCCAGTTTCACAGCACTAAATTTAACCTTGCCGCTCTCAGATCTGCCAAATTCAATGAAACCATTTGCTGAGCACGGAAGCCATAGGTCTCTGGACAGAAAAAAAAAGACTAATTGGAAGGTAGAAATGATCAGCAACACAGGGAATTACATCTAGCAGAGGAGCACACTGACAGGATGACAGCACCAACACTGTGGATTAAGAAGGTTTTCAAACAGTAAATCATAAGAAGAGATACTTGGATCTTGTTCATCAAACTTTTGTTTAGTGAATGGAAAGTCCTGTCCATACTCTGATCCTTGCCTTATACTTTCAGCACCTGGATGAGAAATGTTCTACTATGATATGCAAGCAAAGCACTGGAGTCTGTATTTACCACACATGGCGCACTAAAACTGTGCCATGTGTGACTTATGACAGCAAAACTAATTTGAACACTTCTTTATTCTTCAAACTAATATAAATAACATGAACATGTTAAAGCTTTTAATAATTTGAAAATGTAATTTTCTTTTTCGTTTATAGTAGCCTAGTGGTCATGGTGAGGAATAGCCTATGTGCAATTTAAGTCTTTTACTGTTCCCACAGTTGGAGGCTATATAAGAAACCTGTGAAAATATCTGTAAAGATTCCTGAGTAGATCAACACACACGTGCCATAACGTTTATGAACAGTTCGTAAATAAGTCAGTGGTCCATGCTACTCAAGAATGAAACAGCTACGCATGCGCAGAACGTACCAATTTGCGAGGTTTGTTTCATTGGCATTTGGATGAAAGAAACATCAAGATCTTTCAAGTTAGCCACATGGTGACCGGAAAAATTGCAACTTCACTTTCAGTGTAAAAGTGTGTAATTTGATATCAGTTATGGAAAAAAAAGAAACTGCCTATTTTTTTACATTTTAGTGTTATAATGACAATTAATGGAACAGATGTTTATTATTAGAATAATGACAAAACACCCATTCTATCCTGTAGTAATGTTTCCTATATGTATTGTTTCTTTCAAAAAGTCTTTCAATCCACGTCCACTTTTGAATGCAAATGCCTAAAAGGGTGTATCTAAATTAAAATGGCAATATAGCTCCTGAATTAAAGACCTTATGCATAAACAGTTAGGTTTCTTAAGCACTCAAATCCTTTACTCACTTATAAGTACACCTGGGTAACAGGCAAAATATACTTTAACTGTCTTTCAGTTTGTGATAAGTAGAAAAGGTACACGTATGTGTCAGATTGCTTTAATATAAGAGATCAATGGCAAGAACTGTGTATATATATATATATATACTGTGTGATTAAGTTTAAAAAAACTTTTAATCCATATATACAGGCCTACATTAAAAAAAAAAACTCTTATATTGGTATTGATTCTTTTATTTTCGTTTCTACATTCTAGAACACATTGCAGTGTAGTTACATTGTATTATACATTCTGGAATAGAATGTAACATCTACACACTAGAATACATGCAGTAGTCTATTAGTAGTATTATACAATTATACATTTTGGAATATAGTTGAACATCAACACTCAAGAATGTTACTAATTGACTTTGCAAACTACATCACGTGATGGCAACAGCTATCTCCATGACAACTGCAAAAACTCAGTACTCCGATGAAAACCATTAGATGCAGTTGAAAGCCCATGAAAATATGGTAAGTTGACCTTGATTTATTCATTCATTTTGCCAAACTATCCTTTTAATAAAAATAATAATAATGATAATAAAGGCCTAAAATAAACTAGAAGTTCGGGGAGGTCTGTCGTGTCTCTAAAGTAACATTGTAGTAACGTCTTCAATTAAGGATGGGATTTTATTGTGACAGATCCAACGGAAGTGCAATGTTTAGATTGTTTTAATGTTGTGACAGTGGTGAGGAGCTGGATGAGGGAGAGACCGAGAAGGTGGAGTGCAGGCAACAGACAGTACAAACACAGCGGGGTCCAGGGCTCTGATTCTTTTCGGCCCGGCGGCTGACTTTAACGGTAGTGTACCTCTGGACGAGGTAAACTGCAGTCTGGATTACAACAAACCGGGGGGAGAAGAGAGCAGAGTGGAAACGCCCGGGATGAAAGAGGAATAAAGATATAGCTGATAGCTATTACAAAAAAGAAAAAGGGAGCGCGACATCACAAACGAGCCACAGAGGAGGAAACAGACCCCGGCCAGAAACCCCATTAGCACGGACACAGAGGAGGAGGTGGAATTAAAGGGAGAAAGGCTGATAAGTAACACAAGACAAGAGAGCTATTATCACTAGGGTAAGTTCCTTATCAAAACATCCAATAGACGGGGCGTGTTTGCGCCTGAGCAGACGAGTTATCCTATGCACATGTCTGTCTGAAGCTGTATTATGATATATCCCCTTTAAACGCCCCCATGAAGTAACAACAGCGGTGTGTTTTGCTAGAGGACCACTGGCAGCTCTAGCTAACTTCCACATCCTAACCGGAGCTTCATTCTCACTTGGTGGCTAAAATGGAAAAAAAAATACCCGCCGACTCGTTCGCCTGTGTCGTTATATTAAGTTTGCAAATCCTGCAAGACCTGGCTGCATGTGACGTTTAGCACGACTTGCATTGCTTTCACATACATGCCATCGGCTCTAACCTCAACACACAAAACACATGATTAAACTAACTGATATTGTTTCCTCAATGCGCTGGTGCAGGTCGTAGCCATCACGAGTATTAGCTTAGTCATTACTGTACACCAGCGGGCCAAAATTCAAGTCAATTTCCATAGTTATATCAATCATGTGTGGGCGTGTTATCGGCCAGCGCAGGATTAAAATAGCCAGGGTCGTTCACACGGAGGTCCATGTTGACATGATGGAGGGTTTCCGTGCCTCAGAGGTTGTCATTCTGGGTTGTGAACTTGAATCTCTTTATCAGCAGGGCCTCGGCCTGAGCGCAGTCAGTGCGCATGGATGCGGGGACACCGACCGTACACGTTACCGACGACGGGCCGTGGCACGTAGTGTACGCACTAGGCCGCAGTCTGCCCCTTCTTTTCACCACTGCGGACATACTGTTCAACACACTGCCCTCGGGGTGTCACCTAAACTGTAACATTTGGCTCCCACATTTAACGTTTCTCGTCCAATTAACAGCGTGAGATGTGGAGAGAGGAGTCACGCCTGGTTTGAAATTTTATTTATGGGACTTCAGTGTGGATTAGCGGCCCCTGGTTTGACGTTTTACCCGGTGACCATCCGCCCAACTGAGCAGTGAAGCCCATAACTTTGCTATTCCTTTATATCCAGTGTTTGTCTTTGGATATTGTGAGTTAGTTGCTAAACTCAACTGTCAGTTACATTGTACTCGTGGCAGGTAGCTGAGCTGCCTCCCCGTGACAAAAGTTTGGTGGTTAAGTGAGGCATAGTTTGGCTCAAACACTGATAGTTAAAACCACAGCTACACATTCAACTCCAGCTATATTTGTTGTTATGTTTATCTTTTACAGTTGGACTATTGTTGGGATAACAGGTGCCATGTTTCTGTTGCTTTATTTAGCCCTGTCTGGTCAGTGTTTTTCCTCTGCCCGGTGCTGAGCAGCATTGAATCAAAGTGCTTACGTTTGATTCACATAAGCAGCCAACTCTCACATTTCCATATTCTCCTCCTTACATACGTGACAGATATTCACCAGGCAGCATTGGCTGCTTCATCATGGACTAACTTGCATAAATACCACTTACTCTGTGATCTATAAATCCTATTACACATCCAGTGTGTGTTACCACAATAGACCTGAAAGTATAAAGTTATATCAGCCCTGGTAAACACCACTCATACAGTAAGAAGATAATGATAAAAATTAAACATTACAATGTGTTTGACAATATTTACTGTGTGGCTATTTAGTTAATATTTAATGTAAAACTGTGGTTTAATAAGATGTCATCTAAAAAGACATTAATGTGGATACAATGGCAGAGCAAGTATCAAAAACTGTCCAGTATCTAAAGCTGGTATGAACGCCTGGTCAGATTTGCAGGCTCATTTTCTTATTCTTTAATCATAGTCACAATTTTGCAAGTTTTATACTGTTTTATGGTGTGACGACCACTTAAACATTTCACAAAGTTGGTTATTTTGTTCAATAAAAAAGGGGTTTTGTAGAAAAAAATACAGATATTATCCAAGGTATTGAAAAAGTATTGTTGGTATCATAGAGAAACTGAGAAATTGGTCTTCTATCATTATACTAAATCAATACATCTCCAAAACCGTGCCATTTCCCCGAATCAGTTACGAACATATATTAATATCTGCACCCTGTGTCTTGGCCTCCACAGCAGGTATGGCAGATGCAGAGCTGGACTTCCAGACAGGTGATGCCGGGGCATCCGCCACCTACCCAATGCAGTGCTCGGCCCTGCGCAAAAATGGCTTTGTTGTGCTGAAAGGTCGACCCTGCAAGATCGTTGAGATGTCCACCTCCAAGACTGGCAAGCACGGCCACGCTAAGGTCAGTAAATTACTGGAGTGCTGAGACAGTTCAAACTGTAGTTGAAAAACTTTTTGAAACTAATGAAGTTAATGGACAGTTTTTTTTCAGCGCTTTATGGCCAGACTCAGACAAATAACTGAAATGTTAAAAAAAAAATGTTTTTTATATCATGGTTTATCATAAAATAAAGACCTACCTATCAACCTGTGAGGGATTACTATCTATCCACTTATCTCTGCAATAAACACTCATTAATATTAATGCACATTAATGGCCACTCTCAGTCTGTGCAATAGCATTAATTTGTCCCTGATGGGTTACAGTTTTCCTCTTTAAAAAGATATTCACTATTTGAAAAAAATGTAATATAGATTTGTACACGATGATACACTTGGAAAAATGGTTGATAGCAAATTACAAAGATGTTATTTTTCCTCTAAAGTGTAAAATTTGTTTTGGGATTTGCTTCATCCTCTCAATATTTTTCTTTTGCTCGTGCAGGTGCACTTGGTTGGTATCGACATCTTCTCTGGTAAGAAGTATGAAGATATTTGTCCCTCCACCCACAACATGGACGTCCCCAACATCAAGAGAATGGATTACCAGGTGAGACAGCGTGAGGACAGACGAGATCTTTTAGAGGTCTTGACTGGTGTTACACTGACTTGTTACCTGGTATATAGTTAAAATACAGTGTTACATAAGTTTTCTCCATACTATTACACATTCAGATCATTCCAGCATAAAGTCAGATTATGTAACATTACAATTTTCAAAGCTTGGTCTGGAGCCACACGAGGCTGTAGATCAACAGATATACAAACCACAGACAACTAATACACTAATTACCCACAATAACACGTTTGTTGTGCTATGTGAGCGTTCGTGTGACGGAAAAGTGGGACTCCCTCCTCTTTGCAAGTCTGAAGCTTTGAGTCGATTATGAGGAATGCGTTATTTGTCATAAATGGGAAATTATAGTGACGCCTTTATCACTGTAATATTCACAAATAAGATCTGGTCTTTAATAAGAGCAAGAGATAACTCTACGTGGCTGCTGGGGGACAACTGGCAGTTGGATGCTTATTTGAGAAAAGCCCCATGGTTATTAGATGACAAAGAGTTTCTTTGGTGAGAAGAGCTTTGCGGGCGTAAACACACAAAGAGCGAAACAGAAGCAGCTGGCAACTGGTACTAACACTGGTGCAAGGAAAAATGCTGATCATCTTTTGGAAATGCTACTGTTTTAATTGACCACAAATGACCACGTCTAAATGAAATACCTCTCGTATGTGGAAGGAGTCGCTCATAGTGACAAAGTGACAGAGAATTCTCCCCCATCGCCGCAGTTCTCCTCCGTGTTGTGTTGCCGGTTAGTGTCTTTCAGCTCATTGTTTTGGTTTTACGGTCTCTGGCTTTACTCTTATGGTTCGGTCTCACAGCTGTCATCAGTGTTGTTTTCAGATCTAGTATGCAGCTGTTTTTCAGAGCGCTCAGAAGTGCACTGCACACCACCTGCCCTGCACCAAACATCTGACAGACAGAGTTAGCGGCTAGCTGGTGAACACAGCGGAGCATTTAGCAGCTAAAGACCCAGATATTTCCTTCAGCTGTTGAGGGGAGAGGTGGAAAGTGGATATCTGACGTAACATTTGTCAGGTGCAAATCAAGTTAAAAGGTGATAATATGTCAGCGTTGTGTTTACTTACAGATCGTTTCCACTGAAGCCCAGGTTGTCAAAAAGTCAGTTAAATGCACAGTATGTAACTTCTGCCGCTACTGCTCTCTCAATCAAAACAATAACAAAGACAGTGTTGGGTGACATTGTGAAGTAGCGTGGGGTCATGGGAGTTGTTGACATCACCACCATTGCCGTCAGCTTCCCCCGGTTTGGATTCCTTCAGTGTCAGTCACTCAGGAGCTGAATTTTCCGCAGAGGTCTCGTTAAAAATCTGTGCTTCACCGACGCTGTTCAGCGTTTAGACATTAAAAGTTACATATTGTAACTGTAATGACAGTTTAACTACCAAAGCTCATATTGTCATTTCATCTTATCTCAAATTCATCATGTGCTACATTGAAAATGATACTTGATGATTTTGGAAATGTCAGTGCAGGCCTGCATCATCTTCATTACACTCTGTTTGTGCGGAGAACCTGATATTCAACTCAGGCGGAGGCAACTGATCAAACCGATTGGAACATGTTGTGTGTAGTGGAGTTGTCACAGCTCGCCAAACTGAAAAGCAAATGGTGCAGGATTTCCAGTAGAAGTGAAACCACATAGTCCCAGTGCTTCCATAACCTGATGACAGGAAGTTCATGTCCGCAGTCATTCAGATTAGAAAGTGTATCCCCTACGAGTCCACACAGTCACAGCACAGGGGGAACAAGCAACACTAACTTCAGTAGTCTGGGTAATGGTATTGTCGGTGTGTGACTCCTCTCGACTTTTCCTCTCTCTCATGCTCCTGTCCCTGTGTTCTGTACAGCTCATTGGGATCCAAGATGGCTACCTGTCCCTGCTCCAGGACAGCGGGGAGGTGAGAGAGGACCTCAAGATTCCTGAGGGAGACCTGGGAAAAGAGATAGAGAGCAAGCACGATGCCGGAGAGGAGATCCTGGTCAGTACTGTCACCTCACCTTGATGCTCTTCTCTGCTCTGTGCTCTTTGTTCTATGTTGCACTGGTGCATGGAGCGACAGGGTATCTTGTAACATTAAGAATCGTCACGCTTGCACTTCAGCAGACTGATATTTACTCTGATCTGGGATGTTGAAGCTGAAGTGATTTCAAAATCCAGGAATAATATTGATATTTGGACTCTTAATACATGAAAACAAGCGTGCTGCCTGCTACAGGTAACAGGTAAGAAGCAGTCACATTAAACGCCACAAAAAAAAAGAAAAAATCGTTCACCCTTCTAGAAAAGTCTGTCCTGCAAGTCAACCATTGTTTTAGGTTTACAAAGAGACAGTTTGGTGTCAGGTCAATCAGAATAGCATTCATCATAACTAAAGTGTTCAGTGTCAAACTTCATTCCTTTACTCACCAACAGCTGTCTCCAGCGGTGCAAAGCAACACCAATATTAGCTCTTGTCCCTTTTATGCAGTTAGCTAACCAGCTACCCGCTGCTCAGAAGGCATATTATAACCATCTTGTATTATAAAGACAAAGATTGGTGAAGCTCTTGTCAAGCGACAATCACCACCACCAACACCCGGCAAGAAACCATGTCCAGCAGCAGAGAAAACTTACAAATAGTCCCTTTAATGCTGTAGAAAATGAAATGATTACTATAAATCAAATTTACTGACAAAAAGAGGAATCAATCTGTGGGCTATGAAATTGTCTCTGATGTGATCAACTGTGTAAAGAAGTGTGAGGAAAACATCTTCACCAAACGTCACACACATTAACAAAGCGGCTCTGTCCCGACTCCTCTCTCTTTCAGATCACCGTTTTAAATGCAATGGATGAAGAAGCTGCAATTGGCATCAAAGCCTTCGGTAAATAAGCCACTGCAGGTAAATACAGAGCTACAGCTGCTTCGACACGCAGCTGTCCTCTCACCCTCCCCCAACTACAGCCTGACCCAAGCCTGCCTGAAGAGGAGAGTGTGTGTGTGCGTGCGATGTAAAATAATGTTTGTATGTGTGTGTGTGTGTGTGTGTGTGTGTTTGGATGTTACACCACAAGCCACCAGCATGTGCCATGCGAGTGCAAGTGCGTGTGATGTCATGTATAGTTTATTGTTCATCAGTGGAGCAAGGGGGAGGCAACTCCAGTCAGCAAGATCCAAGGCTGCTGCCGAGTCGTGATGTTTAGATTTTACCTTCGGTATTATAGAAGAAAGAGGACATGCCACCTTAAAATCTTACAATTAAGTGTATCGACTATACTGGAAATATCCATGTTTTCCCATAATCCTGCATTGCATAATTATGTTTTACGTGTATATATTTGTTCGAACTGGACATTAGTGGTCAGCGGAAATTTAAAGATTTATAATTGAGGAAATGTAACTAATTCCATTAAAATTTGAGGCTTGTATGAAATGACGGTTACTGAGCAGTGTGTACTCCGGATTTGCCTGCCCCTTAACGGTCTTCTTTCATGTTAACACTATTACGAGCATGTGTATCATTTTTACGTAGCACTATCAAATATAAACAAAAGCTTAAAGTTCATAATGTATTTTTGAGCTATGTTGTATTTTTTTTTTTTTTCCTGTGGGTTGCACTTCATTTTACAGCCTGATATAGCCAGTTGCTTCCTGTATTTCCCTCTAAGAAACGGCTTGTAGCGTTGTTGTAACTGTTGGGTCAAACTGTTTTATGCACTTTCTTTCCTGCACTTTCTCACCTGCAACCTGCAGGCTGTAGAATAAAGTGTCCACAAAAAATATGCTTAAAAGCTGTTGTTTGTGCAATGTGTCCTCTGTGGAGGACAGTTAAAACACTCACTGTCTCATTAAAATATGTTTCTCTCGTTTTTCTCAAGTATCTTCCCTCTCTGGTTTCTGACTTTTCTTTCCTCTTTTTCTTCTCATTCCTCCCCCCTTGTAATTCTGTTTCAGGGGCAAAACGAGATGCACTGGACCTGGGGAAAAGGAGGGGATATTGCCTCGTCAATGCTATTCTCCCTCTTTTTTCTTTCTTTTTGTCTTCGTTTTTCATACTCTCTGTCCCTCACTCTGTTTTCTGACCTTCCTTTTGGGTTTAATTAGAGATGAATTTTAATAAATAATTGGAAAAAAATCTATATGTACATTCACACGTAATGAAACCACATTTAAGGCCAGGCGTACAGATGTAAAAAGGCGAGAGGAAGGTCTCTCACTCATAACTGAGTAGGTCTACAAATATTCAGTAGCTACCTACCATCAGGGGAAAGAAAAGTGGTGATAATGTCTGTTTTGTTTTTTTATATGTTCCCCTGTTTTATCAAGGGCTTCAACTCTAGATCTGCGTTGTTCTGTTGAGGCTTGTTCAGAGTGTGTGCCGTACAGGACTGAATAGGCGACTAGGTTCTGTCTTTTCTGTGTGGCACTTTTCTTTTGGCAGTTGATCTGAACAAGCCTGTCCTTTTGCTGTTTATTTCATCACCTCAAACTTGTCTGTTAAACAAAGGTTACCAAGATGGCACAGCCAGGTTCAGTTTCTTTTTGTCTCAAGGTGTGAAGCGTCAAAGAGAAACAAAACCCTGCTCCGACAACACAAATTCTCATTTGTTTGAAGTCCTACAGCCAAACCTCAATCTAACTTCATTCGCTTCTTAAAAAACCCCTTTTGCAGAGAGCTCAGACCGGGCCTTCACACAGAGCTGTTTGGAGAAATGACTAGAGTATTATTTGGCGTGCTGTCAAACTTTGAGCAATGATTCAAGAGGCAGACAAGTTGTGGCAGTTTGGTATCCTTACTTTGTGTTCATAACAGCAAGTCCAAACTGTGCAGAATGTCTCCATGGCCAAAAAAATAAAGATGACACAAACTGTTGGATGTGGCGTTTGCTTATCGTTTTATTTTGCAACATAAAAGTTTGAAAACAGAACCGATTTAAACCTGATTTATGCTTGAGAGGACAACGCAGAACACTGATAATCCTCCATCTTGATTTAATTTTTGGTAACCAACCCTAATGGGTCTAATGTGATCAACCAGAAATGAGCAACACACTGAAATAGAGTTTCGGTTAAACCAATGTGTTTCTGTTACAGTAGTGTTCATCAGTGTTTTTGTGACCTTAGCAGAAACAGGTTGATTTAATCCACAAACTCTAAATTCAACCACAGTTCAAGTGTTGCTGAATTTTTTTTTCCTCTATTCTGGTTTTTGCTATTTTTAGTGAGCAAAGTCTTTGCAGTGACACTCAACCCTCCACTGATGTTGTCATGATGAGATGTTAGTATACAAAGAATAAGCTCTGGTTCATGCAGTCTGGCTTTATACAAGATATTAACATTTTAGTGCACTAAAGCACCTCCAGAATGGCTTTACAGTATAAGTAAAATATTAAGCTATTTTACAACTTAACATCATTTGAAGTTATACAAAAAAACTGGATGTCAACAGAAGCACAGAAACATGAGGACTGCAGATCACTCATGAACAAAGTCAAAACACAACTTAAAAACCAAATACTGTACAGGAGAAAAAAAACAAAAAAAACCCCCATCAAATCATAAGGCATAATCCGACCCAATGACATCTGTTGACGAGGCCGATCCATTACTCATCCAACAGGTTCTCCAGAGTCTACAGGGAAGCTGGGAAACCTTGGCGACAGTGAAGGTGAACGTGACTGAGTTACTTGCCATGGTGGTAGAACCTCTGCCCGCTCTGGCTGTGGGGGAGGAAGCTGTGGCGAGGAGCACCCTGGGGAGAGCTCTGGAACGGGGCCTGGAGATGGAAACATGGAGCAACATGACGACAAGACAATTGAGGCAGAAGCCTTGAGAAGCATTTTTGCAGGGGTTTTTTTTCAGTAAATGCAGTGCACCTCATGATTAGAAACACATGGTGGCAGTATAGACAGTGTATTGTGAAAAGGGAATTGGTGCAGACATGAAGGTTGGAAGAGCAAGTTCTCTGAACTTGAAACATAGCAAACGATTTCTAGGTAAAAATTCAGTTTACCAGGCAAATACTTTCTTTCATTATGTACACAACACAAACTGCTGGCATGGACATCCTGCCAAAAACACACTACCTTTTTATTATTATCTCGTGGATAATTCTGAGATGCTTTTAATATCTTTAAGATTTTCGGTTCACTCTAATCTAATTGGTTGCACTTTGAAAGGACTGCGTGATAAACGTTTAAAATACATTTCATTTCCAAAATTCTGGTGCGAGCAACACTGACAGAAGTGTGGAAAAATTTGCCATCATCAGCTGAGTGTGTTTTAGGAGTTCACCTTTGCAGTGGGAATCTGGACCGCCATTGAGGGTGTGGGCAGCAGTCCGGGAGCAGAAGGATGCATGGCTGGTGGATGCATAGGCCTCAAAGCACCCTGTGAGGCAAGACACAGAACAAAGACATTTGTAATCAGATAAGGACATACAACATCATGCACAAGTTGTACTTCAATCTAACTGCAACTCAATTATTTAGACTGTGACATGTTTGGATATATATAGATAGAGATGTGCACACAATCACTGTATTTTGGAATGCAAATAACAATTTTCCAATATGTAAAACTCTTTTTGGTAATGTTTATAGACCTTCAGAAAGACTTCATTAAAGCATCTGAATGTGAAATGGTCTTACAGCGTCAGTAAAGCCTGACTGTTGGTTGGCATGTTCCAGCTGCTTCTGAAGGGGTATTCCTGCTCCAGGGATGTATCCTGTAGGAGACACACAAGTAACTATTTATCCTCTAAAGTGTCTGCAGCATCTGCACAGCCTGCATGTAGGTTACTTCACAAATACGCTGCGATTTATTTTAGACTGCAAGTAATAGCTCTGAGAGGTTTGTAACAAGAGAATTAAATACATAGAAAGAACAACACAGCACATGGAACACGGGGTACTGACCAGGCTGAGAGGTGAAGTGACTGTGGACGGGGTAGCCGGGCTGCTGGTGGGGGAGATACTGCATGGCCTGAAACGCAGACGCACCTGAGGGAGAACAAGAGCAAATGAGTCTCGCTACAATCACTACACCTCATTTTGCTGTTGTTCAAATTTTTGATCTCTAAATATACCACAGCAAGCACAAGTGAACATGTAACTGCATGCTTTCTACTATTACAGATGATGTGTGACACTTAAACAGACACACGTCCTCTACCTCTGATCTGGGAGCTGCTTGCAAAACTGACAGGTACAGATGGTCCAGGGGCGTAGGTGGAGGGATGCTGGGCCTGGGCCACCCCATAGGGCTCATGGACCCCTTGACCCCCACTGAACTGCCCGTGTTCTGCTGAGCCCGAGCTGAA
>NW_019523255.1:11758-48508 GCF_002814215.2 Seriola lalandi dorsalis | reverse complement strand
AAAAAAAGCTATTAAGATAATTCTCGATGTGAAAAAATATTACACCTTTAAATACTGTATTACACTACAGTGAAATACTGAAAGATTTGATTTGACTGCACACACACAGATAACAACATGACATATTACACAATACACAACAATCATAGTATTTCTGTCAGTACAGATGGCTGCATCTTTTGGAGAGCAATGAATAGATGCTGAGGCATATTCTGCAGTTGGGCGGCAGAGTTCAGAGTCCTTATTTACATTTTATATAGTTAAACATTTTATTTAATAGTGAAAAAATGATTTGCAGTCCCAGTACAGTTCAGTAAAGTACAAAACCTGTTCACCTCTACCTCTGACTTTGTGTAACAGTCAACTTAGTCCACTGCAAAGCAGTCTTTAAAAAAAAACACACACACACACCTTGTCTCTTGCGCTCCCTCTCCCTCATGATGTGTTTGTGGAGGGCTCTGGCCATCGCATTGGACAGCTTTGGTCTCTCCAGCAGGGCGGGCATGGTGACAGGCAGTGGAGGGGCCAGCTGGTGTAGGACGAAATTTCAGTTTAAAACTTGTGTAAGGTTACAAGATATATATAAATTACATTTAAGGTATTGTCTATATTTCGCTGGTAGTATAGCCAGTAGGAATAACACAGGTGTAACATGCCACAGGCCTAGCTGCTGTTCCGCTAACTGCTAAGTTAGCATTGTTAGCTTCAGCTACCATTAACTGACAGCATATTATAGTATAATTCATCAATCAGAATTATATACGTTTAATATGAAGATGTACAAAGCTTTAACATGAATATCAGCGGCAACAACTTATTTATGTTTAAACATGCCCGAGAGCAAACGTTAACTGAAGTTAGCTAGCTGCTTAGCGCCAACGTTACGTATTTTATGGCATCTATTCTAACGCTACTTTGGCGTGGTGGAGTGATAAAGTACCAAAAATCTTACTTTTGTCGCTTTGTGAGTCGTTTAATAAGAACCTAACCGTCTTGCGGTTTTCAATTTGAGGCCACTGGACTGTGTCTGGGGCAGTTAAACAACATAAAATCAAAACTTCTCAACAAAATATAAACAGACCAAGAGGTTCTCAACCCGGGTGATTTGGTTTCGCTTCCGGTGTCAAAGACGTCTGTGTTTTTCTCTGAATTGCATTCTGGGAATTGAAGTTTATATCGTATTTGGACAGATACGTCACCCCTTGTCCAAATAAACAAATACAAATGTCAAAATTCCCCTTTTATACGACGCCTATAGTAACTACGGGGACGTTGGCAGACAAAACACGTGAAAGTTGATCTTATGCTGAAGATGTGCCACCATTTTCATATCCTGATACAATCTTTGAAAATAAATAAAAATCACCTGGATACTCACTTGCTGGGTCTTATAAATTGATATCACGGGGTAAATCTAAAAATCATATCAGAGATGACTTTTATAAGACTGCACTTCTCCCTCAAATTTTGTTAGTATTCTATCTGACAGTTTTTTTTATCTTAGGCCTGATTTCTATACCTTTATTGTTGCTCGCTTTCTTCCAAGTTTGTACATGGTTTATTTAATACTATAAATAAGTTGACAGAAAAAAAGTAGATCCTGAGCCTCCCACACTAGAAACAAAAAATACAAGTGGCCTTGCATAGCTTGGAAAGACACACATTTAAGCAGCCACGGTAGCTGATAAGGAAATTCATGCAAATACTGTCAGAAAGGCTAGGAGGGTTTAACCAATCTCCACTTCATGGGGTTGTATGTTATAGACAATCTCACTCTCTAAGACAAATGCTTTAGGTGATGTAGATAAAATTGACTTGTCGCTAACTTCTGAAATAAATGGAGAATATATGGACAGTTTACAATTACTACCACTTTTCATTAAGAATGCGTATCTCACTAGGAAAAACTAAAAAAGAATTTTTCAATGCTACAAGATATTCAATAAAGACAAGAAACACGGATAGCTTTTCATCACATTTTATCATGTATGGTCATGAGTGGAGAGAAAGAGCCAGTAATGCAGCTGTATACAGAGTTCAAATCTTAATTTTTTTTCTTAAAAAAAAAGAAGACAAACTTAAAAAAAGAGAAAATTGCACTCAGCTTTACAATACCTTTAGAAATTAAGCCATCTAAAATTAACAATAATAACAACAATAATCATAGTAGCAGTCAACAGAATAGTCTTACCACTGAAAGCAGAAGATGATTGTTAAGTCTGAATTCTATTATACTCCTTGCTGGGGTCAGATGCAGGGCAGCACACTTAACTGTCATTCACAGACTTCAGTGACTGGTGAGTTATACATAATAATAACCTAGCCACTTTAGGTTTTTTCTAGGAGAAGAACTGCTGCAAAACAGTTATCCTTTACTCTGCCGGAGACAACATTATCTGTCTTTAGCTGGTGGATGCTATTAATTTACTACACTAACCTAAACTCAAAACACACTTTATCTTCCTGCAAGTCAACAGAAGTAGACCTACAACTATCTTCATTGCCAGTAAGAGCTGATTTGAACTCACATACTAAGCCTTTCCTCCCTTAACCCTGGAGTAACTATAATTACGGCCTATACCTAATGTTATTTTATTAATCTCTCTCAGGTTTTCAGTTAAATATGATCAATTATGAGACTAGAAAATAACTGGCCACAAGACCACTTAACCCAAGTTGTTACTGAAAAGAAAAGTGGAGGTAAATACAATTCAGACTGCAGAATAATAAAGACATAAATGGATGGGAGAAGGGTAATGAATGGGTGGTGAAAGTGCATTTGACATATTTACTCTGGGAACTCTAGGCTGCCGAGCTGGATTTAATATTCAAATGAATGAATGGTGGAGGTCTCAGAAAGGTGGGTAGTGGTTGGAGGGGGATGGTAGTGGGATCAGATTTCCCTTTGGCTGTTCCCATACACACTCTCATCACTGTAGGCAATGTAGAGGAAAAAGTCCTCTTCATGATGCTCCTGAGAAAGAGAGAAGAAAAAAGATGTTGGTGTCATATTAAAAATGTAGTAGGAAGCTCACTTTACTGCAGGTAGGAAACAGGAATGCATCATACAGATGAAGACACAGTCTAAAAGCTTGACAGTGAGGTAGAAAATGAGTAAGACTCTTGCCTGGTACAACAGTCCCATGGTAGCTGAGGTGGGTGGAATGACGTTGTTTACAAAGAAGAAGAGAGCATCCTCAGCTCGCAAGTGGATTCTTTTCCGGATGAGGAAGTAAAACTGGCCCACTAAAAAAGGAGGTGCAAGATTGTGGAAATTTTAAATGTGACTATAACATTAATATATTTTTGTTAAATTTTCAGTATTTACCTGTCAGGTCGGAGGGGACAAGGTATTTCTTCTTGTCCAGATCTCCTATTCTGGCTTTTGGGGCTTTCTCCACGATTACCTAAAATAGGAAAATACATTAACTATTGCACAACATGTCCTCAGCAGATGAATGTAGCGCATTTTCCTCTCAACAAGGGCTGCATTTGTCAGAAGTACTTTAGTAGTATGTTTCACCTTTCTTAGAAAGAGTATCTGAGAAATGGTCACTCAAGCGAGCACTGAATTATATTTAACCCAGATGTAGCCTATATTTTGAAAAACTCCTCAGTATTTTGTAGTAAGTCAGTCAGAATGAAACTTATGTAGTACACACATTTACATTATGAATAATATAACTATTTTTTAGTTTCACATACATCTTGCAGTAACATGTCATTGTACAGCTTAAACAATTAGTCAGTGGACATACAATAACTTTAAAACAATTTTTAAGCAAACATTGAATGGTTCCTGCTTCTCAAAGGTGAACGTTTCCTGGTTTACTTACACCATGACAGTTAGATGAATATGTTTGGGTTTTGGACTGTCGGTCACACAAAACATACATTTTTTAATTTTTTTTATTCCACGTAATTACATTGATCAAATTAATTAATTAATAATTGGGTAGATCAATCGATAATGGAAACAGATTGTTAGTTAAAGCCGTACGTTACGTTTTACACAAACCATGACTAATGACAGCTGTAAAATGACAGGCAGTGAAACTAGGCTGCGATTGTACTTGCATTACGGAAAGCACAAAGCATTTATTTGCTGACAGTTTTGACCCAGACGGTCTTGTTAGGTTAGTTTTAACGGCAAGTGGCCAAAGGTTATGGAGTAAATAATCCATCTACAAGACCCAGTGCGACGTAAACAAGTGTCCTGTTTGTTGACACCAACTATTTTAAGGTGCACTGCTGTTATCGTCTCAGCATACAGCCTAAAACTACACCCACCCGCCCGATCAGACCAGAATCAGTCTGTACACACCTTCACTTTCTATCACAGACTTTATAACTAGAGAAGGGTTATTTTACTTTGTTATCTGGGGTCTTTGTTTGCAATTTAGTAGTAGTTCGCTAAAATTAAAACATACGGAAGGATTACACGAAGCTTTCACTAGCTGGCCTCTTCAGTGCGGCCGAAATTCTTGAGTAACCTCTAGCGTCTACTAACGTGGCCGTCTACTACGAAGAAAAATAATACGTTAAAACTAAAACTGAACTACATACGTATAGTTACATTTTAAGTACGAACATTACGTTTTACGAAAAATTATCTAAAAAGACCAGTGCTACAAAAGCTTGAGATTAGCTAGCCGTCAACTTGCTAACAACACAGATAGCACGACCAAGCTAACGTTAGCTACTTACTGGTACCCTGTCCGGATACTTCTTCCTTATTTTCTCGCCTTCGGACCGCCTTTTCTCAAAAGGGTGCTCTTCTTTGTACTGGAACTTCATCGTTAAAAGAGATGACAGACAACAAGTCGGTCACTCCGGGGTTGTACGATAGCGGTTTGCGCAAGGAACGGCCCAAATCGCTGACACACACACGACAAAAACAAACGATGCTAACTAGCGTTAGCTCAGCACAGCTGTTTTCCTAGTGCGACTGTGGCGGAGGGATACAATAACAACATGACGTAGAGGAGAGTCTAGTTCGCAGGGTGTATTTATCGCTGTCATAGACCACATTAACATTGTTTGTATAGTGTTAATCGGTGTTTATTAATGTAAAATTCCCTATGTGAATTTCCTCATTTTTAACAGGTTTTAAACCTATGTTGTATTTTTTCTTCTGTGGAACTATTTTATTTTGATCAACCACTGCGCGTAAAGACGTAGGGCAGGGCAGTGAGGAGGTATCTGTCCTTGTCATATGACCGAGGCCCAGCATTTAGCAGCGAGAGAGGGGAAACTCAAAAACATGCAATATCGGGCGTAATCGTGGTTTTGCAATTGCGCACTGGCTACAGTCTGAGTCCAGACATGCAGCAGGTCTTTAGCAGAATGGGGGACAGTTCAAGTTACTGTATTCACTCATTGACCCGAGGATAATGCGTAATAATGACTCATTTGGCTTGAAGTTTTCGCAACTTCCGTTTGGTTAATGATTGTTCCTCGACCTCTTCACCCCCTTTAAGTACAAAATAAAAAAGGAATAAAAATCCGGTGCCTTGAAGTGTCATTAAACTGGAATCCTCTCTTGGTAATCCTCATTTCAAATCAAAGCAATTCTGTTCTAAACTGTTGATTGGATTCCCATTCTTAGCAGAAAAATCATACTATTGCATCCAAGAAAACCCTCCCATAACAAGCATATTGTCTAGAGGGGTACTGACTTTTTAAATAGTTCCTCACTGGTTTCTAATAACACTGGTTTTAAAAGTAACAACTGTACTAGTTTGGGGAATTTAGAGAGCCACTACTGACCAAATCAGTTATCTCATTTCAATTTAAAAGTACTTATCTGTTCAGAGATTAGAAAATAAAATAAATATTTTATTTCACACATAGTATATGTTTACTAAAAAAAATTCAGTCACTGGTTGCGCTTTCCATATAAGAATCATAGAAAAGTTGATAACCTGTGTATTGTTGTGCAAGTGACCCACAGCTCTGACTCACTCTACTTGTTGTGTGACAACGCTGCATCTTCTCCTCTATGTGCTTCGCAGTCTCATGATTGGCCTCCATGTGTAGGTGACATCAGTGAGATCAATCTAAAAAGGCCCTCCTGTGTTGACACTCCTTTTTGACAAAGCACACACGCCTGAAAGAGAAACTAGAATGTTTACTCATTTTCGGCAACAGTATTTGTTTTTTTAAATATACTGGACCCAGTCCATCCTTTATTTGATAAACTTGTACTCTTTGGATCACTGTAAAGTTGTCAACATACGGACTAATCTCTCTTCAGGGACTGATTGCTTTAGCACGGGATGTAATGTGCTGAGTCACTTGGCATGAATGTTAGATGTCAATATTTGATGACTGAGTATAAAAAATGGACTCCAGTTTCCTTTGCTGTGTCCATGTCCTGCTTCCTCCGTCAACTGTGACCTGGTCATCATGCTTTAGACTGAGCCTTTCTTCCTGTCAAATTATTTCTCCTACAAAAGTAATGTCTACCTCATCCTCCACTAACCACTGACACTGTCCTCAACAACAAAGTGTCCTACAAGCTGTATTCAGCAGCTACAGCTCAATCCCAAAATCTGGGAAAATCCTAGTCCAATTTATAGTCATCTCCACATATCTCCAAATCCATGTCAAGTAACTCCTTGCTGGCCTTGCTGCAACTACTACTGGGTGTATTGACCAGTAGTATCTGCAGCAAGGCATTCAAAACGCAGATTTTATTTCCCCTTTAGCATCTCCAAAATTCTCCACAGATGTAACTCCCTGTCTCACACCTAACTAGCTGTTAGATCTAATTCAGCACTGTTGTTACCCCACATTGCAACCTCATGCACACAACTGAAGAAAGACTCAACTGCCCTGTCTCATTTCTCCAGCAGTGCAAACCTGGATTGATATATTGATGATAGGAGGGGTATTTTTACTCTTCAAGTCTTGATT
Organism: Seriola lalandi dorsalis; assembly: GCF_002814215.2. Lineage (NCBI taxonomy): Eukaryota > Metazoa > Chordata > Actinopteri > Carangiformes > Carangidae > Seriola > Seriola lalandi. Next base: position 41,590 of record NW_019523255.1, on the reverse strand, counting down.
GATGATGTAGCATTTGTTTTCATACTACTCTGAATTCATTTTTGCCTCATCTGTGTCACTATGTCAACAGGAAACACTCTTGTTTAGAAGAGACTCCATTCCCCATGTTAGCTTCCAGAGTAATGAACTTTAGCTGCAAAGGAAGGTGAAAGAGAAAAAAAAAAAAAGCAAAAGCAGTCATAGGAAGTGTTAACAATCACAGGTTGTGAAATTTAACAAGGTGGAGTAAAGTTACTTTAGGCAATGACAGGTGAGTGCTGTTTCAAGCTTTAGGATTCACTTTAAAACCATCATGAAGTGGAGGTAGAAGTGTTGGGAAACAGCAGCTAATATATACCAGTGTGCTCTTAGCCCACCATAGTGCCTGCACTAGAATGACTAAAATTAATGAACATGTCTCAACATTTAAATGTTGAAGAAAAAACAGCTTCTACATATCTGTGCATATGTATGTCACAGCTGTGACTGATCAGCAGATGAGAAACCACTGATGAGTTCCTAAACGTACTTGTATGCTATTACTGAGTGCGCTGACAATCACATGGTGAGTGCCAAGCATAACATAGTTAAAAACGTAATTAACACTTTGTAAATTAGCACTGATTTAAAAAAAGAAAGAAAGAAAAAAAGCTAGCTACATAGTTATCTGGAATAAATATAACTACTAAAGTTAAACAGGTGTCCTTAAAATGTGACAGTCCTACATTTACTACAAAAGGTGTAAATATCAACATACACACACAAAAATGCTAAACTATGCAGCTTTGCAATGGTTCTGCAAAGTGCCATATCAGACACAGAAGTCTCACTGCTTTTACCCAAGTTCAACTTTTTTCAGATACATTCATGTGTGTGGCACCCTGTGCAGACTCCTTCAGTGAGAATAAGGAGGTAATATACCTTAATCTCTAACTTTGGTGTGAAGGGTCTTCTCTTCTGGAAAATACTTAATCAAAATAGAGTCTCTTGAGCAGTGTAGGATTACTGAGTGGACCGATGCAGTTTCCTGTTGCACCACATGATGGCAGCAGATTATTAGCAAAAGTTTGACTCAGAGAGATTGAATTTCTCTCCTCAGTGAAGTTAGTCAGCTGACAAGCTGCAAAATGTTATATTAAAACAAAACAAGCTGGATAGTAACTGGCCGATACTGACAAGTGTTTTATTAGTAACACAGACCTGGAGACAGAGCCAATAAGAAGCCGCTGTGAGCCTTAACAAGACCGACATTGTTCAGAAGGCATTTAAAGACGGAGGGTCTAATAGTTGAACCCATACATTAAGGGGAGCAGGTAAAAACTGAAAGGGGAAGGCTGCAAATTTGAATCAAATACAAAACCAACTGCAACAAAAACAGAAGGGGGAAAAATTAAGTGCAATTCCTATTAGATGAAATCAGGATGGCATCAAATGGTGAAGGGGAAGAGCGAAATGTCATGGTATGCAGAAGTCATATTATCATATATTATGGTAACAGAGAAACAATCAGATATGGAAAGGCGGCACGGCAGTCCACATATCATTACAAGCCATTCTTTTTTTCTCACAACTTTTCAGTCAAGTCTTTATCACTGAGTCCCATGAGGAGCTTTGTGGAAAGAATGATGGTTATGGCTGAAAAATTAAAAAAAAAAAAAATCTCAGACTGCTCGGCTATTTGTCCAGAAAAATGCCTGTGGATGGTATGTTCCAAGCAAAGGTCCATCAATTACATCATGTAAGTTGATCCATTCATGTTAGGGGGGAATCAATGAATCACCGTTGGGGCATGAGGTTGTGTAAAAAGGGGCGGTTTTCTATTTTCCCCCTCTCAGTAGATCCGAGAGGTTAAGACAGTAAATTGATGAGTTGTTTGCTGAAGTGCAACGTCTGGTGATGATGGAGAGGAAGAAGAATTAATAATGTAGAATTGTCTTTGTTGCTTTGCTGATCCCTCTCTTTCCCCCCCTCCAAATCTTCAAAAAAGTTTAAAAAGGACTAACGAACTCAGCAAGCATACTCCGACTCACGTACACAAGCTCACCTCCATACGCACACAGTCAGTATCAGGAGCGATAAGGCAGAGAGGCTCCATTTTGTTTTGGAAAAAAAAAAAAATACAAATAAAGAATCAAGAAGAAAAAAAAGAAATAAGCTGGCTCCCCCTCCCTCCCCAGTAGTTTTTGGGCTCTGGTGATCCCATACTGTTCATCCCGTGTTAGGCGGTCACCCCAACCCTCATCTCCTCAGGACACGTCTGAGAGGCTCAGAGAGGGCTGGTGGGTCGTCTGTTTGGGAACGGAGGGCAGGAAGGAAGCCGGCAGAGAGGAAGAGGCTGGTCAACAAGTCCCGCCCCTCTTGATTCAGCCAATCACCAAAGCCGGTGCTGATGGAGGTTTCGACTGAGGACGGAGCGGACATCAGCAGTGAACCTAAGAGAGAAGCACAATTCAGCTACTTGAAACAGTTGGCTCTATGTTCTAAGCCATGAAAGGAGCAGGTCAACATTTCAGGAGATACGCTTATTTGTTTTCTTTCTGGGAGTGAGATGAGAAAATAGAGAATCAGTTTCATCTCTGTGCTTTGAGTACAGAACAAGAGCAAGAAGTGTTTAGCTGAGCTCGCATTAAGACTGGAAAAAGGCTGGAACAGCTAGCCTGACTCTTTAAAGTGAAAAACTATGCCTATTAATAGCTCTAAAGGTCACTAATGAACACACTGCGTCTCCTTTGCACATACTTAACCCTTACATAAAACAAAATATATAAAACTGTGCTTTTTGGGGGAAATTAAGTGCTATAACTTGATAAACAACAGTTAATCAGTCTAGCTGCACAAAGTAGCAGTGTTTGAGACCATAGTGTGGCCCAGATAGAGTCACTGACTGTGATGGTACAGTTAATGCACCTCACTGCTGTTCACCAAGAAATAGTTACACCACATAAGTCCCTATGTAAACTGCTTTTACATTTCTGTGTCTATATGAATTAAATAAATTAGATACAATGTGTAGTCAGACTAGCTAGTTAGCTGGTTCCTCCTGCTTTCAGTCTTTATGCTAAGCCATCTGACTCCATTTCTGTATCAATCTTCTCACCTCACTCTTGGGAAGAGTGCAAGGAAGCGTATTTCCCAAAATACTGAACTATTCCTAAGAATGTCTTGAAGCACAGCACTTTTGAAAAATTTGGGCCAAGACAGATTACAAAGTATACTGTGGTTACAATATGACAGAAAGACAGGGTTTGAGCATTGAGGTTACAGCTTTGAGGTTGAAAAGTTTGATTGGTGGAGACAAACTGCAGGGTAGAGTAAATGGGGTATTTTTAGTCATTAATCAGTCTGTAGACCATGCCATATAAATGGGAAAATTAATGGAAAAAGTTAAAAGCAACAACTTTTGTCAAAAGTGTCACTGAAATACTGTCTTCAGAATAATGCCATAATGTCAATGAGGTGTGCAGTCAATGTATCTGTAACCAAATTACATTTTGGCAGCTGTTAACATGTAAATTAAAGTAATGTGCACTTAGTTGCAGCCATTACCTTTCACCTCTTTAATTACCACAGAGAAAGAACTGAACTCCGGTAGTATGTTTAAAACTTTAGATGATGGACAAAGAATGGTGGACAAAGTAAGCCATGAGTTTAAGTGTTTGCACTTTCACTGTCTATTTGCTTTCATGCAAACTTCATTATGCCTTTTACCTTAGTGCATCCAGCATAGGCAGCAAGTTAAGAAGTGCTGTGTCACTAGGGTCGCTGAACCAGGACTTGATGGGTATTGCATTGTCTGGAGGGTAGAAGACAGCCAGTCAGTCGTGTCAGAGAAAAAGACATGGGTGTGCTTTTATGCTGCTCTGTTAAAGAGGTCACTGAGTGTTAGAGGGGCGGCAGATTTAATGCACTGTTACAACATTTACAATACAAGCCTTGTAGTGAGAAAAAAATGGCTGTTATTTGTCCTGTTTCTGGCTCATCACAAGTTTGATGTGAAGAAGATGAAGCCTCATTTAATTTTCTTTGTCAAAGATGAATGTACACAATGGAATATACACCTCAACCTGTTCCTATTCTTATTAACTTGTGAAGTTAACCACATCACTAAACGTTTAAAGAGAGACTGCGTAGCTTTTGAAAGATGTAACACATTAGTCATCTTACAAAATTTGTGAAAAAGTTGAACCTATAAGTAACTAACCACATTCTTGCTCAAAAACAGGAGTTTTGTTGCTACATTCTTACTTGGTCTATTGTGACCAGCAGCTTATGGTGACTTATTTTAGCTGATGTTAGCAAACTTAAGATAGATATTGCTGTGTAACCAACATTTCTGACGCAGTTTCCTGATTTTACGTCTCTTCTCTATGTATGTCCCTGTAACACCATGTTTTAGCCTTTATTACTATCCTGTAAATGTCACTTTGACCACAAACTCTTGCTTTAACCTTTTGATACCAGCCAAAAAATGACTCACTAAAGTAAATAAACTATGCATGGCTGTTCTTGTTGCTTATTTGAAGACAATATAAGATATAAAGAAGGTAGAACTCGACTAACTCTAGTTAAGTACATAATTATATTTATAATTATAGTTAATCAAATTCATAGACCTTTTCAAAGCAGACATATTGACTTGTCATAGCAGAAAAAGCACAGGTGGAACAAATTACATTAACGATGGCTTTGCTCTAGCAACTACTGAAATCAGCAACTAATTAGCTAATTAGTGACACCTGTGTTTTTTTTTAAAACTTTCTTTCAAAAAATAGCATTTTCAACTTCAGTTTCACTCCACATTATTCCACCAAGTCACGTTCGACCCCCCTGCAGTGGTACTGCACCACGGTATTTGAATGCCAGTATTTTTCTTGTACAGGAATGTAAAATATCAAGGAACAGAGAGTGATTACAGAGGGTGCAAGTGACTCCATGAGGCTTTAAGTCTTACCTGGATGGCTACGATAAGCACCAGGCGAGTTGTCCAGGATGACAATACTGGACAGGTCATCATGTACTACAGACAGGTCTTTAATATAACTACCTAGATCCAATGTACAATGCTGGCAAAAGACACAAAGCAGAGTCAATGACACCACCAAAAGGGAGAGAGAATGAAGAGATTTAAAAAGCTCAATGGGATGAAAGAGCCTCATCAGTACCGGCTATAATATATGCTATATAAATACAGTGTTGAGCAGTACCTGTCTGTAGTATCTGCGTTTCAGAATGTTCCTGTTGTTGTCCAGCTTGTCTGCCACCGCTGAGCCGTAGATCTCCATACTGGCTGTGAAAACCACCAGCTCATACCACTGGCTCACCTGTGTACACACACACACACACAGAGTATAATGCACACAATAGTATAAGTACAAAGGTTACAGTCAGTGCTTAGTAAGTCATGAAGGATCATAATCCAGAACAAATATAGGTATATGACATCAGGTAGTGAGAGAGTGCAGCACAATGGAGAGTGCTGGGGAAGATGACAGACTGGACAAAAGGTGACCTGGGAAAGACTCGAGCAGTGATGCTTCATGTTCACAGTGTGCTTTACTATTCACTAATTAAGCTAGGATTCATCGCAGACAGTAACACTGATTACTGGCTGACACTCACCACTTCTAAAAAGAAGTCAACATGTGGCCTTTTATGTACGAAGAATCTGACTGGGTGCTTATCAATGACGACCTGCATGGGAAAGGAAACAGTTCATTTAGACAAAAACAGCATTTTAACTTGGATGGATTTGTGTTAAAACACGAACATATGCGTGTGTTAAAGCCCATACTTTGAGGATAAAGTCTGGCGGCGTGCCAGGTCTCACTGTGGGTCTAAGGACCCCGTCATGGTGAGAGTGGATCAGCGTCTCGTCCAGGTCCAGAACCAGAATCTTCCTCTTTACTGCATCTGTTTATCAGATAATACAGATACTATGTACTTTATTCAGAACACGTACACACACGCAACAAACTGGGTTAACAGGAGAAATTAAGCTAAACAGGAAATTACACAACACCTTTACATGAACTTTAATAACTTACGGTAGTTACTTTAAAATCTGCATATACACACAGAATGTCAGAAACCAGGTTGCTCTCTTACCTCTGACTTCACTTTGAAACCACAGCTTGCTTATTTTTCATGTATAAGTAAGACACTGCTCTTTGATTTTCTTTTTTACAGGGAGGAAAGGCTTTGTAGTGAAAGAATTATTTTTTCTTTCAGCTTGTCTGTGACAGGATTTCATAAATAGTCAACTATTTAGGTGTGTAAATGACTTTTTAAGACTAACAGTTGTCATTGGTAGCATCATGGCAGGAACGAATTGTTCTTTTGGTCAATGAACCGCCTTATGTTCAATCTGACATTTATCTGCTGGTGTAATTCTTTGTCTGTTAACCCAGCACACTGTCTTACTCTCTATAGCCAAATTAGGCAGCCTTTGGATTTTAGCATTCTGGTGATGAGTCTTGACAAAGACTCTGCTTGATGCTGCTTCTTTATGAATAAAGGTTTGGTATGCAATCTTATTTATAATGTCTGACATTGTTTACATTATAAAAATGCATATACTACATTCTTGGTATTTTACACTTTCTCATTAATATCAAACATGAATGTTATTGATTAGCTGTGGTTCAGGAGGTATCTGCCTTTGCACACTTATAGCTGCCCAAAAGACTGATATTGGATTTAAAATGCAGATGTTGTCTGAGTGAAATTCACTTACACTCGCTACAAATTCCCCGTTATTCTTAGTACTCGTTTGGTTTTCAATTGCAGTGATGCAAGGATGACATCTCGCCGTTATGTTATGGAACCAAACTTCACCCAAATGCCTTAAATGCAAAACCACATTCTTTTTTGTATGCTATTAAAACATCATGAGCACACACAATAACTGACCAATGCAGCACAACAGGTTTACTGAAACAATTGAGAAGAAAAATAGAAAGAAAATACAGGCTAACTTTGGTTTGCATCTAGCCATGTAATCCACTTAAATAAATACACAAGTACAGGATAAACCCAAAGATAGTCAATAGCTTGTCTAAGTTTCCCTATATGGAAAAAGGCACATCATAAGAGTCCTGTCAAGTCTGTCTGAGCTTGTAATGCTCATGTGAGGTGAGGAAAGCCCTGAGAAAGGGGTCACACTGTGTGGGTCACAAGTGTGTGTTTTCATGATGCCGATAATTTTTCTTTTCTGCACGATTACTTCTTCCTTGACAAACCAGTTTAACCTAATTCAATTTCTACCTTCCAAATATGTTGGGATAGTGTCTCCCCTCCATACTATCTAATAGATAGCCCAAATGTGGTAAAAGCACGCATTAAGCCAGAACAGCATCTGCCATAGAGTAATATCATGACATATCAACAATTGTGTACTCACTCAGTCTGTTTCTGGAGATGGGTGACAGAGGCAAAGTGTCATATCGCACCGTCTGATACTGAATTATCTGCAAAGTAAATGAGGCAGACAATCAGACAATCACGCTGTTAAAACAACAAACTGCACACATGGTGGGCCATAATTACATTGACAGATTTCATCTAGTTTTTTACTCTGATTATATGTGAGAAATGTGAGCTACATTTTTGTTACCAAGTGCAGTGAAACCTCCAATCTTTTTATTTCCTACAGTTTGTCAAACTGTTTGTGTTCATTTCTAAGGCAACGGCATCTTGTGTGATTTCACACAGAAGGCCAGTATTAGTGTTTTAGGAATCCTTTGGGGCATTAAAGAAGAGTGGCTTTACATGATTGTAACTGCTGCAAAACATAATCCAATTTAATAAAGAAACCTAACTGTGCTATGGATGATTTGAGCCAGACAAAAGGCTAATATCTCCATGATGGTCTTAAAAACCTTTAAATAGTGAAATCTTAAAACTTAATTTTAGTGTTTTAAGACAATACATCCCTGGGGTAGCAGCTCTTTTTTTGGCCATCAGTGATTAAGCAGAGGACAACATTCAGAAATTAACTTTCTTGTGTCCACCCTGCAGCTCCTCCTCTCTAACTTCCTTGCTGTGCACTAGTCAAATTGACGACAGAGAGGATCCTTTCCAGTGCCACTCTTGCCCAGGGGCTCTGCACTTTTCTTCACAGGGCTATTTTTATCCCCCCAGCTGTCGGTGGGTGTCACCGGAGCATGGGGACAGACATAGAAAGGAAGACTTGCAGGGTGACTTTGACTGAGCCTGGGCTGCTTGGTACCTAAGCCTTGGACAGGGCCTCCCTCTGTGCCCCCTCCCACTGCTGCCTGGCAGAGTGAGCCTGGGGGAAGCCTATTGGTGGCAGCAGCTTCTGGGCACCACAGGGGTACCTCACCCTCAACTGAGGTCCTTGCACCTCCAAGTGCGTCCATCTGGACCTCGGGCCTGCAACTCAAACTGAGTTCTCTGCCTCCAGACTACTGCTACAAGTAACACCTCTTATTTCATTTATTTATGCCCTCTTGACCAAAAGCCAAAAAAAAATTCAATTTATAATAATGTGTAATGGAGAAAAGCAGCTAGAACAGTTAGCCCTTCCATTTGTACAGCTGCAACCAGGATACTGGCACGTACACTTAATACATGACTAGAAATAAACTTTTGTTATCAATTAACGTGTCAATTGTTTTCTTGATTACATATGTGATTTCAGAGCCCAAGTGGATGTAGTGAGGCAGCTTCTTCAAACCAATATTCCAAAACACAAAGATATTAGGTTTACTGTAATAGAAGAACAAGAAAACCAGCAGATTTTCACAGTTGTCATTTTTGGGGAAAAAAAAAAAAAAGACTATAATTATTAAGTGATTACAGAAATTGTTGAATTGTTGAGCTAACTTCTCATTTCAGTTTTACTATAACCTACAAACATTGGGAGTTTTGTATTGATTAGCTGATTGTTTCAGCACTTGCGTCACATACTGTTACTGTATCATGCAGGAGATAATAACCAGATCCATTACGCAACATTGTTGTTGGTAAGATTAATAAACCTTCTCGTCATCCGTTTACACATAGTAGCGTGCTTGGGATTATGACCTGGTCCTAATATTTGTAATCCAATAGAGCTTTTATTGATCCAAATTTTTGGATCAAGCCACTTAGTGCAGTGTGGCCTTACTCAAACAAAAAACATGTTGCGGTCTACCTGGTGCACACAAGGCTATTAAAGCTATAGAGAAAAACTGAGGTAGGCACAGACTTAAAATCTATATTAATACCTTTGTTTAAGAAGTAATGAAATGGCTCGGTCATAAAATGCTGACCAGAACTACTGTTCATCAAATCATCTGTCATGGTTTACTTGATTGCTATCTATAGGATCACCTACATTACAATGCCCAGTACATAAGCGCTCCCCTGGATCGTGACATTGTTCCAGTGCATCACAGATTGTAAACAACAGAGCTAAACTGTGAGTGAGAATGAGAGAAACAGAGGGAGAGAAAGAGAACAGTACGCTCCCTGTGCTGACATAATCCCTCTCACTTCAGCCATAACATGGACTGGACTACTCACTCTCAGGGCCTGTTGACAACCCGCAAGTGTTACTGCCACACAATAAACTGCAGACAAACCTCGAACAGAAAGATGATTACAACACACAGGGCACTCCTCCAAGCTTTGTTGGCTTGATATGGAGCTAGAGTTGAAGTCCACTCATATTACACCACATATGCATGTCTATTAACAACTCAACAACACCTGTGTGTGTGTCTAAGTTACAAACGGGCGACTTCTGTCACCCTAAATGCCATGTTTATTGTGGAGGCATTTGTGAGCAAATGAAGGTGACCTGCAGGCTTGTGCTGGCTGCTCCTCAAATTTAGTGACTGGATGTAGGAGGTTTCCCTTTGCATTGTAGCTGGTTGAGCCATTGACTCACACTGTCTCGTCACATAAAAACAGACACGGATATTCCTCTATTTATCAATTAGTTGACTGTCCAAAAATTTATCGCAAACAATTTTGATAATTGAATGTTTAAATAATTTATCAAGAAAAAAAGTGATGAAAGTGCCACAGCTGTAGCTCTACAAATATGAAGATTTGCTGGGTTTCTGTTTTATGTCACTGATAACTGAATATCTCTTGGTTTGGATTATTAGTGAGATAAAATGAACTATCTAAACACCTCCTCTTGAGCTCTAGGAAAACGTGAGACATTTTCATTTTATGGAGTAAACGGTTTATCAATTAATAATAATAAAAATGGATAGATTAATCGAAAATGAAAATAATATAGTTGCAGTTGTACTTCCCATCTGGCAGATTACGTACCTCTGCTGTTGACAGTGTGTGTAAACTGTTCAATATACTCTTACTCAATATACTCTTTATATAGCAATAAATTTGACACTGATGTTATTGAGCTTAAGTGGGAGGTTTAAACTTCTCAGACAGTACGTATTTAAAGGATTATATGGCAAAATCCTCATGATGGACGCACAAAATGAGACAGAAAACACCGGTAACCTTGCTCTCCCCAGAGCCAACTGAGCATCCCTGGAAAGATGGATGTGATCTGAAAAAATTATGGTGGGAGCAATGGCAACGTAAGCCATGACTTTGCTCACTTGTCACAGAAACACAACAACTACCAATTATCTTTCAAACACCTTCTCACCGTTCGTAGGTGCTTCCTGAGGATGTACATGATGACGCCCCATATTCTGGACGTTACGCCGAGAAAAGTGCGGATGCCAAGTAAACACTGCCGGGTCTTCAGCATGTTGATGAGCACGCAAAGACCCCAGAGCAACTCAACTTCAATTCTCAGTTGATAGCACGTTTTTCCCCGAAGTTGTTGGGGCAATTACTGAGGGAACCTGCTTGCTAGTGAGTCAAAATCCGTCTTTAGCCACAGCCGCCAAACTAGCGATTCAAATTAACAAGAGGCCAAGCAAACGTGTGAGTACCTCGCTCTGCACACTTGTGGCTCAATTAGCATTAAATAGAGTGCATTCGCATCGTCACTGTGAAAGACAAACGTGGACGTGGTCAAAAGAGAAGCTGCTGCACGACGACTGCTGCTGTATGGACCTTTAGCACGCAGCTAGTTGACAAGCTAGCTCAGGAGCTAGCTGTGTACCAACTAACGTTAGCTAGTAGCTGCCGAGCTACCGCTAGCTCGACAGGGTGACCACCTTGAACCTTGGACAAAAATACCCCAAAAAAAGCTGTGGGGCCGCTCGTTGTCAAGCACCGGTTCAACGCGACTTCTCTCTGTGCGGCGTCCGATGAGAGACAGCTCTACAAAAGTTCCCCAAAGTCTAACCGGGCCGGTTAAAATCAGTTTGTAGTCCAGTAGAAATCCGGAATGAAACTGCGAGCCGCCATCGCCGCCTTGCCGTCACTTCCGCGAGGAACCCAGTGGTTGCGCGCAGCACGCCCACGTGGAAAGAAAATAAACAGACGTGGACGAGCGAAGATGGCAGTCCATTCAAGTCTGCAATAGCATCCAACTATTTTGTCTTTTTTTTTCTTACTTCATTCCGCAATTTGGAGCTACTCTGGCAGCCCTCCTGGAATTCAACTTTATTTCTGGTATGCACTTATGTGTTTACATAAAGTTTTGCTTTCATTTCAGTGGCTTAATTGGTGTCAATAAACCTCATTATACTTCTGATTTAAACTTGTAAAACAATAAAACATGAAAATATCCCTAGGCGCGGGTAAATACTTTTTACAGGCACTGTATATTTTACAGTATTTGGCAGGGACAGCTTTCACAGCTGTCAGAAGACTCAAAGGCTTGCTAGCGACCAGGTAATGCAAAAAAGTTTACCACACTTAAATAATTACTTCAAACTATTAGGAAACTCGTAAGCATTCTGTCTTGACACTGCCATGCAAATAACACAAACTAACTGGTGCAAATAGACCTAGGGCATTGATCAATTCTGTTAAAAATCAACAATTAAGAAAACTAAATTTTAACATAATTTACAATAAAATGAAAGCTTATGTAAGACCTGTAACTATACAAATTAATCTCATGAGTACATCCATAGTATAAAGAGGTTTGAATTTACTGAAGTGATAATGTTTGGCAAAGAGACAATGGCTACTTGTGATCCTCATCACATTTTATGGCCGTGGTATGAACAGCTGTGAACAATATTTCATCCTTCTCCGAATGTTTCAATTGTACTGTAAGATTTTCAGAGGCTCTGAAAAAGGAAAAAGACCTTAAGAGAAAAGTCTAAAAGAAAAATGATTTTGTGTAACAGCGAAGTATGTTTTTTTTTCTTTTCACCTTAATCATGTCGTGTCCCCTTACAAACCCACAAGTTGAGGACTACTGCAATAAATACTATGAAACAAGATTGTGTTAAAAGTAACTCACTGGGGTACAGTGGTTAGGACATGAGATCATACATTACATTTACAACAATCAGTTTTATGTAAAAGCAAACTGTGATATAGAGTAATATTATAATAATATAATTTTATTCAATAAGAAAAAAAACATTTGAAATGAAGGTGATCAATAAGAATTGGAGGAAAAAACATTTTATAAACATAATACAAATTTCATACAGGAATTTAAGGTATTAAATTATATCTTCAAAGCTGTACGTGATGGTGTTAAGGCTGTGAAACTGCACTGAGAGTACATGAAACTTCAATCTTTTAGGGCTTCAGGCCTTAGGCCTAGGTTTCATCCCCTAACTCTACACATCGAGATCATCATCTGGATCCTCCTGGTCATAGTCGTCGTTGGCATCAGGCTCATAGAGAATTCGTCCTGAACCTGGGCCTGAGTGGAGCAGAGCTGTTTTCCTTAAGATCAAGAGAAGACAGTATTTTTAGATTGTTTGGAAAAATAACATGAAAAAACTGTTAAAAAAAATACGATAATTGTGGAAAAGTCTCTCACTTCTCTTTACTGAAGACAAAGGGAAGTGCAAGTTTCCCCTTGGCTTCACGCTCTGTGTCAGATAGGCGAAGGTTGAAGGTCAAGTTAGCTGTTGGGTCCATCTACAAAAACACAAAAAATAAAAACATTTTCAGCCCTGCCACATCTGAACTCTTTCTTTATTCTATTGATGCGACACAAAGAAAAGTGTTATATTGCACCTCCTTTTCCTCAGGGTCTGGCTGTTTGGGTCCGATATGGCTGAGCTTGCTTTGTACTGTGACTGTAAAATCCTCTTTGATGTTGAAAATCTCCTCCTAACCACAAAAAATAAAGTTATTGATCATTTTTAACAGTGTGGTAATACAAAATAGTCATCCCAAAGGAAACACTGCTTACATCTTGTATAACCTTCCCAGATTTTGAGCGCTTCGTTATCTTTGCCACTGCTTCATCTCCCTTCATTCCAGGTGCCACAGTGATGACTGAGGAAGCCAAATGGCATACACTTCCCACAGTGCCTCTCTGATGCATATCTGCATGGAGCAGACCAATAATAGCTCTCACAGCTCCCCCTAATGAAAACACAGAAAAGACAAACTTCAATAGTGTAATTACTGGATAGTCTTACAGTTCCACTTTACTCAAAATCACTCAACCAAGATAATTTGACAATAGGATGGTACAGTTAGAAACATTTTTAATAAATATTTGCACTGGTGTATTTTGCTCGATTTTTCCTGAAAGATAATCTAACCTAAGTGCTTTACAGTCATTCTTAAAACCTGGATGCTATACCTTCTTTTATTCAGTAAAATTACATAAAATCTGGACATCACACTGACATACAGACATTTAGAGGATAATTCATCACCTTTTTTAAGTTGCTGAAGAGTCTTACAAACAGCAGGAGGACTAACATGCCTCAAAATCCATGAAAGAGAGTCAATTATCAAGATAGCTGGTTTGGGATGAGATGTTTGCTTGACCAGATGTGTAAGTTCCTCAAAATTGAACTGGTAAACTGTGAAAGCTGGGTGATCAGTCCAGCCAAGGGGGTCTGTAAAAGCATTGTGAAAGTGTAGCCTGAAGAGACAGAAACAGTTGATTAATGGTCAGTTTGGTTATAGGTTAAATACACTTAAAGTAAAAAGGACTGCAAACTATAATTTCCATTATTATTGATCAACTGATTAATCATTTAGTCTATAAATTGTCACAGAAGTTAAAAGTTTCAACAATTCAAGATGATGCATTTGAATATCTTGCTTGTTTTGTTTGATCAACACTTTAAAACCCGAAGAAATTCATTTAACAAAGATATAAAACAGAGGAGAGGAACAAATTAAATTGGAGAAGTTGGAACCTGTGAATCTTTTGCATTTTGCTTGGTAAATTAACTATTCACCAATATCAGAGTAGGTGGCTGTTGATCGATTAATCGTTTCTACACTGATGTTGGTTACCTCTGAGTGGGTGATCCTTTTAATCCATCTCTCAGCTCTTCCTCACTGCCCTCAAAGCCAAGGACATGGACATATTCCTCCCTATATACATAAAACATATCAACGTTGATTTTAGGAAATTAACTAATTTGACAAGCAATAGGACAGACATAACTAACCTGTCACCATAAACATTTAAATACCTGTTCAGTGCAGCGTTGATGAAGCTCTTCAGGAGGTGTCGACCAGAATAACTCGCAGAATCTGCCAATGCAAGTATAAATAACATGACTGTATGCTATTTCTTCGATTCACATAGGTAACAGTTATTGTTTACAATTTAGACTTAAATTCTACATTTTACAACGGCATTTACCTCGTATTATGAGAAACCCTCCAGCATCAGTGCCTAGCAATAATTCGGGCAACATGGTACTGTATAAATAAACTATATAAAGTCCAGGTAGCTTTAGCTAGTTAGCATGCTGTTGATTCACCGCCCATTGAAACGTGAATACCGTAACAAAAATCGGAGAACACTGAAACTTAACGTCAGAAAAACGGCATCTCTCAAAGTTTATAATGACGAGCACTGAAAGTCGCAGCAAGTTATATTTCACAGGAAATATAGCTTTCACGAGTCCAACATTTTTCGCTGGGTAGCATGTTTGGCGTAGAAAGACTCAAAAACTTCACATCCCAGAATTCCTGTAAACGTAGTAGTGATCGCATATGGGAAATGCAGTTCGGCAACATCTACAAGCCGTGGTTGGGTTGGGGCGAATAGCGCAAGAAACTACGTTACCCAATATACCTCACAAGAAACACAACGCTGGCAGCACCAAGAGGCTTCTGCCGCGCACGGAGAAGACCGTGCGGAATAAAGTCAAAACTCCAGTCGTTTTGTATGCGGACAGCGAAGATACAAAAAACTTCACCCGAGAAGTTCCCATTATGGACCTACATTAGCTAGCGCTCGCGTTTATTCAGGGCATTTTACAGTTCTGCCATATTTCAGTGCCGATGGTTATATAAATGTAGTGACGAAGAAAACGGAGCTTTAAGCACAGCACGTTAAACGACAGAGGAATTAGTATTTTGTCGGGCTAATAACGTTAGTGTGGCCAGAGGCGGTTTGCTTTTGATACGTTAACGGTAGCTGTTGTAACGGAACCCCAACGAAGGGGTACAACAACTTCTACCCCACAGTGGACGGCTTTTTGAAGAAGGGTATCTTTAGTCTTACGCGCCCTTGGCTTGCTGCTGCTAAAGTTGGCCGGCGGTAAGGTGCAGCCACGCCGGGGGGAAAGCACAGAGCGACGGCCGCTATTCTCCGGCTAGCTCGCCTGCTGCTTCTGTTTGTTGGATCGAGGCCTTGTCGGTGAGGCGACAATGCTTGACATAATGTCTGAGCACCAAGGTATGTTTTACCAGTATGAGGACCAAGACATTAAACGAACTGTTTGCTTGTGGTGTTAATCTGTTCACTGTTGAAATCTGTCTGTCATATTTTTACGGACATTAAAACTGATTACCTAATGTAAGTTATGGCTAACGTTAATGTTACGTTCGGTTGCGTATGCTGTATTAATAACATGCATTGCTCTTGACCCAACTTATGTTTTGTCGTCAAAATTCCATGAAAGTTGCGTTAAAGTCAATGTTGATTCTGTAGTGTTTTGATAAGATTGATGGTAGTTGGCTAACCTAGTGTTAATCTTTACTGCACAGTTAAATTAGCTTGCTAGTTAGTTAAGGCGCCGATCCAGCTAGCTTAACGTTAATAGCTGGATAGCTAACGTAACCCAACCACCTCTCTGAAACACTCCCTAGTTTATCCGTTTTAAGTTAACGTAGCTTTCTTGTCAGACACGAAAAAAATTATTTTTTAACATTAGCTGAAACAACACGGCTGGTTAAACGTTACACCTTGCTAACACTAAACTAGCATAGCTACCGAGCCTCCCACTTCCATTTCAAGAAAGCCAGCGTGATAAGCTAGGTTATCACACGTTAACTCTCTTAAGAATCAGAATTAGCAGTTAGCAATGCACAATTATCATTGTCGTGCTTGGATGCAATTCGTTAAATGTATAGGTAATTGAAGAAACCATGAAACCAGTCCGAATCATATTTGCCCTCGTCGCTGCAGACGGGATAACGTGTTGTTAGCTTCCACTTGAAATGTCAGCTAACGTTAGCAGGTAGCATCCAGACAGCAGAAAATGTCAAGTTAAAAGCTTGGCAGCCAACAGACCTAGCCACCGTAGTAACGCTTTTAAAAATTCAATTGTTTGTTTTATCTTGGTATGAAATTGATCAACAGTTATTCATGGCTGATGACGAAATATCCAGACTTTGTATAAAGTTCAGGCAGTGATCAAGTGACACCGGTTGCGGTTATTGGCAACTAGTTAGAGTTAACATTAGATGACAGCCTTGTCTATTTTCACCTCAAAATGTTATCAGTAAAGTCTGTAAGTCAGTTAGAATTAATGCGGGTCTTTTAATAAGCTCAACATTTCTGTACTAACAACCTTAGTTTAGTTGTTGAGCCGTGTTAGCACGCTAATGCTAACGTTAGCCCACTCGTGTGTAATCGTACCCCTAGGTACCCTGTGTGTTGGCTGTAAAAATAAGACGGGTTCACTTGTGACTTACAGAATTGTTTTTCCCTCCATCAGATTCACTGTTGACGTGTAAAACGGAACCTCTGGTGAGTACTTAATAATATTTAGATTACTTTTAGTAGTAAATTCAGTATCTTCCTGTTGTTGGTGCTTGTCTAGATTAGCCTCACTTTTTTTAAACAAAAGTCTGCTTTCTGTAGCCCCCAGAGAGGAAAAAGAGGACTGTCGAGGACTTCAACAAGTTCTGCAGCTTTGTCCTGGCATATGCTGGTTACATCCCGAGTCCAAAAGAGGTAAACTGTTTTGAATATCACTGTGGAAGTTACAATTGGAAGTTACTGCCTACCATGCTCAAGTTTTGAGAAAATACCTAAATGTTTCCCCTGTGTTTTCTTGTAGGAGAGCTCATGGTCCCCGACATCATCCAGCTCTGCACACAGTTCAGGGTTGTCAGCAGACGGAGGTGGTGGAGGCAGCAGCAGCTCCATGGGCAATACTTGGGCAGATGGAAGCTCTGACATCCACACCATCCATACATTTGTCCGTAAAGCTCGAGCAAATAAGGGCAAAAATATTCGCCGCATGCACTCTGATAGCACTCTGCTGGACAAGATGCGCCTTAAAGACTCCCTGTATGAGAGCCAGGCCAGCACTAAGGCAGAGCGCAAGAAGGACAAAAAACTGAAAAAGTTGTCACTGGGTTCTGCCATGACGGCAGCAGATAGTGGCAGTAGTGAAGGTGAGAAAAGAGCACGAATCAAACGCAGCAAAAACTCAAAACAGCCAAAAGCGAAGAAGCTCAAGAGTTCAGCTGCTCAAAGTGAGACAGACTCAGAAGCACGGCACACGCATACAGAGGTACGACCCATCAGAGAGGAGCTGACAGTGCATGGGAGCTCCACCCCGAGCATGCAGGGCCTGGGGAAGATGCAGCCTGACGAGTCCATCAGGGAAGCAGAGATGAGCTCCAGTGAGGGTGAGACTTGGATCGCAGATGAAGACATCATGGTGGAGTCAGGTATGTAATTGTGATTTTGTGCTATGAAATTATCTTAATCTTTTTCAACATTGTCTTTTCCCTTTTTTTTTTGTATCTTATAAGCAAATCTTTAATTCCAAAACCTTTGAGTGTAATCTCTGGTAACATTTTTTTTCTCAGTAGTTAATATATGCATATTAACTGTGTTCTCTGTGTCATCACAGGAGACGATTCATGGGACTTGATCACCTGTTACTGTGGGAAGCCATTCGCAGGACGGCCAATGATCGAGTGCAACCAGTGTGGCATATGGGTGCACTTGTCATGCGCAAAGATCAAGAAGTCCAACGTTCCCGACATCTTTTACTGCCACAAGTGCAGGGACTTGCGGCGGTCAGGACACAAAAAAGACACCTAGAGATTAAGAGGATGGGAGGGACGAGGAGCACCCTCCCTGTTTTTGCTGTCCTCTGACACTTATTTTCTTTGATGCCTACAGCCAAAACAGCCTAAATTATCACCTGGATGGCAACTGTATTGTCGGTTTGTAGGATTTCTTTTGACAATCACAACCATTCTTATTTATCCCTCACCGTTTTTTTTTTTTTTTTTTTTTTTTTAAACTTTCCCCCCTCTTAGTCTTTATTCTTTGGCTATTGTGAAGAACTGGACAGAAGGCGACAGTGACAGTGGAGAATCATTTATTTTTTACTAATTAATCCCTACATTAATTGGCTTTATTGTTATATACTGTGCTGGTGATCTGCACATATACTTTTACATTTGTTTTAAAATTCACTGAAGGTGCATTTTGACTTGTAAGTTATTTCTTGATGATATTGACAAATCAGTGAAAATTTCCTTTAGTGTCTCAAGGAGTACCATTTTCAGTTTGAAAGCCTTTTCCTCTTGGCTTTAAATCAATGAAAGTTTTACACATTGGCAAAATGTATAGCTTAAGAAATGGAAATGTCACTCCTGTTATTTGTTTAGAGGTATGTCAATTCTAGGTGGGCAGCTCATTTTACTTTCCCTTGTATTTTGGCAGTTTATTTTTGAGTTTGCCTTTTTTTTTTTCTCTCTGGTAGTCAGTGGCAACCACTGAACGATAAAACGTAGAGATCTCACTGTAGAATAAGTGATCTTTGAATTTATAGAATCAGCTAACGTATTATTTTTCATCTGCAATTGCGTCTAAATTGCTAAATTTCAAATTGCACACGGACAATTCTTTCAGCAGTGCACTTTTTAAATATAAACCCCGCTACCATTTCCACTGTGTATGTGGATGGTACTGGGAACATGATGAGCTACAGCTGATTAAATCTGTACTTGGCATGTAGCTGTGTACATTCATGATTGAGCGCTTAATGTTTCTCCCTGTCTGGCTGTTAATCAATCGTTGATAGCCATTTACCATGAACAACATTTACATTGAAAGCTGTTAAATTTTGATGTTTTTGTTTCATGTGTGGTTATTGTTTTTCTTGTTTAAAAACTCATCGTCTGAGGGGGTAATGTTGCTGTAAGATGAATGGTTTGGCAGTGCTTTACAATGTCAAAGTGGCTCCGAGGCTTGTTTATGAATGGTTGTAAAATATTTGTTTTTCTATTTCACATAATTGTTTATTTCTTAGCTTTCTGAGGAGCGGGTTTAGAGATGCACCCGCATCAGAGAATGGACATAAGATTGTCTCACATCGAGAACAAAGTTGTAGTTGTACAGAAAATAAGTTGACGCCGCGTAGGTTGTGGCATTTGTTTATGTTGTTTGGTTTTACCATGTGCTTTTCTTTCGTTGGTGGGAGAGTCTTGGTAAGTCTCCAGTAGCAGTTGCACTCTCTCTACAACTTCAATTCTGTGTACATATCCTGTTCTTTGACAACTGTACATATGTGAAAGTGAAGAGAGAAAATACCCAAGCAAAATCTATATTTTCTGCAGTCTGATATTGTTTTCTTTAATTGTAGCTTGAAAAATAAAAGTCTTTGGGAACATAGATGTGGAATTTTTAATAATTTTTATTGAAACATTAAAAAAAAAAACACTTGAAACAGGTATTTTCTCAGATTTTATTAGATGTTGGCACACAGCATAGTGTTTGTCATGTTTGTGTCTTCTACCAGTAGAGGGAGATGGTCAACAGGCATCTCACTAGATAGCATGGCAGTGAGTTAAATAGAAGTTAATGAATAAATATGGCACAAATGACAGAGATCACACATGAATTGGCATGTAGAACGTGTGAGGAAAGAGCACAGCTGTTGGATTTTCATCTCAGTCCTGGTAGTCTTCCCAGTCGAGGTCGGGCTCATCCTGTAACAGAATATCACTATGCTCAGTTCTTCATACAGTATTAGACAAGAACAAGGTCTTAATGAATTATTAATGATTAACCATTGTTGTACTCCTTATGAGTGGCTCCTAGTGTCATGGAAAATCACGGACAAGCCGTACAAGTTGAAAATTGTTTATGCAAATGATGTGAAATAGAAGTCATCTAAGAAATGAAGAGGAAAATAGACCCAGACATTCAAGTCTGCTATTGAAACTAGGATTTAAATACTGATAAAGATTCAATGTTCATTAAAACTGTGCCAACTTCTTTTCTGCTTCAGCCCTTTATGTATAAAGACTACGTGTTTAGCGACAATGCAGCATTTAAATGACATTATAACTCTGGCTTATTTGCTTTGGAAATAAGTGACATAAGTGTCCACAATGTTAGACAACTAGTCTGGGTGCCTCTTCGTCTCAACGTAGCCTCTAGTGTAGTGGCTTTATTGAGAGTTTTCAAAGTGCATTTTTCTCTCTGTACTCACCTTCCGTTTTCGGAAACTGGACATCTGAAAGCTGCCAATTGAGTCCAGAGGAGCAACCTTCCTCCTGTAGAGCAAACAAAGACAGAAAAAAGAAACTCAGTCCAAAACTCTGAACTTCTGTGATGTAACTATTGTGTGACTGAAAATGAAAAAAAAAAAAACTAACATTCACTTTCTACCACACAAAAACACTTATTTTATTTAAAAGAAAACCCCAGAAAAGGAAGAACAGCCAAAGCATCTTAAAGTTATATCATCTTAGTTTTGTGTATTTACCACCTAAATGAAGAAAATGAAAATGTATTACAGGAAACAGAATCTAAGACTTGTCACAAATTAGTGGAATTTTAGATTTGAGATCCAATTCTATCACATTGATTTAGATGATAGTTAATATTAAAAAGGTGGAGTTATTCACATGACATAAGTTGTGAGTTAATTAGATTTCCAGTTACCCTGGCACATACAACAGATGCAAGACACATTTTTTAAAGTTTTATTTCTGTGTTAATTTCATTATGTGTGACTAAAAAACTTCCTCCCAAAGTCTGAACCCTTTCAAACTGTATGATACAAGGTTTTCATCACGCCACACTTTCATTCGTCCTCACCTCTTTTCGTTGGCTTTACGTTGGTACTGGTACTGGTTTTGGCGCTGGCGTTGGAGGTTCTCTGTCGGGGCGAGGAAAGTCTCTGAATGAAAAGGGCGACCGTCCGCATCCCTGCCCGTCTCCCCTGCATCACCCACAGAGAGGTCCGAGCGATCAGGCAGGCGGGAAAAGATCTCTTGGTCTAGCCAGCTGAGTTCCTGCAGACAATAATCACATCATTAAAAGAAAAACAGGATTATTTGCCTGCAGTTATTTGATTTGTTTCTGTGTGTAAAAGCTTACCCTTTTGTTTCTGAGTCTGCTTGGCAACACAGCAGCAGATAGCTCCTCCAGCAACAGGTAAAGAGCCAGGATAGGTAGGAAACACCTGCAGCAAAGCATCTGAGCAGAGTCAAACAGTCAATGTCATGTCTGTCATTCCTGTGAGGGAAACAGTAACACAGAGGCGACTGTATGCTTACCTTAAATCTTCTGGTTTCTCTGTGGAGTTCTGCCCTCAAAAGCTCTTGGTGGCAGCGCTGTGTTTTCTGAGCTGCTGACCAGTTTGGAGGGTATTTGTAGCCATGCTTCTAGGGTGGGTTTATATTATGGGACTGGCACCAAGAGCTGTTTAGGCTAAGTGTGTGTGTGTCTGTGTGTGTGTTTGTGTGAGTTCAGAAATGCCAATTACATCTGCCGCCTTGCTGCCTGGCATTTATTGTCATCATTATTTTCAAACCTCTAAAGTCACTCTGAAGAGATCTGAAGTGCTGACAACATGCCTTGACACACGAACATACATATGCACATACACACCGTCCCACGCCCACGCCCTCGTCCACTTTCCTCCGAGCCAAACGAGGAGAGATTGCAGCAGGATAAGGCCATTGTTGAGGATGTTGACTTGCCCTGGGGTAATACATTATACCCTAAGGCTGGCGACAGCTAGCTTCCCTGTATTTTTGCAACCACCTGAACAGGTCTTTAATATCCCGTCATATGAGTTATTGAAGCAATTGGTCTGTAATTTGATCTGGATGATATGGCTGAAAACCAACATTATGATAATAGAAATTTTTCCTAATGCTGAAACATGTCCAGATGGTAAATATGTGCAAAAATACTCAATTTATGTCTATTGCAGTTCCACAATTGCACCAGGCCTAATTCTAGATACATGTGAAACTAATAAATAAATAAATACAAGCTAAAACTTTTTGTATGATATGATCAAACTCCAAAATTACTCATTAATCATCAGATCTTTGTTCAGTTCAACGGATTTTGTTCCACTGTTACGCATTACATCAAAACCTGAGAATACATTTGAAACAAAAACCTTAACCCATTTTGTTTGTTTTTAATTACATTTTGCTTGGAATTGTTTGCTACTTTAGACAATTAAATTTTGTAAATCAGATTGCTAAAAGTAGATGACATATCTTATCAAGTAATTTTTGTCTATTGATAAGTCCTCAAAGTCAGTTGAGTCAAAACAAGGAACTTAATCACTCAATGCTGTTTGATAATTACATTTTCATGTCATTTTTCATTATTCCATGCAGTGAATCACTTTACTCTGGCTCCGCGTAAGATGCTGACACTCATTTCTGCTAAATTGTTGAGACAAATTTAATTTTGTTGGAATTTATTGGAAGCAGTACACACATTAGCACAGTAGCACACACACACATTTTTTAAAGCTTGTCTCAAGAAACAAGACTTGAAAGGCTCAGTAATAACCAAATGTTACTTGACACATTAGAATCCATTGCAAGTCACTATAAAAACCAGTGATATACAGTATATACAGTGATTTTGAATTATTGCCCAACCCTATAAGTTAGTTGTATTTTGTTTTTAAGTATTCGCTAATCTATAAAATGCCCGAAATAATGGCAAGTTCCAACAATAAATATCAGAGCCCAAAGTGACGTATTTAAACTGCTAAACAGCAACTATAAAAACCAGGAAATAAGGAAAAAGAACAACTATTTGGTTACTAAACTTAAACAGGTAATTGACAACTAGAGATGATTAACTAATCAATGACTCGTGTATTCATATCTGCACTTATTCAATGTGTCTGGGTTTAAAAGACACAAAGGAAAGTACAGAGAGATCAGAGATTGTATCAGGCCCCCAGTGTGTGTGGCAAACTGGAGGACTTTATCACTCTGCTTCGCCTGACTTCACCGGCGGATAGCCACCCAATTCAGACCACACACAACTCTCTCCACCCCTCAGAAAACAAAACAGAGAGGAGACAGTGTAGCAGGGATGGATGGAGAGATTGGCAGAGGACGGGGCCTGGGGAGTGGGGGGATCCACTCAGCATATGCCCGTTCAGACACGTTTTCACTTTTCCTCTTTTCCCGCCCTGTCCTAATTATTTCTATTTTGGGATGCTGAGGCTTACCAAACATAGAGCCAGTGCTGATAGATCAGGCATGTATAAATAAACCAAGGCAAGGCTGGCAGCATGTCAGCAGGGGCAGAGGCCAGATAGGCTGCACTGATTACCTCCTTTATCAGGGACAGGCATGATTAGGGGCCTCTGCCTGGGTGTGTGGCTGCGTTCTCTTATTGCAATACAGGACCTAATGTCCTCCTGAAGATGTAAACTTGAGGAGAATCCTCCAAAATGAGGACTATTTGTTGGCCCCTCACTTCGGCAAGGGTTAGTTTACAGTTTGGGATTAATATCAGCATCATGTTTAGATAAGTTAAGTGGATGCCGGTGTAATTTGTGTTGGCACAAGTTTACTAAAATCACATTTTCAGATGTCATTAAAAAAAGATGCGTATTTACTTAGTGTATTAAAATATATAAGTTGGGAAACACACTTTTTTTTTCTTTCTTTCTGAGAGTTAGATGATGAAATTATATGATTCTCATGCCTGTACAATAATATGAAGCTACAGTTAGTTAGCTTAATTTGGGGAAACAGCTAGCCTGTAGTCTCTCCAATGGTAACACCCGCCTCTAAAGAGCACTAATTAAATATTGTTTGGTTAATCCCTAAATTGGGGTTTTATGTGGCATTTTGTGCCGCACTATTTTTTGGCTGGCTGCAGTGGTTTCCTAACTAGCAAAGCTGATCCGCTGCTACCTTCATATTAACCATAACTCTCTGCTAGACAGCGAATAAGCAATGTGTTCCTCTGACTGCATGTGACTCACCTTTTTGACACACCATTAAGTTCTAATGAACTGTTTTTAACTACATTTTTTTGTATTTAATATGCACATGTTTAAGTTTGTAATCTATAAAACAGGCGTCTCAAATGTATTAAATGTATATTAATTGTTCTGAAAAGGGCAGTAGTTGCAGTAGTTGCAGTGTTAGTATATTTTAAAAAAGTAGAATATATGCATTTTTTAACATGATAGTAACTTTTTGCCTTATAATGAAGTTGAAAGTTTTGTTTTCGGTACACTTAATGTGTTCAGTGTGTGTGTGGGTGTGCGTGTGCACGCGTGTGTGTGTATGTGCATGTGCACTGAATGACTTCCCTCTTACCCCGCCCCAGTCCAGTGCCCTATAAGTATCAGGCACCGCAGCAGGTGCCAAATATAGCCTTGACTCAGAAGAGACTGTTCCCTCCACACATGTGAGCAACCTCAGAAAACATTAACAGGAAAAAATATATAAACAATAAAACAAACAAGACATTTGTCAGATTGAATTAGTCCAGAAATGTCATGTCTGTTCAGCCATTTGTGCTCCTGTTGGTCACAGAAACACTGACAGACCAACACATGAACTGATCAAAAGGGATCATTGTCAGTAGTGATTAAAAGGGATAGTAGACATTTGGACTTGTCGCCACAGAAAAAGCACAGTTGTAACTAATGACATTAACATACTTATACAGGAGGAGAAATGTAGAGATCTCCTTTTACCACAAGGCAGTTAATCAGTCACCAGTCGTTTAATTGGTTAATCAGTTGTGTGTGCACCATTTAGTGGCTATGTCAGAGTATGGTCTGATATTCAATCTAGCTACATATTATATATTCAAACCATGAGTCTCTGGGATTATACTTGAGAATATAAGTTTATACTTGCAACTTCTCTACATTTCCACTAGGAAGAAGCTCAGACGGACACAGTAACATTAAAGGTTAGCGTAGCTACTTAGCAAACAGTTGTATCACACATCCAGCACAACTACAGCAAATTATAATTTCTTGGCCATCTGACAATTGCAAGTCCAATATTCAGTCTCTTATTATCTATATCTTTTTTTTTGTTTTGTTTCCTGAATACAGCGCCAATCAAAAGTCTGGAAACACTTTTTCATTGTCATTGTGTCAGGAGTCAAGTGGTACTTTATGTTCAGGTCCTCACCAATTTATGAGAAAAGACTGACAAGGTACGTAAGTTAGCAGCTAGATATTTTACTTTCTTCAATAGCTAAAGTTTGTCACTAACGTTGTCTGCCCTTTGTTGGTGGGCAATTTGGGTAGACTGGGTTTAATCAGGGTTTTTTTTTTATTGATGGAAACTTCTGCTTATGGGGCTTTAATTTAGAGGCTGCAGAATCAAAACAAGATAACTAAGCTAAAAGGTGCTAGTTCTCTGTTGGTTTGGAAATAACTTATGCTACTAGCTACCTCTCATTTGAATTAGTGTTAATAACGCAGCTTTAATTTAACTTAATTTCTGAGTTTATTTTATCAGGTTTACCGTGATTTAGCTAGTCTATAAAGGAGACAAGGTTAGCAAGATAGCTAATTCAGTCACGTAATTTAGTTTGGCTAGTTAAATTTAGATTAGTTGCCTATAGCTAATTTATTTGATTAAAATAATCTAGTTAAACTGTTTTTGGATTAATTTGATCATTGTCATTTAATTAGAGTCAGTGGTGGAAAGTAAGTACATTCAGTTTGCACTTGTATTTCCATTTTATGCTAATATAACTTTACACTTCCACTATACGACACCTGAGAGAGAAATATGTTAACTATTCTTTTCCTGTGGTTATTTTTTCCCCCAGCAATTTTGTTTTCTATTATTCTATTTTAAAACATTTATCTGACAGTTATAGTTACTGTTTATTTGCAGATTCAGATTTCACATATAAATTATTTCCCCACCTTCTGAAATATGAAAAAAATGTTATTAGTGATTAAATGATAACTCTCCATTAATATCATACAGCATGCCATGTGCTGCACAATAAGTAGTAACACCTTACATTTTCTGATACTTTCTGCAAAAATACATTTTGTTGAATATAATTTTGACTGCAGATGTTTTTCTATATTTGATGTAGGTGTTGTAGTTTCTTACTGAGGTACTGGCGTCCTCTGGTGGTTGTGTTGAACACCATGTTTATCAGACCAACCGTCTGCTGCAGGCACCGATAATAATATTTGCATGTTGCATGTCCCTCTATCTACGGCTGTGATAATGACGTAACAGGAGAAAACAGTGAACGTCAATGAAAAATAGTAAAATTATCTCCCTGTTTCCGTGAACTTGATGATAATATTCGTGTTCAGATTTGCTTATGGTCATTTGAGCCTGAAAGGGGTGGAGAGAATATATATAAAAAAAAAAAAAAGGAGGAGTGGAGAGCGGCAAAGCCAGAAGCAACAAACAGGTTGAAGGAGGAAGACGATAAAAAAAAAAAGCTCCGGGGGTCGGGTATTTTCTTCTCTATCTCATTGCATTGTTTTCTCTCACTTTTATATTTGGGACAGAGAGGACACCAGCTGCCAAGAGGTGAGATTTCTGCGTCAGTTTCACTTTGTTTCGCAGTTAATAAATGGAGGATTAGAGTGTTTGGGGTTTTATCGGGGGTTTAAACAGACACAGTGAGCGTGTATGAGGCCGGGAGATACAGCTGGAGAGGAGGGGTAGGCTATGTGCTAAGTTATTAAATGAACCTGATAAACCCCCACTGATGACCTTATAGGGGATTTGAATGCTGTTACATGGTCTAAACCGGGAATTAGGCGTCTTCTATTAATGCTAATGATAGTGAAAGCACAAATGTGGCGTAACATGTGGAGCAGCACTGGATGTGGAAAAATAAATGACCAAGCTCCCGACCTCCCCTCGCATCTCCCAGCCTCTGCTGAGACTTGTTGTTCCCGCTTGTATTTTACTTAGCTAGACATGCATGTTCAAGATCAGCACGGCCATTTGCCTCCCTTTAGTTTTCACTGTTGCACACGGCTGTGGTGCATGTTAAACATTACGTGGTTGTAAGGTAATAAAAGGCACTCAACATGATTGCAAAACTGAATGAGGTTAAGTGTTGTTGGTCTTTGACTCCTTTTGTAATTTCTCACTTTCTGCTTCTGTGCAACATCCCGTCCCCTCCTTCCAATCTGTTTTTTTTCCTTTTTTTTTTTTTTAATCACAATCCCCTCCCTTTCCCTATTATTCCCCCGTTTCCCATGGAGTCACTGGGAGTGGACCAGGAAGTGTGACCTTGTTTTACTCCGTGCCCAGAAAAACCTAAGCCAGCTCCTCACCATGTCTGCTCCTGGTAAGTGCCTTTCTCCAGAAGCAACTAAGAAGCTAGGGGGAAAAAACTAATTTCCATGCTTAATTTGACTTTTACACAGAAAATGAGAAGAATTGGGAGTTGTGATGTGAGTTTTTTCACTTCATATTTGTCAGCAGTGTAATATAATGTCTTTAACTCAGGCCTAAAACTTTCTTACTTATCCAGTTCTTCCATTGTGTTATGTTCCACAGTTGCAGTCATTGTGAAATGATTAGGCTCTTGCATGTTAAGTTTCCATCAGACTTTCCTATCACAAACTGTCCACTCAACGTCACTGCATAATGAATGAGCGCCTTGTCTTGCCTCACACATTCCTCCAGTGGCCTTGCGAAATTCTATCCTCCCCAAGGTGGTGGAAAACCTTTCTGATTTTGATCAAGCATCCCCCTCCCCCTGCGTGGAAAGGAACAGGTTTAGGAGGTGAAAGGTGTCGTTGTGTGCGCACACGGCAGTGTGCAAACGAGGGTGGTCTGTCTGCAAACATGCAAGTTTAATTTCTTATTTTTGTTTTGTTTCTTTGCAAGTTAGAGAAAGGAATGTGGGAAGAGGTGGAACAACAACAAGCTTTAAAGTAAAAAAAAAAAAAGGCATTACTCGCATCCTCTTTTTGGCTTCATGCTTGGTTAAGAAGTCAGAAGTGGCATGAAGGTTTGGTTGCCTTCGAACTGTAATCCATGAAACTTTATTACATTAACTCCGACTTGAAAACTGAATGCAAGCATGCTCACTATTTTAACCAGAGAGACTCTCGCCATGAAATACATCAATGACCTCTAATGTGTGCTGTGATGTGCTCAAGGTTGTTGTTGGACTAAAACCAAAACCAGTTTTGTCAGCTGTGAGTCAGCACTAATGCCACAGGAATTACTGACACAGTGCAAGAAAACCCAATGGCCTTTACCCTAACATACATACTGCAACAAGTGATGTTTAACAGAACGTCATAAAACTCCCACCCACAAAAAACTGGCCACATCAACCTTGCAGAAACCACAGATGTGCAGATACATACATACATACATACATACATACAGAGTATAGCTGCTAGTTCTAGTTATAGTAGAGTAGCTAGCAGATCTCAGGTCAGCAGCTTGGATCTTATTCTCAGTACAGGTGGCAAACCACCACATGACAGAACTGCGGATGTGAAACAAACCATTTTTTGCTGTAAAGACAAGCAGCAGAGTTTTACTGCACTGGGAACCAGTAATATTAGTACTGGAGTTATTGTTATTGAGATTAGCTGTGGTGAAAGAAGGTTGACAAGTAATGATTATTTGTATTTATTCAATGGACGTGGTGCTTCTTGTTTTGATGAACTGGTTCTTAAAATATATAATAGCTAAAAAGTAATGTCTTCAAATTTGTTTTGCTTTGTTCAAACTACAGCTCATAAGCCAATTCAATATTAAATTCACAATACTTTAAACCAGAATATTCTCACATTTGAAAAGCTAGACCCAGAGGATGTTTTCCTATTAGCTTGCTAAATGACTTAATCAACTAGCTGATTATCAAAAAAATATTGTCAATTTTCCTTGATCTACCAATCAGTGAATCAACCAATTTGTTTCTGTACTACATTAATTACAGAGCAGGATAAAAATAATGAGAAGTGTTTGTACAGAGGCTCATTCGTCAATTATTGTCTCTGCATACTTCACACAAAATTTAAAAAAAAAACAACTGGCAAATGGCAGTTAAAATATGCAATGTGTTTGTTTGAGCAGTTTTGGAGGTCCATTGGAAAAATGATAAAAATCCAGCAAAAAGATCCACTGATTTTTCTGCTTTTACCTGACTTTGTTTTGGGAAATCAAACAATTTTGCCGTTGCTTTGTTGTACCCAACTAAAATGAAGTGCAGGAGCAGCACACCTGTTCTCACGGGCGTTTACAACAAACCATTCATGATCCAAAAAGAATCACAAGAAACGAGCAGCATGCGGGAGAAAGAGAGAAAACGAACCGTTAATATCAAACTCAGGGAAA
>NW_019523255.1:8686-10142 GCF_002814215.2 Seriola lalandi dorsalis | reverse complement strand
ATCAAAGGGTCAACTTACTAGATTTTAACTCGCTCTCTAGTAAATAACTAACTCTTCATGCACCCAGACATAAAAAGGAAACCAGTAGTGAATACAGTAGCAGGTAGCAAGACTCCGACCCTCCGAACTGACTCTTGTTGTTTTTCTACAGCTTTATTAAAATTCATAGGGGAAGATATTTTGCATTGCAAGCAAGGGAAATGTTCCCTCCTTTGACTTTGACTGTCACAAGATCATGTCATTTTTCAGTTGGTTTTTCTCACTTTGCCTTCCCCGCTGTGGTTTTAGATTGACCAGATCCTGATTCACCAGAAAGTGGAACTCCTAGAAGGTAAGGCATGTCACTTGTTCATCCAATCATTTTTATCTCTTGCCACTTAAAAAAAACAAGGGAACAAACGGGGAATAAACAGCAGCAGTTTGTCAGTTTCTGACACACCCACAAGTTTTAAACCCTCAAGAAAGGAACGACGAGATGACGTCTTGTCCTTGGAATTTTTTGCTCATCAATGCTTGGTTATTCAACGTTTCCACCCTTTGTCCTTTTTTTCTCCTGCCAGCATTCATCGGGTTTGAGACCAACAACCAGTACGAGATAAAGAACAGTCTCGGCCAAAAGATCTACAAGGCCAAAGAGAAAAACGACTGCTGCACCAGGAACTGCTGCGGCTCGCTGCGCAGCTTCGACATGAAGATCAAGGACAACATGGACAGAGAGGTCATCCGCCTCATCAGACCTTTCCGCTGTGTCTCCTGCTGGTGTCCCTGCTGCCTGCAAGAGGTGTGTCTGTGTGTTTTGGGTGTGTCTGTGTGTTTTGGGTGGGTGGGTGTAAATGAGTCAGTAAGTGTCAAAAGCAGGTTTAATAGCCTGACTTTACATTGATTTGCCACACCAAGACTAATATGACAATATAGCAGTTCAATAGTTCATTCAGCATCAAATCACCCTGATAACTCACTTCAGTTATGAACAAACACTGTGATATCAGTGTTACAATATTTGGTTAATGTGTGTCAAGATAATGACTACCTATTATTAATGTTGTTAATATTTAATCATTGATTGTCTGAGGAGAGATTTAACCATTCGTATGTTAAAGCAGTTGATTCGCAGTGTAGCTTTGCTCATAAAGACACCATAGTAAGAGCGAACAAAGCAGAAACTGAAGTGCTAAATTAAAATCTTGGGAAGCAGCAATAGAAAAAGAGTTGATGGTATAAACTGAAGAAAAGGAAGTTAAAGAACCAGACCGGCACTCAGCAGAGCACACAACTCCACCAAGGCCAAACAGTCCAACGTGTCCAACGTGGTCTCAAGTAAAACTTTCTTTCTTCACTGTCCTGTCTTGTCTTTAATCCTCACACAAGACGGCTGCATGGTTTTATTACCGTTTGCATTATACAATTCATACAACTCTGCAGCTGTATGAACTGTCTCCTCGCTATGTCGTAACCA
>NW_019523255.1:7551-8135 GCF_002814215.2 Seriola lalandi dorsalis | reverse complement strand
TATTTCACTGGTTTAACCACCGAAACAGAAATATTGTTTCTGCAAAGAGGTGTTGATTTTCAAACCAACCCTTGAACAAAAGTGGAGCTTGTATTTTGAAATAGCAGTTTGTGTGCAGGATTTCACACCAGCCAAGCATCAAAGTAGCTAATTTCACTGATTAACCCTCTTTCATTTAGAGAGGAGAAACTTATTGGGTCCTAGTGAAAACCCTTCAGCCTCGCTGGCTCAGGTTTGGAGGCGTCTGTCTTTCCTGCTTGGCCTTGTGTTGCTGTGAGTTGCTGAATAGCGTTTCAATCTCTTTGTGCTCAAGTCTGTTCAGGCAGGGGTTTGTTAGGACTATGAATGGGCCTTTGTCCAAACTATCTCCTTGACTCCCTCAATCCTCTGCCATTCCTGCACCTCTGAGATCTCTCTCTCTCTCTCTCTCTCTCTCTCCTTTTAATCACATCATTGGCGTCGGCTGGCCACGCTACGTTCCCACTGGCCCGGATCCCAGCCTCTACTCTCACATACTTCAGTGTTCTGTTTACTAACCAGACAGGAGCCATGTGAGATGTATTACCTCTGTTATGTGGTGCCGT
>NW_019523255.1:0-3203 GCF_002814215.2 Seriola lalandi dorsalis | reverse complement strand
GTCTGGTTATCCAGCTGCGGAGTAGAGCGAGCCATGGGGGCCATCTTAGCCATGTTGGAGCCTCCGACGCCCGGCTGAGGCAGGTGCTGGGGCTGAGGTTGAGGTTGAGGTTGTGGCTGCGTTAGAGGGGACGGACCCACCTGTGATGGCCAGAGGGCGGCTGGGGCTGGATTGACGTTGGGCCTCCTCTGAGACCTTATGTTAAGGCGTTTCAGGTTGGGGGGTGGTGGTCGAGGAGGCGGGATGATACTGGCCTCGCTGAACCGGCGGGGGTCCTGCTGCATCACCACACTACGAGCTGCCATTATGGGGGGCATGAGTCTGCCGTGCTGATCCACCCTGACCGCCCCTACTGTGTGTGATTGAGGCCGGTGTCCACTCAAGACCGACTCCAGGCTCCGAGACATACCTGAAGACGCAGGGAGAATCAGTGAGAGTTAAATATCACACCAGCTGGGACAAAAAGAAGATTGTTAAATTGTTATACCTAAAAACACCACTAGGGAGCAGACTGGCCAAATGTGAGTAGACATTAAAACATTAAAATATTTTAAAAGGCACTGAAACGCGTCGTAAGGATCGGACAACAGGCGTAATGACAGTGTAACAACAAGCAGGGAGCATGAACAGTAGTAGGACAAGTCATTCATCATTTTTCCCCGAGGACAAAGAGCTTTTTACTAGAACCGTAAAATAGTAACAAAATCAAAGAGCAAAAGATTTTTGACTGGAATTTTGAATGTGAAATGTTTTGGTTTTGTTCACTGGGATTTTCATGAAAGACAATCAGATTTATTTAGTGGATCACAGGGAGACAACCACTCTCTGGAAGCTGATGGGGATCTTAATTAAGTAAATAATTAAATAATAAATAAGCAAGTAAGTAGTACGTAATGAGGATGTGATGGACAAACAGACAGAGGCCTTCATTGTCCATTTCATCACTGTATTAAGACCAGAAATAGACAACATCTAAGTTATGTGAACCACAATGTTATAATATCCAACACCCAGGTGATATTAGGTTACATCCTGATCTTGAACATACACTGATGTGTGTATGGTTTGTCTTACAGCTCGACTCACAGCAGCTGGACGTATTTTAAGTTCCTACCTGCCATTTTCTGCAGATTGGATCCCTCCTTCTCCCTGGCAGGACTCGGCCTCCAGCTGCCACTGCTGCACAGGTCAGAAAAGTAAACACATTAGTTTGACAGCCTGAACTCCCAAGCTGTTCCGTCTGACAGCAGGTGAAAGTTCAGCGCTGCTCTCCAGTTTACATTCTGCAATAAAACTCAGTGACCCGACGTGGTCGTTAATATGATTTTCTACTTTTGCTTGATGGTATATTTTTAACTGTGGCGAGATTTTGGATTTATCATTTTGTACCGACATTTAACTGTCACACGGGGAGAGGCTGTTACAGAGGAAGCTACCAAAGAGTCTCAGTAAAATAGACAGGAGGATGAGGGGTGTCGCTCACTCGTCCAGGCTCTCCGGTGTTCCCCAGCAGCGTTCGGGCTTGATGTCTCCATGCCCGGTGTGATGCAGGCTGCCCTTCACAGGGGCTGAGATGTGGGCAGCCGTGGAAGCGGGGTTGGCTCCAGGGTTGCTGGACGAGGCGGGAACAGCAGCAACAGGAGGGAGCGACGGGACCGTGAGGCTCGCAGGAAACCAGCCGACCGTCAGCGTCCTCTGATTCTGGCCTCTCCACTCACTCAGCTCCAGACTGCAGAGAGAGAGAGACAGAGAGACAGAGAGAGAGAGAGAGAGAGGGGCAGGTTAGAAACCCAAATGAGATTACATTATTTCAATTCTTTTATGGATTTATATGTGTTCAAGTATTTTTTGTTGACTGATGCAAATCTACTTGTTCTGTGGCCATATTACAAATAGATCAGGGGCAATAAAAACTTTAAAAGCTGCTGGATTTGTTCAAACAAACAAGGCCAAATGCGTTCAAGGACT
Organism: Seriola lalandi dorsalis; assembly: GCF_002814215.2. NCBI lineage: Eukaryota > Metazoa > Chordata > Actinopteri > Carangiformes > Carangidae > Seriola > Seriola lalandi. The sequence goes on along the minus strand of NW_019523255.1, from coordinate 1,235 downwards.
CCATGAGATCACGGCTGGAATGCACTCTTGTAAGCGAGCCGATTTAAACCCCTGTTTCATCTTAACAAAAGCCCATTGTGTTGGTCAAAGTTCTTCTTTTACTCTTTTCGCCCCACCCTGCTTTCCCTCACCCACCCGTGGTCTATGACCGTCACAAGGTCGTTGGCCACTAGTGTGAGTTTTCTGGGTTCAGAAAAGTCCCTTGCTGCTTGCACCTCCATTGGTTTAGCCTGTTGAGGAAGAGAGAGAAGTGAGTAAAAATAACACAGGGACATACTGAACATTTTTTTTATTTTAGTTAACAGATTCTGTCTTTGCGTATGTTCAGACCTCTGTCACCATTGTGGTGAGCTGGGCGAAGCTGGGTCTGTCACCAGCATTGCAGGCCCAGCACTTCCTCATGATGGCGTACAACTCTTGAGGACCATCCGCCGGTTTCTCCAGACGCTCGCCCTCCCGCTCCACACGCCACAAAATCTATATCGCAGAGAGTGAATGTCAGGGATACTAAAACACTGAGTCACGGAGCGAAGTGTTAGGGTGGGGACACACATTCCAAACTTGAAGACAAATACACTGTCTGGCATGGGTACAAACACTGAAAGCATAGCATGACTGATGTAGCGGACAAGCGCGTACCTGTCGGCCTGACAGACCGAACCAGGGCTCCTCACAGTAAGTGAACATCTCCCACAGGGTGACACCAAACATCCACACGTCTGAGGCATGGGAGAAGGAGCCGACACGAAGGCTCTCTGGAGCACACCTGGAGGAAAAAGCGTGTCGGCAGACCAGCAGGAAGGTAAAAATGAGTGAGAACAATCATTATTTCCTCCTCCAACTTCAATCGTCCCACTTTTTCCAAGAGTCCTCACCATGCGAACGGGATGCGTCTGTGTGCCGACATGACGTAGTGATCTGCCTCGTGGCTCAGGCCTCTCATCAGGCCGAAGTCCCCGATCTTCACCGTCTCCCTGGAGGCCAGCAGCACATTTCTGGCAGCCAGGTCCCTGTGGATGAATCTCCTGGTCTCCAGGTACTCCATACCTGCCGCGATCTGGGTGGCAAAGAGCCAGAGGCGGACCAGAGGGTACTCATACTGACGTGAGCGCAGCATGTCGTATAGTGAGCCCAAGGGGGCCAGCTCTGTTACCTAGAGCACACAGAAAAATAGGTCAGTGTGTATTCCAGCTTTAACAGATCCATTCATCGCTCCTAAATAATCCCTGCCCAAC
>NW_019523254.1:3178-3599 GCF_002814215.2 Seriola lalandi dorsalis | reverse complement strand
GCGTGTGTGTGTGTGTGTGTGTGTGTGTGTGTGTGTGTGTGTGTGTGTGTTGGTGTATGTGTTTGTGGGGGTGTGGGGACACAGACAAAGGCAAGATGACTGATTCAAAGTCAAAATTCAAATGTGACCACATGACCTGAACAAAGAGTGTCATCCCCAGATGTGATCATTGAGGAACTTTGTCTGTGGAGCAAAGAAACATCTGGTCTCTCGAATGAGTCCCAACAAAAGGCGGCTTAATGTCATTTGTGTCTCTGGTTTATTGAATTGTTTTTTCATTTTGCAAAATACAAAATAAAAAAAAAAGAATGGGCATTATTGCTCCTGGTCTCAAATATCAAGTTTTCTCAATAACATTAAATATTCATGATTAAATGAGGAACAGTAAGAGTTGAAGTTGAGGACAGCAAATTTTTTTTTT
>NW_019523254.1:0-2279 GCF_002814215.2 Seriola lalandi dorsalis | reverse complement strand
TCTTTAATGTAATCTTAATTAATCAAGCAAAATAGCACAAGCATGATATTAAACACCTGCTCTGAAAATGAATTTTAGGTAAAATGTAATACAAAATGTATTTCATCCAGAGGATTAGGACAGTAAACTGAGGGTAAACACAAGAGCGGCAAGGTTTGTTTAAATATCACTCACACAGGTTCAACCAACAGGAGTGAAAATGTGTGTTTTCAGGACAAAACTGGCCAAGCAGGAAGCATCACTGATGCACAACAGGTGAGCACGTTCTTTGTTCATAATATGGATCCAAGTTAGCTTCCAGGACGTGGTCACCAGTCCGTCTTTGGTTCACACAAAAACAACAGGAATCAACACGAAATCACAAAATTCAACAACATTTGAAATCACATTGATCAATAAAACAAGAACATGCACAACAAGCCAAATATACATATCTAAGAGTGAGTGTGACAGCTGCATTTGGAAAGGTGGAATAACACAGAAACTTACAGTGAAAACAAAATTAATGGGAAATCTTCCAAAACATCAGCTACTAAAAGTAACATTTATAAGAGATTCATCACTTTTTTGTTTCAGTGACTTTAAATCTTTCTGAGTCGTCTCGTGTCTGTCCAGAGCAAATTCCAGGCAGAACATTATTCAGGCAGAAGTTGTCAGTGTTTACACATACATGATTGAAATCTCTTCAAATATGACAGTGCTGAGCCAAAATCTACCACACAGGACCAACAACTTCTCCAAATTAAACAACACAATATGGGACAAAATGCCCTCCATGACAACATGTTGCCTTTTCTGATCTGATGCCTCCATCAGCAGCACATCATGTGTCTGCTTTGATACAAATCAGTATTGTACAGGTTGGTTTGGTTTAGCCTAAAAAACAACCTGATTAGGCAAAAGAGAACTTGGTTAATGGATGTTTGTCATCATGGTAACAATATTAACCACTTGGTTGAAGGAGCTAATTGTAAGTTTTGCTATTGCTAAACAGCTAGCTTTAGCATTAACAGCTGTTTACTTACCAGTCTAGAACAAACTTTGCAAGTTCAGCATCAAACTTGTAAATTAGTTAAAACTTGTAAAACATGTAAATTGGTTGCTAGGATACAGCTAAGGCATAGTCCAATTAAGAGTGATCAGCTAAGCAAACAGGAAGTCACTGTAGTATCACAAGTTAGCATAGCACCAAAAAAATAGTTTTAGAGGCTACTTTCTTTTATTTATGTCTGCACATTTTAATTCATTTTAATACTGTTTAGAATGAGTGGGAAATGTCTGATCATGCTAATCTAATACATTATATACCCATTTAGTGACATGTTTTTGACAAAATGTTTCATACTTTGAGGTATGTTGTGTTATTTTTGAGAACGATTGCCATCATTATTAAAAAGCACTTACCAAGTGAATTCCACATCTCTTTTAATCTTCACTCTAGATGGTTCAAGATGGCGGCATAGTCTCAGCGGCTCAGTGCTTGCAACTAAACAGTGTTTCACTGTATTAACATAAATATAAGCTATTCAGTATAATAACTGTTGTGCAGTACTGCTCTACACTGCACTGCTTTGCGCTATTGCTGTTAACCAGTTGACATTTCAACATTTTATCTGGCTATTTATTGTATTTAACTAATTTTTTCATTTTATTTTATGTTTATGTTTCTGAGAGGTACTAAACATAATATCAATAAATTAAACATTTCATAAATTGTCTTATATTGAATGTCTCTTAAGGTTTCGTCTGTTACACCTGGCAGTTACTGAGTGTAAACATTCAGTAACATGTAATTTACGGTTTGTGTGATGCAACCCATTTAAATGTAATTACACATGTAATTCCACTTAGCAAACACTTGTATTAGAACATTTGAACTTCTAAACAGCTGCTGCAGCCAGCTGCTGTTCCGTATCTAGGATGTCACAAGTTTAATAGCAGCTCTGGTATCTATGAGCATCAGCACCATCAACATTCAGAAGTAATTTTGAACAAAAGTAAATACATTGGCCTGCAAAAATAAAACGTCCTTTACAGACCATTTATAAGCTTATCCTATAAGATCCCTCACCTCTGTTCTCTCCTACAAAATCCTTGTGTAAAACACATTATGGGTTTCTATTTAAGTTATGACCTATAAGCCTTTGCCTACAATGTGCCTCGTGTAAGAGGGAATAAAGATCATCTGTGCTTTTGAAAACCTCCTCAGGTAACTATGTTCCACCTAAAATGAGCAAACGGTGGGCTTATAAGTGATGTGTGACTAATCACATCTTACA
>NW_019523253.1:6911-7646 GCF_002814215.2 Seriola lalandi dorsalis | reverse complement strand
GATTTGGTTTCTCTGAGTGTTTTTACCTGAAATCTGCTTTATTTTTATTGGATCACTCAGAAAACAGTCAGCCAATCAGAAGAGAGGCTCAGAGCCTCCTCTCTTCTGATTGGCTCACCGACCTGTTGTTACTAGAGCTGCAGAGAGAAGCCTGAGAGAGGAGATGTGAAACTACACTGAGCTGGTTTTTATATCTTCTGATGGATCAACACTTCAAATAAAACACAGAAGAAGAAAATATGAAGTTTTAGAGGGTAGATCATCTTCTTTCTAAAATACTGCTATGACCAATTCTAAATATCAGACAGAGGGAATAAAAAAATAAAGACCTGTTACCTTCTACTGTTGAGGTAAATAACTAAAGCAACTTCTTGAGGAAATACAGTCGATGAAATCTGTTGTTGATCTGTTGTAAATGCCCCTTGATGACGGTATAAAAACTGTTTATGCCAAATCAGTTTGAAACGTCCAATGGTGTGACTTCATCACTCAGTCAGTCCAGCAAGAGAGTGACAAAAAAAATAAAAAGGAAGAGGGAGAGAGAAACAAAGAAAGATACAGTAAGAGAGAAAAGTAGAGAGGGAGACAGGCGAAGGAAAAACAGAGTCTGACAGCTGAGCTTCAGGGATCTACCCTGAGGAACTGAGTCAGCTCCCACACACACACACACACACACACACTCACACACAGACGCACGCACACACACACACACACACACACACACACACACACACA
>NW_019523253.1:5098-5758 GCF_002814215.2 Seriola lalandi dorsalis | reverse complement strand
CAGATCATCAATTAACACAAAAGTCCAAAAGCTGCAGGAAATGGGTGGAAAACTGAAGTTCAGAGAGGACAAATAAAACTCTGAAAGTCCAAACCAAGGGAAGACAAATGATTGGCCAAACTCTCGAGGGAACATCAGAGAAACTCAACAGACGAACTGAAATCAACGAGTGGAAAACAGACTTAAGGGAGGCAAGTGCAGTTACACAGGTGAAACACATCAGGACGTTGCAGACAATCTTCAAGGAGGGAAACAAGACAAAGACAAATGAAAATAAGAAAGAAAAATGAAAAATTAACATTAAATCAATTTCATGGGTTAAAGTACGTGACTACAAACACGGCCTATTGTTTCCTGAGTTCAGGGTATCGGAGCCAAAATTCAAGTCTTGGGTTTAAATGTTAAATTCAGTGTAAGCTTAATGAGGTTTGAGACATTTTTAGAATAAGCAGAGAAAAAAATGACATTTTCATATACTGTGTAAAATAATTTAATATTTAACTTTAATTAAAGACCCTGAAGGAAAGATTCAGATAAACATTTAAACAGTAAAGAGGTTACAAAAATCCTGCTGATGTGTCATTTATATTACAAAACTCTAAATGAGCAGTCAAGGACAAAGAGGATTAACTAAACTGAAATAACACAAAAGGAGCAAAA
>NW_019523253.1:0-2318 GCF_002814215.2 Seriola lalandi dorsalis | reverse complement strand
AGTGGATTTGGAAAACGCAGTGATGTGATGCTTGTTGACGAACCTCCTGAGTTGGTTGATGTACCAGATTGAACCCCCAGGTTGAAACAGAGAAACAAAGTCTTTTGAAGTCCTTGTTGTTTTTATTGATCAAGAAATCTTAACAGTTACTTGGTACAGAGGCTCTGGCCCAGGGGCTCTCTGACCTTTTGGTTCCCTGTGAGAGATTGTGTCAGGTGAGGCAGATTGCCTTAGAAAGAAGATCTTATGGATGTTAAAACACCTTGACCTGGGTACACAACCTCCTGGGCCTTTGTTGACGGGGTCAATCGGTTGGAAAATCACAATCTTGACCCGGGTGCAAGATCAGGGTCAGACAGGGTCGATCTTTGTGGAACATCTCAATAAATCACCTTCAGGATTTTGAAGCATCTTGACCTGTATGAGAAATCTTTACCTGGGTTAACCACCTTGACCCAGGATGACCCTGAAACAGTTCAACTTGGGTAGAGCGCACCCATCCATCCCGTCAATATTTAAACCAAATTAAATATCCAGACATGCAGGGGGGGGTCGAAGATCGTTTTTACATGTCTCGTGTGCTGCTCTTCATTTTGTGCTCTACCTCGCACAAACTCTTCCCATGTGAGAGTTCAGTCCGTCGCTTGTTGTCGATCTGGACTCGCATGAAAGAGCTGGACCTGCTGAGACGCCTTGACCCAGTAAAACATGTGGCGCCTGTTTGACAATTTATCCACAACCTGTTTTTAGGTCATGAATGAGCCTCAGTGAAAACACAACACACTGTGCTTACTGGACTCTTTCTAAAAAGAGTTTCCACGGCAACAACCAATGAAACATCTCTACCAATCTGCCTGGGCGCTTGATATTGATAAACAGTGTTATTGGAATAATCTTTTATAAGGTACTAATGCAAGGTAAAGTAGATATTCAGTTCTGCTTTATGTTCTGCATGACAGAACTGCTTTAATAATATTTTTATGATTCTTCATATTTTAGCTCGAGACTTCCACTTTGTTTTTTTATGAGCACTCGTTTTCTTCTCTCTATTCTTACGAGTCATAAACTGAGCAGATAATAAATAACTTTAGTTCATATAATCTCACATACAGCTTTAATAGGACGGCATCAATCAGTGTTTTATTCTCCAATAAACCCGAAGTACAACTTCTGTTTCTGTCCTTCTGTAGAATAAACTGAAAGACAACTGAAGAAATAAAGAACTGAGACACATGGAAAATCTACTTTAGATTATTTATTCACAGACAGTTTTTATAACCATAAATTTTCTTCTGCTGATAACACTTTTCATAGCAGTTCTGTAAATGTAAAGGGTAAACACACTGTATGAACCGCACTCAGGGTTTCACGACTATTACTTTTGATTGGTTGCAGTGTTTTTGTGAAATTGTAAAGTTCAAATTTGAGTGTCCATAAAAACATGGAAATTACATAATTTCTATCCTAATCAAACACATCAATTAAGAAATAATAACCAATGAAATAAATCCTTAGATATCATGTCTGATGTGTTTAATTCATGGAGCAGTTTCTGGTGCAGGATCCCTGCTCCGAACACACTGAACAGATACTGAACAGACTCTGAGCAGCTGTGATCAGAGTCGCGCTGCAGGACCGTCGACCTTAATGTCGTTAGGACAGGTGGATGAGGGAGGAGGCATTTCTCATCTTTATTAGAAGTCTGCTCTACATCTAAATACATCTTCTCAGTGAGGATCCCTCCTCCACACGATAAACTCTTGTTGTCAGTCCTATGGTCATTAATCCGCCTTGTCAGAGTTATGTAGTAACGATCCCTTTCATCCATACAGTGTTTACAGCTGTCGTCTTGTTAAGAGCATATGAAAAATATGTGAATCTACTAGATTTGATTGATTTCTATTGAAATATTTTTGACAGCGGTCCAGAGGGACTGAAATGTTAGTACGATCAATAAATTGTGATGCAGAGAAAGAACAGACACAAGTAGTGTGGTGATAAATAAGGCAATGTTGTGCAGAGGCGACTGTGGTATAAACTCCTTGGGTTCTGGGTTTCCTCTCGGACCGAGAACCTCAGAGATTTAGAAATGGTTTTATACTCTTATCATGACCAGTTTTATCTCAGAGGTAGAAAGTTCCTCAGACTGCAGGTCATATGGTTTTAGTCTTCACATGCAGTGTGAGCCATGGGACCTTATACACACAGGTGTTTCTAAACTGTGTCCAATCAACCCAATTTGCCACAGGTTAACTTCAATCAAGTTCTAGACACATTTCAAGGATAATTAAAGCAAACAGGAAGCACCTGACTACAGC
>NW_019523252.1:132142-182128 GCF_002814215.2 Seriola lalandi dorsalis | reverse complement strand
ACACACACACACACACACACACACACACACACACACACACACACACACACACACACACAGACTTCCTGTCCTCCTCCCTACCAGATCACATGTTACAGTCAGAGGGTGTATTTCATGGCCAAGTTGTAAGGCGTTATTTCGTCCCTTGTGGGGAAGGGCTGGTCTCTCAGCCCAGTTCTTCTGATAGGAATCACAAGGCTCTTCAGAGAGGCAGCGATGCAATCAGAATCACAGACGTCCCCTGTGAAGCCAAATGCTCCTGTATAGTCCACACCACCTTGGGGACAAAGAGAGTAGGGCTCACTGCAGCTCACCACGACCTTAACTACTCTGATCAAAGAAAAATACTTCCACAATTACTTTTGTAATATCTAGAGCTGTAGTGATTAGTTGATTGATCAGTTGATCAACAGAAAATTTATCTGCAAAAACTTTGATGATGAAATTTTTTCAACAATTTTCCAAACGGGTAATGTTTTAAAAAATCATGAGATTCAGCTTCTCAGATGTGAATATTACCAAATGATTAATCAACAAATAATAAATAGATTGATTTGAAAATAATCATTAGTTGCAACCTTAATTATATTTTCTACCATATTTAAAGAAAGGGCCTTTTGCCTTTGCCTCACCATCTTTTTAATAACTTTACAATTCTGGAAAAACAAATAAATAACTTTCTTAAATTCAATGTAATTATATAGTAGTTGGATGCATACAGTATAAAGTATGTGTACTGTACAGTGAGGTGACACTGACCTCAGGCAAATGACATGGGTGGATGGTGAACACTAAGGTCATAAGATGTACATGACCAATTATTTCCACTTAAAGACTGGCAATCCTTTTCCAAAACCTCAATCTCCATCTTTAAATGTAGGAAACTCCCATGTCCCATGTCCGTCTGCACACGCATCCTCTAGACCTGGTCATTTTGGTACAAAAAACCATGTTACTAATCCTCAGTTGTTGTTGTGACTCAGACTGAGAGCCATGATGTTGCCCATGATACCAGTTCTCCGGGTCGGTCTGGGCCCACATCTTGACGTGCCTTTTGTATCTAATTATCTGTCCTGTCAGCATGGAGAATGACATCCCCAGAGAGAGAGAGAACTTTATATTTGTGCTGCACATTATACATGCTGGGCAGGGTCACGCTGACCAACGCCTTGCCTGGGTTTTCAATCAGTAGTGCTGTGTTGGATGGCTATGAATGGGTGGATGGAAACGACAGAACCTCACAGTCATGCCAGGGTGATCTCCCTCTGCAAAGAGGGTAAACTGAGTCATCCACTCTGAGGCTAGCGGTTGGCAGTTCCCGTGGAAACGCCACGGATCTCCTCATTCTTGTATTTCTTTATTTTTGTCTTTTCTCCTCTGTTTCCTCCTGTCCTTTTGGAGTTCTCTGTATCTTAAATCTGTCCACTTGATGTTGTTTCCCATTCCGCTTCTTCCCTCCACTCCATTCCTGTCTTTTCTTTCTCTTACTCTTTCTCTTTTCATCCTAGCCTCTGAGGTAATATACATCGGACCTGTCAAAGGTAAGCTTTCCTCTTCCTCTGTCCTTTACTCTTCAGCACTGCTTCCTCACCCTTGCCTCCCCCTTCCTCCCAACCCTCCAGCCCCCACAGCTGGAGTGTTGAGGTCACATTACATCTGTAACCTTTGGGACTAGCAGCCGAGCCACGTGACTGCTCCTCTAGAGGAAGTCAGCTGATTTGAATGGTCACATGATGGTAAAGGCTTTGCCTCTCATTAGAAATTAGCTTGAAGCTCACTTTTTCTTACAGCTACTCCAGGCCTGCTCACCGTGCCTGCTGACTGTTTGGCAGGATAGCTGATCTGTTTTTTTGCTATACATTTTATAGATGTTCAGAAATCAGAACAGTGATATATGATATAATATTGCTTATTGGCCCATAATCCTACATGCACACCACAGTCAATAGCCCACACAGTACCTATGTGTAAAAATTTAATTCACCAGAGACACTTTCATTAATTGTCAACCCTGTCATGGTTTACATCTAGTCTTAACAGCCCATGGTGGTCCAGCTCCTTCCATCTAAGCCTTCTACAAATCCCCAGTGTGGGAGCATTAGGGAGTCAAGTCATGTTAACATTCTTTGTGCCTTTTCGCCTGTATTGGAGAGTCAGTAAACAGGATGGAGGAGGCCTAGTTGTGTTTCTAATGGGCTGCCCGCTTTCAACCTATACATGGTTTCTCTGGATATTTGGGATTCCAGAAGAGAGCTTAGGGAAGATGGGAGTACTCTCCCTGACCTGATGAACTCAGCATTAGGGAAAAACTTTGGAGGAAACCCTGAATAAAACCCTCCCCCACAAGACACGGGTGGCCATACCCTTCACCCTGTTCTCATGACCTCAGTTCGCAAACACAAACATACACGTGCACACTCACAAACACAAACCAAGCCCACTTCCTGGTTTCAGAAGGGATTAAGTGGTTTAGCCAGTGTTGCTTCTTGACCTAGGCCCTACAGAGGGAGAGAGGGAATGGAGGGGTGTGGGGCCAAATATACTCTGCAAGGCCAGCCAACAGGAAATGCAAACAGCTTCACTTTGGTGGCTTGCTTATGTTTGTAGCCAAAAAATCCAAAATTGAAAAACTAATGGGAAAACTAAAGTGTAAATATAGAGATAAATCAGCATTTAAAATATATTTAGGCAGGTTTGAATTAAGTTTTGAATTATGTTTTGGATTTTTATTTCCAAACTTACATGTTTTTGTAATTCATGCATCCTCCCACATCTCTGCGCTCCCCCTCTCCTCTCTGTGGCAAGTTGTGCAGTAGTTTGCTGTGTGCAGTGCATTCCTGCAGGTTTTTTGACTGTGAATAAGTGGGTGACCCTGATCATGTAGTGCATCATCTGCATGCTGATCCACATCAATCCCGCCATCAGCAGGAGGACATTGTTGGAGCCACTCATCTGCAAAGTGTGGGCTGGTAGTCACATGGTGTTGTTGACCGCTAGCTGGCCTGGCTAGGCTGCAAGTGTGTGTGCTTTTTGAAAAGTGTTCACCCTTTTTCCCTTGTGGTGTTTTAAGTGATCGATTTGTGAATGTGCACAGATTGAAATTCTCTAAAGCAAAATGTATATAAAAAGGAAAAGACATTGTGTATATCATATCCTTTCTCTCTGGACCTTTTGCGCTACAAGAACTAACTGATGACTTTGTGTTTTCAGGGAGCATCTACTCCAGTCCAGGCTTGTACAGTAAGACTATGACCCCCACCTACGACTCCAGGGATGGCAGCCCGCTGTCGCCAACCTCCGCCTGGTTTGGGGACAGCCCCTTGTCTGAGGGCAATCCCAGCATCCTTGCTGTCAGCCAGCCAATCTCCTCACCAGACATCCTGGTGAAACTCTACAAGCCCCAGTCCCTGCTGGACAAAGCCAAAATCAACCAGGGGTGAGATGAACTTTGCTTAGTGGTTTGGTGGTTTGGTTAAACTGCTTGTAGTCAGAAGTACTGTGGTGGATTGTAGAATATTTTAGAGCTGTGCTATTGATCAAAACAGTTGCCAGAGGCTGCATTTCTTTCGGAGAGAGAATGCTTTAAAAGACATTATATTCTAAATAGCCGCACTCACTGTCTGTACAGGTGGTTGGACTCATCCAGGTCTCTGATGGAGCAGGATGTAAAGGAGAATGAGGTGCTGCTGCTGAGGTTTAAATACCACAGTTTCTTTGATCTCAACCCTAAGGTAAGTCCCGCAGACAAAGCAGTACAACAACAATTACCCTCCAGTCACTTGGGGCAATTGTTGAGACCATGTTGTACCATATGACTCTGGTGACTATTGCTTCACCAGATCTAGTGATGTCCTGTGTGTATCAGACTGTGAGACAGCATTTGTTCATTTTACTGTTTGTTTGTATGCCTCCACAGTATGATGCCATCCGAGTGAACCAGCTCTATGAACAGGCCAAGTGGGCTATCCTGTTGGAGGAAATTGAGTGCACGGAGGAGGAAATGATGATGTTTGCTGCCCTGCAGGTAAGAAAACTCTGCGTGTTTGTGTTTGTGCCTGATCTTAATTTTCCTGTTTCAGCATTGTTTTGTCAGGGTCTGCAACTTGAGGACACACATTTTTCTTTTCATTGGGCAATGGGCACATTTCCTTCTTAACCACAAGCTAATAAATTGGATGGGCTTCCAGCCCAGAGCTGAGACATATGGCTGCCAGTTCTGCTGCAGCATGCATACTAAAAGTTGGCTGTTGTGCATTGTTGCAGAATGAGTTAATGGGGGCATTATCACACAGATTCCCACCGGGCTTCTCAGTATGCTTCAATATCTATCAATTCACTTTATTTCTGACTCATAGTCAATGTAAAAAGGGGAGCCATTAGACTTTTAAACAAAAAAATCCGTTATGAATAATTAATTAGAATTAACGTTAAAGACATTAATGGACTGACTTAAATTAGTTAAACAGAGTGAAGTGTCACTTTGATTGTCTGGAAATGAGCCCTAATTTTCATAAATTTTCTTGTTGATATTTGTTACCTGTAAAAAAAACAAACTAACAAAAAACAACACTATATTCTTCCAAATATAAATTTCCTCACTAAAGGGATTTCAAACATGTTCGTGTATAAGGTCAAGGCTGTTAGCTTCATGCGACCTGAGTAACTTCTGCTAACCTTGAGCAACCTTTCTGCAGCCACTCCTACAGAGCTGTTCTGACCTGGACTTTAAAGACACTGGTGGCATCAGATATAAGTTTAAATGAAGATCAGAAGAAAGAGAAAATGGCAAAAGTTGATTTCAAGGGGAATAGTGGAAGTGATATACAGATGTGAGCCCCTTTTGCCCCTTCAGGTTGCCCCCTTCAGTTTGAGGGTGGTGGCCCTGCTATTTCTGACCCTCATAAACCGTGGGTGCCAAGACCTGAGGACGCCACCCTGTCTTCACCCCCAGGGTAATTATAGAGCATCTTGGGCCAAAGGACCCAGTGCTTCAGCCCGGACCACCCACCCCAGCAAGAGACTGTCTCATAGACCTGATCACATTCCTATAAAAGCCCTTTTACACTCTGAGGTGTTAGGTGTGTTTCATCAGGCAGGTTATAATTACGCTTAACTGGTTTCTTTTTACTTTTCCTGAGAGAGATGCCTATCTGAGTCGAGTGTTTAGACTGGCAGCTAGTCTGTCGCTAACTGTCTGTTAGCACTTTGGTAGCTACTACTATGTTTCAGCTGGGTAGTATGAGCTCAGCAATTTTGGCTAAGGTTTCACTGCTGAGAGTGGATAAACAGGGTCTAAATAAAGAGCAATGATTGTCCACTTCCAGTATGTTGCTGGCTTGTGCTAGTATGCTATCACCTGGAAGTTTCTCTTTGGCAGTACATAGACATGAGGTAATCGGGAGTCGAGAACAGCAATTGACCTCATAGTCCTGCTGCCCAGGGGCAAGACTTGGGGCACAGGTTGTACTTTGTATCTCAGCAAATAAACATATGTGCTCAGCCACTCAAACAGACACACACACAGACGCACAGACACACACACACACACACACACACAAACAGGAAACAAGCTCATCAGTGTTGCGAATTTGAAAAGACTGCCAGAGTGGAAGTGGCAGAGGAATGGAGTGTCATCGAGAGCCCTTTGTCCCACATTCTGTAACCATAGCTGGCTAAAGCCTCACATATCTCTCTCAAACTCTGCCTCTGTATCTCTCACTCTCCCGACAGCTGGTCATTCATATATTGGTGGGGGGTTGGTGATGGGTTGACATTATAAATACCATTTGTCAACAGGTTGTATTTAGTGTCTGTGACTCACACTAAGAGGAAACCATGGTCAGATTTTCAGTAATGGCACCATCTTAATGAATTGGTGTCTCCATTGTTGCAAGAAGGCACAGTCTCTAACCACATCCCATTGTTCCAGTTGCACATATGTTCCCAGTAAAAACAATTTTATAGGCCATTACAGTTCAGAGACGTGCTGAGAACACATTGTCGAAACCGTTCCACTTATTTCTCTCAGTGAATCATCGTCACCAATCACTTTATTCTCCCCTCATCCTGAAACTAGTCTCCTTGTTTTCAGAGACATTGTTCCATCACTGGTAAACTCAGTGGTGGATATTGGCACCACTTGCCAACATAAATACCAACAAGTCTTAAAGTATTTATATGGTAATTATCACAGACCAGTTCCCTTTTTATAATACCAGGTTATAGGGTTTATGCACCAGTAGCACACAGGAAATCAGCAAAACTGTTGACGAAGGTGTTGAATAGCTAACAATTGCTAGCAAAGTCTATCTCCATCTTTATCTTGTTAAGGCACAGACTTGTTTTTCACCTGGAAGGTGAAATGAGTCTGGTGGACAGAAACATTCTGTAACTGGAAGACTGTAGGTTTTAACAGTACTGAGGATAAGACTTTGAAACCTTTTCCACAGCACCACAGACTTTGCTCCAGCTAGCCTTCGTTCTCAAAAACTTCTGATGTATATACTGTAGATGTGTGTCTAAAAAGGGAGATGCTTAAAAACAATCTTGAATTTCCCTGTATAGGACTGCTTTGTGTGCGGTTTAGGAAGTCTAGAAGGACAATTCATTTGATCAATAATACAGTCACTTGTCCAACATATTTCATCTAATTGCGGACCTGTTGTCATTTACCACACTGGAAAATATAATGAAATGCCTCAAAATAAAACAAATGTAGAATCCCTGATTTAACATAGAAAATTAAGTACTTAAATATTATTAAAAATGGGCCTAACTGGTGCATCTTTTATTTTTCCTCAGTACCACATCAACAAGCTGTCAATCATGGCCTCAGACAACCACATGAACAACAGTGAGAAGGAGGTGGATGAGGTGGATGCAGCCCTGTCAGACTTGGAGATTACCTTGGAGGGAGGAAAGACGTCCAACACACTGGTATGACAACACTGCCACATCATAACATTCACTGAAGGAAATACCTTGTAGATACTAATTACATCCACTGGGATTGTCCAAGTGTTTCTTTTTTAATTCAATATGTGAATTGGTTTACCCAGTTGTTTGGTCCTTTGTTTCTCTACTGTGTTCTGATGAAGTCTCCATTCATCAGTGGTGTTAAACAGGAGTGGGAACCTATAGACACTGCACACGGACCCAGGGGAGGGGAAATAGCAATGAAATTCACTGGAAGTGCAAACTTTCACACCGTTATTTATGAGTGCTGCATCTAACAAAGAGCTGGGGATGTGAGATATTTTACACTTACACAAACCTCAAAAAAGGCTGAATTTTATACAGTTAAACTGAAAATATATACAGTATCTCTATTGTTACAGCACCCCCACCTTGGAAAGTTAAGTTTATACAGCTTATCAGAGGAAACTGCGCTTTGTGATATTACGGAACATGTGTTGTCTTTAGAATACACGACTGACATTGAATGACATTGACAATGTAAAACGTTGATTCTGAAGTCTTTGTTATGTTTAACCATGTTCATATTCTTTTATATTAAAGTCTTCAGGGCTTACACTAACAATGGTTTTTTTCCTTCCTCCTAGGGTGACATCACATCTATTCCTGAGCTAGCTGACTACGTCAAAGTCTTCAAGTGAGTCCACATCCAGAACTACTTGATTCTACATTCTCTTTCAATGCTATCAGAAACACTGTGTGTAAGAACCGTGTATGAGTGCGTGCTAAGATTACATTTTTCCCAAAATATGTTGAATCTATTAGCGAACCAACAAATAACATTTTCTGGCTAAATAAGAAAGCGGTTGCCTGTTTTGCATCAGTGTAATAGGCCAGGTTGTTTGCCAAAGGACATTTGTAGGCTGAGTTTGCAGTTTCTTACAGTTGGATCAAGCACATTTTGAAGCATATTCGTTTTTGGCTTTAAGCCTTTGCTGACAGGCAGGTGGCCCCTGGGGTGATTGTCTCATAAAATGCATAAACCATCAGGGGGGTATGATATCAAGAGGCATTTCCTCTTTAATGGTTTTCTATTAATGTTCTTGTCCAATGCTGGCTCTTTTCCTATTCACCTCGCTGACTTTGCACTTGAGTACACCCCCCCATTCTCTCTCCTTTGTACTCGCTTATGATCTCCCTTCCCCCGCTCTTCCTCTTGACCAGTAATAAAGAAAATGGGTGTTTTTTCAATCTGAAGTATGACATGTCTCTGTCTGTCTGTTACATATTTTCCAGACCTAAGAAACTGACGCTGAAGGGTTATAAGCAGTACTGGTGCACATTCAAGGATATCACAATTTCCTGTTACAAGAGTAAAGAGGAGGCACATGGGACACCTGCTCACCAAATGAATCTTAGAGGTGCAGATGCACATACATTTATATAGAGACGCACAAATAAGTAATTTCATGTCCATGCAAGAATGAAATACTGTTATCTATGGTGCTGTGTCTAAAGAATGGGTGTGACCTTTGACCTCTTTTTCCACTCTGCTCTGTGGCTTCACATGTGTAGGTTGTGAGGTAACTCCAGATGTTAACATCTCGGGCCAGAAATTCAACATCAAGTTGCTAATCCCTGTGGCTGATGGCATGAACGAGATCTGGCTTCGGTGTGACACGGTAAGACAGAAGTTATTGCACCATTTACTACGTCTTTTGCTCTGACGGGTGTTTAATTACCAGCGTTTGACTTTCTCTTTCAGGAGAAACAGTACGCCCACTGGATGGCTGCATGTCGCTTGGCCTCCAAAGGGAAGACCATGGCCGACAGCTCTTACAACCTAGAGGTCCAGAACATTCTGTCCTTCCTCAAGATGCAGCACATGAACCCAGACCCTCAGTTCATTGAGCCGATCACCACCGATATCAACCCAGAATGCCTGGTGTCCCCACGCTATCTGAAGAAGTACAAGAACAAGCAGGTAAGCCATAGAGGCTGTGTTTTTGTATTGAGCTTTAACACGGTACCTCTTAATGTAATATAAGGTCTATTTACAGCAGTGTGGAAGGTGAAGTGTACAGTTGGAAAGAGACAGAAAGAAGATGGTAACTATCTGGTCTAATGTGTGTTTTGTGGGAGGTTGTTTACTTGTTTGATGAGTTGGTTGTGGAGTTAGATGGAGCAGCATTTGATGCTTCCCAGATGGGTGCCTCCTGGCATCAGGGTTGTCTTGCATTGGAATGTAGCCTCCCTCTACTCCCCCCTCTTTTACTTTTCCTCCTCCTCCCCGTGTTTCTTCACCCCATCCCACTCTGTCCGAGGGGAAACCAGGACAGCAGACGTCCAAACCACTCAACATGCTGCTTACAGTAGAGTAGAGCTCATGTCAGACTGTAACAGATACTTCACCTTGGCTCTGGGTCTTTGTTCTTGTAGACAAAAGAGCTGGAAGGGTAGAGATCTCAGTCACTCAACCTGTAGGTACTTATCCGACATGGAGGTGAGGTGGAAACAGAGGCAAGAAATCTGAGTTTTGTTTAAGACAACATTATGGGAGTGGCCACAACTGAGCGACTGTAGCAAACATCTTGATGTCCAGGTGTAACATTCAAACACCGAAAAAGAATAATGAACTTTCGTGTAAGCGTTAGGAAAATTCTACAATGCTCTCAGCGGATTTGCATGTAAGCAACAGGCTGGTGTGTGCACACTGGAACAGCTGAGTACACTACTGCCATGTCCGTGTTAGCTGCAAATGGGTGAGGGAGGGAGGGGTTGCCTTCGCCATAGTTTACACACTGGTTTTGTTTTAGTTGTAGTAGAAAAGCAAAATGTTGCTGGGGGTTAGAGAGATTTTGAGAGATGTTGGTACCGTAAATGATGACTCAGAAATGGTCTGAGAAATAGCCTAAAATATAATGGATGTCTAGAAAGAGAGGAATGATCAGAGGAGAAGGGGAAATTATTGAGATGGTGCACAGCAAAGATCCAGAGGGGTGTGTTTCATATTTAGCTGTTAGAATTGAATGAAATATTATTGGAACAGAATTTAATAACATGACTGATGGTACAAGAGAAAGAAGAATGATGTTCTATGTTAGTGCGGTGTGAACAATGCTAATTGAATATGTATGCTGTGGGAAATTCATGTTGTTCTCACTCTCTTTGATACCTGAAGCTGCATTTTGATACATGAAGGAAGCATGCATATCACATGGTCCTACTGAACACACACCACAGCTAAAAGCTAGAATGATCCAGATTTACAGAAATATAAGTGTCAGTTCTCTCTCTGTATGTCTCACTTTCTCCCTTTTTGGACTAGTCAGGAAATCGTTTAAATATAGTTGTGGTCAATAATTGAATCACCATCTGTTGATGACCAATTCATGTTCAAGTAAAGTTGCAAAGACATTCACAAACCCAGATCACATGATACACTTTGACCTACTAAGAACAGCCAGTGTGTTGGTATGAAGGAGAGACCTGGTCCTGGTTTACTGCTTGTTTGACTCGCCTTTGGTTCTGTGTATTCTGTACTATATTTTCCCATAGAGAGTTCCTTTCATTAATTTTCTTGAAAAGCATAATATTGGTATTTTAAGAAACTCATCATTTTAATAAAGATGACTCAATAATATTTTTGGTAGCATTCAAGAACTACACCTCTCATGAATCTTACTGTATGTGTCATCAAAACCTCATGGGAGCTGTTAATACTGACAAAATAATAGTTGTCTTATCTTGGTTACAATGATTAGCTGCTCAAATGTCACAGTGCACTATCCGCTGACCCGCTTTCTTTACAATATGAGGAGAAGACTCCAGTACCATCTGTCATTGTCTCAGTAGAAAGACAAAAAAACCAAACAAAAAGCCCTCCTTTTTATAATGCTTTGCCTTGACCAGAGTCTACTTTCAACAGGGGGCAGGAGACTGGGACTTTTTAAGAGCATAACTCTCTCTCTCTCTCTGTCTCTCTCTCTCTCTCTCTCTCTCTCTCTCTCTCTCTCTCTCTCTCTCTCTCTCTCTCTCTCTCTCTCTCTCTCTCTGGGGCTGTGGCTCTCTCTCTGGGGCTGTGGCTCTTTCTGGCTCAGGTCCAATCTCACACTCAAACCCAGTCTGATAGAGGGGGTCCCCAGGCACAACATGAAAGAGTAGTGGCATATGTATGTACAGTATGTGTATGTGCCTGTGTACTCATGTAGTGGGTGTGGGGCACCAGGAAATGAGCCATGCCTGGGAATGCTGCGCGGGAAAACTATCTGGGAAAAGCCCGTTAGCTCTCAGTCAGCTGTGACCCCTCCCCATCTCCCTTAAACTGGACTTCCTGTGGCAAGATTTGTCTGAGGAGACTTCCGTGCTGCAGCTCCCTGCGGATACACACACACACAGGAATTTTTAGATTATGTGAACCAGAGTTGTGTCCGGCCAAATCTGTACATTTACATAAGAGAAAACAAATGATAAAAGCACAATAATAAACTCCTGCAGCTTGGAGACATGGCACTTCTACATTTTGGTACTTCCAGCGTGTGCTGCTTGGTATGTATCACCATCCTGTGGATGGAAGAGGAATTACAGAGAAGCGGTGCAATTCCTATAATGGCCCATTGTGAATGTATAAATTAAACACTGGCTGATTGCTGCTGTACTGTCCCTCCTGTGGCCAAACACTGCATGACACCCTCTGCCAACTTTGTTTGCCTTTTTATTATAGTCATGGTCTCCTGCTTGTTATACTCCTCCCTCAACACTGATCTTACTTGCTTGTTCTCTTCATCCAATATTTCTTTCTCTCACTTTGTATGCATCTCCTTCATTCCTCTGTGTCCTCCTCCCATCCCCACTTCCCCTCTTCAGCCAGGCTATATCAGGGACTTGGTAAGTTGAGTTGTGTGTCCACTGGGTGCCTAAAAAACCATAGATATGTGCATGACTGTCGCAACTCTGAACACTTAACCTAACTCTAAGTAGCTGTATGACATAGTCATCATAGTCGCTGATAGTCACAGTAGATCCTAGTAGATCCTAATAGATCCTAGAATCCTTTTTGATAGTCTGTATGTTTTCTGTATGCTCTCTTATGTTTTCAGGGAGCCATAAGACAAGCATATGACGCATATCTCTGTTGTGTTTGTATTTTTGTTTACTTTACCGGTACACAAAATATTCAGTAAAACTTAATAATAATAATAATGAACTATTATTATTATTATTATTATTATTATGGTAAACATATGGATCTGGACATCTATTTTATCACTGCTATTTATCAAACCAAACCATAGGTTTTTAGATTGATGAACATACCCTTTAGACAGATACTGATTTCAGTTCAATGTAGCACGGTTAAACAAGGACTATTGAATATTTTGTGTTGATTCGTTTAAGTGCTTAGTGCTAAGAAGCTGTGACAAGTCATAAATATTTTCATGAGTGTTGCTTCTAAACAGCAACAAAATGATCAACTTCACTGTTTCATTTCTCACATCCATATTTGCTCTGTTTCTTTTGTCCCACCTCATGATTGTAAAACTAATCAGTCGCTGAGTGCAACATGTGGAAGAGGCAAAATGGCAAAATGATGTTCACTGAGATGAATCACTCATTTGATCGATTTTCATACTGCACTCACATGAACCGAAATCAGTGCTGATCTAGAGGGTAGGAAACGCGCATTCATAACTCTTTAACGTCCTTTAGAAAGTGGTCTGCGTTAAAAGAGAAGCCAGAATCCTCAGAGACCGTTAACTCACGCCGGATATCTCTGTTAAAACTGCTCTTCCTGTTGAATTAGTTGATAAAATGTTGCGTTCCAGCCCTAAGAAGGTTTAAAGACAGTGGGGGAATAGACACATGCATGCACACTCACACAAACTGAACGCTTCCCTTGGCTTATTAACTGTAGTCTGGCTCCCCGGGGTGCTCATAGGTTTATTATTTGTTTGTCTGTCTATTTTCTAGCTGTGTGAAGTAGACTTTTACTGTGACAGCTCTATGGTTATTGGCTGACACTATGTCTGCTGATGGCTTTATGGAGTTAGCCACAGCTTATTTATGCATTGGGTGCGTGTTTGGATCTGGGTGCATTGGGTGGTTTAAGTGTGGTGATGGGATACATTTGTTCACTTTTGGGAATGTGTTAGTTTTTTCAATGACACAAATGGTGGGAGCATACTGAAATGTTATGTGTGTAATGTTTGCGATTGTGTATTTACCAGATTTCAGCCCGGATCCTTGAAGCCCACCAGAATGTGGCCCAGATGAGTCTCATTGAAGCCAAGATGCGCTTCATCCAGGCGTGGCAGTCCCTGCCCGAGTTTGGAATCACTCATTTCCTTGCCAAGTAAGTGTCACAGAGGACTAAAGTTCAATGAACTGCTGATGTGTCTTTGTACTTTTATCTCCATCACCCACACTCTCAGTTGTATGTGCTGACAGTGACTCATTTGGTCCTTTGTTCTACTCACTTTCATTTCACAATGGATTCTCCTCTTCTTCTCTGCAGGTTCCAGGGTGTAAAGCGGGAGGAGCTGATCGGCATCACTTATAACCGGTTGATCCGGATGGATCCCAACGCTGGAGATGCCATTAAGACTTGGCGCTTTAGCAACATGAAACAGTGGAACGTCAACTGGGAGATCAAGATGGTAGGGAGCTTTTAGAAAATTACAGTTTGCTTTGTCAGCTTTCCCCTAAACATCGCTTTTTAAAAAATTCTTTACATCATATACTTTCTCAGAGTATTGGAAGTTAGTGTTTTTTCTAGAGCTGAAAAGAAGAGTCAACTAAAGGGGAACTCCTCTGATGAGTCTGATAAACTCCCTCAAGTGATGTCTCTTGAGTCAGCGTCAGCTGTGGCTGAAGACTACAAGTTTGAAAATAAAAAGAATGTGGGGGTGCAGAGTCTCTCTGTATTTCTCTCTACATCTCAGTTGAGGCTAGCAACCCACCATTATATCACCACTACTAGCATAACACACCCAAATCTCCAACTTAACTGTCAGTAGTTAAATGGCATTGTGGATAATGTAGGTGCCAGGTTTTAACAAGGAAAAGAATGAGTGGAGTAAAAGAAAGACTTTCCCTGGTTCTGCCACATTGATTTTGATCCTTTTGTTTGAAACCGTCCATTGTGTTTATAAATACTCAGAAATCATAAATCTGCCACATTTTTCGTATTGGATTCATTCAAGTTAATGAAACTGTTCAGTTTGTTGTTTGAGTGTATATGTTTCTTCTTTCTATGCATAAATTGGCAATATAGAAGAGTTATAATAGATGTCTTTTTATAGACTCTATCTTGTCCTGCAACTGTTCGCTGGGCACTGCGAAAGTAATTCAGGGACACAATAGACGTCATCACCTAACCTTATTGTCTGAATTACGAAACATTGATTACATTTCGCCAGTTACTGTCAAAGCATGACTGATGTGATGTAATGTGCTCTGCTCCGTGTGCTCAGGTGACGGTGGAATTTGCAGACGAGCCTAGTCTGTCTTTCACCTGTGCCGAGGTGGACTGTAAAGTGGTCCACGAGTTCATTGGTGGCTACATCTTCCTGTCCACGCGTGCCAAGGACCAGAACGAGTCTCTAGATGAGGAGATGTTCTATAAGCTGACCAGTGGCTGGGTCTGAGCTGCCCCAAACAACCAGGGGTCAACGATTGTAGGTCAGGGGGGCCAGGAGGGGAGTGGTGGGGGTGGAACCACATTGTATGGGTTTATTTTATTCTACTTTTTCTCAGTCTTTTTAATTGTTTGGAGCTGTGCTGAAGCGTCCAGAACAGCACAACTGTTGCCATGCTGATACCGTTTTTATTGTTATAGTTGTTTTGCATTAACGCTGACAAGGTCATTTGTTACAACACTAATTTGTGGTGAATGCAGTCCAGATGAACTCTGAACTTAAACTCCTGTGGTTGAGCAGAAGCCTTACACAAACCTGAACTGGGATGTTTGTCTGTTTTCCTACGACCACCTGCCCCCTCTCCTCCTGGACTGATGGCCATCAACTTACGTCCATGACTACCCTTTAAAACCAATCATACACCAGATTTAATCCCAAAGATCCTTTATTTCCTCTTCACTCTTTGTCTCGCTGTGTATTTCTCTCTCTTCTAGAACTGGACTAAAAGAGCTGACATCAAACTGTCATTAAAACATATTGTGATATAGTGCCGCAGATACTCACAGTTATATCTAATTATTTATCCTAAAAGATGGACTTCATCAAAGAGTCCAATCAAAGGGGTATCTGTAAACAGCAGTGTGCAGCCTATCCACTCTATGAAGGGTTTAATCTCTTTGAAGTCACATGTAAGCACTTCTACAGTATACAGTCCTGTTTATGAATAAGCTGTTTTTAAATTTCCGTTTGCTTTTGATGTCTGTTGTCTTTGTTTCAGAGCTGGAGAGTCTATTCTCTCCTTTGAATTCTCATTGTATTAGCTGACAGGTGTGACATGGAGAGCCTGAGCTTTGTTTTGTATGTAGTAGACTGCTAATGGTGAGCATGTCTGAAAACACACAGTTCAGTGCGCTTGGGATGAGTGTCCTGTTTGTTTCCAACTGACCTTAATGTCCTTGCTGCAAAAATGTTCATTTTTTTAAAAAGTCATTTAGTCTAGTGTTGGTCTATGTAGTGTTTCTTTAAAACAAGTTTTAAAAACTGTGGTTGGTGGGGATGTTGAACTACGGTAGATCACTAATGGCACAAGTTATCACCAGTGCATGTGTATTTAAAATGTCTCATCACACTGGCAGTTTTTATGGTTGTTTTTCAAAAAAATATTTAAAGAATCAACCAGAAGCTAAATGATTTTTTTCAAAATGTCCATTCTCTTTCCGAACTATAAGCAGTTTAGGTTTTTTCATCTTCTGACCTGGAAGTGCACATTCAGAAGTTATGTGCCAAAGTACATTAACATTTTGCTAAATGTGTCTGGTCTTTGGCTGCTGTTCTGACCACAGTGATAAGTAGCAAAATCACAATGGCATGCTTTGAATTGCATCCAGATTTGAAACCCCTGACATCTCATTGCTTAGTGCATGTACACTACATAATACAAGGGATCATTACTTCCTTGTACCAACTTTTACTTTATTGCCATTCTGTTTCTCACACCGTATAGTATTAATATTGTTATTATTATCATTTTTATCATTACACACCAGCAAAAGGTCACTGAGTTTGAAGAATGAATATGCAAACGTTTTTTTTTCTTCTGTCCTCAGTATGAAGGATCAGTAAATAAAGTATTATTTTTTTGTAACTAATGTAAAAACACAAACGTTTTATAGAATTGTACAGTTTTTTTCTGCTTTTTTGGGGGTGTGGAAGTTTTTCCGTTCAGAAAAAAAAGGGGGGAAGCCATCTGTCAATGTGTAGTATTCAGAATTGTGCCTGCTTATGTTGTGGTCTTACTGAATTTTCAGATGAAGATATATATGAATATATATGAAGATAACACTAGTCTCAAACTCCAGGTTTGATTAAGATGTTTGTCGAGTACATATTATAATTTTTTTTTCTAAAATACAGATACATATGCCTTTTAAATGTGTTCTTTTTTCTTGCATTACTGCTTAATTTTATTGATTTTCTGCTTTCTCTTCTACCACTTGTGGCTGACCATCTGTGACCTTGAGATGCATTTTTAGCTCATTCTTTAGACTGACATTGATACTTATGAGCAATTTTTGCTGCAAATTTAATTTGCTCAGCGCCTTTTTAAAATACTTCACTTAATTGTCTGGTTTTGTCACGAGCAAAGTGTGCCATTTAATAATGTCCATATGAAGGAGACCCACATTGTTTAGACCCTGGAGTTTGAGACAAATCAGCAAAAATTAACAGAGGTAAGAGAAAATCAAGTCTTGTCTGTTTTGTTTTTCTCTGATGTTGTTTTTATTTGCCTCCAGTGTCAGGAGCAGCAGTGCATGTCCTGCTGCTCTGCTCTCTGACTGTAAAAAATGCATTTATTTTAAAAAATAAAGTAATTTTTATTTAACCTGAGTGTAATCTGCCCTTGATTTGCCACAAGGCAGAATGTAATGTCAACCAGATCAACGCGTGTTAAGAAGTAATTCAATTAATTTAATTTAATCTCGATCTAAGGAGCTAAAAAGCCAATTACATTTCAGTTCAATACAACTAATAAATCCTTTGAAAAAAATGATTTTCTAGTAGGGCTGCACAATATGCAAAAAAGTCATATTGCGATTATTTTGCCAGATATTGCTATGTGAGTCACAATTTCAGTTGGAATGATTGTTTTTGCATTTCATTTAAACTGAAAAAATTTTGATATGATTTTTGTTGGGGCTTGTACCAAACAATCTCTGTAACACCACAATGCTTATGGCACTAACAATGCACAATAATGTTGACACATTTTACCTTTTATCAAAAGAATTGCAGCTGCTGTGATTTTTTTCTTTGCAGCTTTTTTTTTAGATATTGCACTTGGCCATATTACAATTTTGATTAGATTTCAATTAATTGTCCACCCCTATTTTCTAGATATTTCCACTGCTTGCAAAAATGTATTACTATTTCCCCCCGGCAGCCAGCCCAGGGCTCAGCCAGAAACTGCTGCTGATGTTTTACCAGTCTGTTGTCACCAGTGTTCTGTTGTGTGCTGTAGTGTGCTGGGGAGGCGGCAGCAAAAAGAGCAATGCTGCGCAGCTAGATAGACTGCTGAGGAGGGCTGGCTCTGTGGTGGGAACGGAGCTGGACTCCCTTGTGACGGTAGCAGAGTTTGACTGCTGTCCCAGAAAATCTTGTTTAGTTAACTACTGTAAAATGCATATCCAAATTCACACTGCTCTTACACTGTAGATGCATCATGTGCACTGGTTATGTTTCCCCATCAGAGGGCAGTGTACAACAATGTGTACTCCCCAGCTTTCCCCTGTATCCTCACTGCGTTCCAAACTTTTCCAAAGGTTTCTTTGCCCAAATCTGACATGTTTACCTGGCATCGCAGCAGTAACCAAGTGCCAGATTGAGGAGGAGATTAGATCAGAGAACGCCTGCAGACAGTCTGTCTATTTGCAGGCTTTTGCCCATCCCCCTGCAGTGGACATGGCACATTTTTTTCCTGTCACCTGCTGAGCGGCTGGGATACGGAGGTGTTAGTGGCTGTGATAACTGGGGAGTTGCTCACACCCCCTGATGTCCACTGTGGTTTCATGTAGAATGGCAGCACATGCAGTATGGGTTAAATAAAAAAAGGTTTTAGAAAGATGCTAAAGATGATGATGACTGGGAGTACAGGTGGCAGTTTAAACAGGTTGGACAATAGATAGTGTGAGATTAGATGTTCATATATTATCTAATAACTTGGTTTTACAGACTCGATCAATAATCAGCTTTAAAGTATTGTATCATTAATAGTTGACGCTACATTTGAGCAGCCTGTGCACTTGTATCTAACTTCTAGTCAGTTGTGTGATAATGTGAGGTGTGCAGCATCACAGTGGGAACAATGAACTGAGCTCTGCAAGAACACCCTGTTCTTGTCGAAGATGGGTCCCAATCCAACACTTAAACCGGCGTGTCTGACAGCAGTAACTTCCAAGCAAGCTTTTGAAGCACGCAGCAAATCGAGACTTACTTTAAGATGGGGTCTAGACATGGAAGATTTTCGTCTTTTTTTTTTTTTTTTTTGCAGAAGTGTATTCTCTTGCCTTTCTCTGCAGCTTATGATGTTCCCTATATAGCCCATATTCCAGCAGGATCTGGCCTATTGTGTTGACAGTGTGTATGGGAAGTAAAGACGCACCAACCATGGCTCCACCCAGTGACGTGGAATTCCTCAGATCCCTTGGGAGGACGGCATGGATGACGGCCCTGATGTGACTGAAGAAAATTTGGGAGGAGACCTGAGGATGACATTTATAGATTGTGTTGCTCACAAACAATTAAATTGCAGGAAGTAAAAACATAAAAGAAGCAGCACAATACAGAGGGGGCAAAGGTGCACCTGTTGCCATTCAACACAGCAGCTTCCTGGTTAAACAAAGTGCTTAGTTCAGTTTCAAGGAAGCAGTTCTCCGTTCTCCTCTCTCCTCAAGTTCTCAGCCGGTTAAAGTCAGTGTTAATGTCATGGAGATCTCTCTCTAGGAAAGTGTTTCTGACTTTTACCTCCTCTCGCCTGCGGTGAACTGAGTGCTATAGATCGTGTCAGCCCTGACAGCAGATGTGCTGATAAGCTGGTTTCAGGTAAGCCTTGAAATTTCCTTTAATGAAAACTTGCTCTTTTCCCTTCAGACCAGTGTTTTGACCTTGTCTAGATCAGTTGCTTTTTATTCTCTTTCTCAAACTACTGCCACAAACTTTGAAAAGGTAATTGTCAGGGTACGTTTCATGGTGGCTGGAGGCTAAAGTACCCGCTGCTAAGATGACACAAAGTAATGAGACCTTGCAGGTTTTTAGCCATGCTAGTAGTGTGGCTAAAAGGATGGCAACATTGGTCTGTCAGTCGGTCTACCACTTTGGTCCCGACTGAAATCTCTCTGCTTGAAGGATTGGTACCTAATTTTGTACATACATTCATGGTCCCCAGATAATAATCCTAATGGCTTTGGTGAACCCCTGACTTTTCCTTTATTGCCACCAAGATGTTTTGTGCGAAATGTCTCAACAACTATTGGACTGCCATGACATTTAGTACAGAAATTCATGTCCCCCTCAAGATGAATTTTAATGGCTTTGATGCTTCCTTAACCTTTTTTCAAGTTCCATCATCAGGTCAAAAATTAAAATTTGTCCAATACTTTGGTTCATGACTAAATACTTGCAAAACTAATGACATTCCCATCAGCCTCAGCTGTACTTTGTGTTTAGTGCTAACAAGCAAATATTAACATGCTAAACTAATATGTGAAAAATGTAAACATTATACCCCTTCTTCACATCACCATGTTAGCATAGACATTGTGAACATGTTTGCATGCTTGTGTTAGCGTTTAGTTCAAACCGTCAAAGCGCTCGAAGCTGGCGTGGATGTAGACTCTTAGACTTTTGCTGAGTTTTGCTTCGCCTCTACATTTATTTCTTTAATGAATGCAATAACTTTTCAAAGTGAATGCTTTCAGCATAAATGAGAGCCTTGTATATTTTGGTTTGTGATTAAAATAAATGGTAAAAACTTTAATTGCTAAGTAGTCTGATGTTTTTCCAGCTTGTGTTCTCCATTAATTCCCTGCACAGAATCACAATTTCATTGTGCTGGAGAAACATGTAATTGCTGCTCAGATTACTTAGACTTGTTATTCACTATAAACAGCAAATAAATAAATAAAAAAGAGTTCTAATAATGTAGGATTCATTATTTACAGTCCCTTCCATCTACGAATCTGTGTTCTTGACCTCTTGTGTTCACATAAAAATTCCACCTTAAAAAGGATTGACATATGTTATTCTCATTATCTTGGACAGTTCAGTCTAGATATGTTTCCATGGAAAAGGCTCGGTCTGGGCTAAACACTGAAGAGTGCCAAGACTCTTATCTTGATGTCATCCATTACATTCTGTAGCTGCTAAACTGTGAGTTTAAAGGCTCTAGGAAAACATATGTTCTGGTCAAAGCTCTGTCTGGTTCGAAGCCTAGAACGGTTCTATGAACCCACAGGTTCACATTCATTTTTACCATCAATTAATTCATGTGAAATTTGTCAGACTGATACTGTAGCTGTTAACAGATATGACAGGACAAGGTCTTTCAGATACCTTAGAGGGATTTTAATTGAGGTTAATTGAAGAAGGTTACATATTGGTCATTGTCTTGAAGTTTCTGCTGCTGACTCATATACTAGATTTAGGCTATAAAAGAGATTACCTTTCTTGTCTTAGTAGAAACCTGAAATTGTTTTATTCATAGGCAACATTTTACACCACTGCATCTCATCTGTTGGATGAGTATTTGGAAGCCTTGTGTCATCCACCTTTGTTAGTCTTGCCTGAAAGTCCGGGACATCGCGCATGCTGCCGCAGAAATTATAAACATGTCATTAAAGTCTCAGAGCTGATCCGGAGGGTGTCCTCTCATCTGATGAGGTCATGCCACATGATGTTTAAATAGATGAGATGGGCCCGTTGTGAGCCAAGATGTTTGCATCATCACTTTCTGCAGCACGCAAGAATTGCACGGTCATTCAGAGCTTACAGTTGAAGCTACAGATGCTGTGTATTCCAGCTCACATAACATTTCAAGTTGAATCTTCTCTCTGGCTATTTGCTTTGGGAGCCTTTTCTAAATTAATCCACTTTTCCCCCAGGGACCTTTTGACTTTAAGCACTGTTGCCCAGAATTGGTTCATTTGCATCGCCTCGCTCACTAAAAACTGTTTTGTTTGGCTAAATCTTGTTTTTCAGCCGAGTTTAATGCAATGGAAAGGGTTGGCGTTGTTAGGGAATACATTTGGAACAAACAGACAAGTGTCAGGTTCCTTTGTGTTTTTTTCTTTTTGTGGTGGTGGAAGAACCTGTCTTTGCCTGGGGCATGATGGGAGCATGAGTCTGCTGACTTGTCTAACAAGGAGGAAAAAAAGAATACTGGGAGATATTTTGTCAAAATCATTACACGACAAGTGTCAACAGGGAATTCTGCTTTGAAATAAAAAATAAAAAAAGATAATTGAAAGCACAATTTCAGAAAATAAGGTGCAAACAGAGGCTCAAATGGGACACCAGGGGCAATTTTCTATTTAGTTGGCTCAGTGTAAGACACTGAAATAATTTAGGTCTTTATAAATTGATCCCCTTGGATCAGTAACATCCAAAAGCCCATCTTAGGCCTTCACCTTTCAGGACCTCATTGGTGCCTTCATCTTCAGTTTCAAATTGTTCCCCGAAACCAAGACATAATAAGAAATATGTCAGCGTTCATCGCAAAGTCTCAGTGCCCCCTGTGTACATCTCTGTGGTGTTAGGAGCATGAAAATATCTCAGAGTGACACCACTTTGTCCTGTGACAATAGAGACCAAATTGAACTTGCAAAATAAAATTGGACTCTTGGCTCTTTGTGTCACCCAGAGGGCTCTGTACATCGATCGGCTAAAATTAGCTGCTTTTTACTGTTATCTGGCAATCAAACGATAGTTGGGTGCAGAGTGAGGGGGTTACTAGCAGGCAGGGACAGCAGAGACGAGGCAAACAGTGAAAAGACTCGTGTGTGTGTTGTTAAAAAGTAATCAAAAAGTGTTAAGTGATTTATGGACACAGGCGGTACAGGTCCCAATGTTTACAATACTGTATGTATCAATGAAGCTACAAAATAGTGTATTTAAGAGACTTAAGGGGTCATATCGAAGGACTTCTTCAATATAATGTAGATCAAAAGACTCCAAGGAGGTTTTCATGGAGCTGAATCTTTTATAATAACAGAGGTAAATTAGTCTATAGAGAAATACCACACAGCAACCACGCAAACACACAAGTGTGTGAGAGCCACCCGTCTATCAATCGACTGTCTGGCTGCCGTGCTGTGTTTAATGGTGTGTGGCTCCATTTATAGAGTCTTTTGCCCAGTGAGTTGCTCTGAAATCTGACTTTAGCACACTCCAGAGTATTAGCTTTGATTCAGGATGGGTTCTCCCTCTGAAAATCCTGTTTTCACTCCTGAGTTAAGCTGCTGCCTGTGGGCAAAGTGAGATTAAATGTTTCTCCAGTGTTGGCATGATGCATGATAGCAGGCAAGGGAAAACAGAGAAGACTGACTGAGACATATCACAGCCACGAGGTGTTTTGCATTCCACACTGTATTTCCTTTGTATTCTGTAGTGAAACAGATGTAGGCTTACAGTAGGAGGTTGCATGGTTTACTATGTATTCACTATTTCTACATGAACTATTTCCTTGTTCACAACACCCCAGATGTAAAAAGTGAGCCATTACAACATCAACAGTATTGATGTAATGTAAACTACATCAGCACTGCTTTCATATTGTGCCAATCTGAAAAGCAAAATGCAAAATGAAGATATTTCCACCCCTGACACATGTTCCAGTATCTTTTGCATGTCTTGCACAGTGACTCTATTTCTTCAGGTTTGCTGATTTTCAGTAGCTTTGTGGTTTATTGTGTTTATCCATTGTTCTATAAATTGAGGAAAAAGAGATGGAAGAGGGAAACATTCTTTACTTCAAGATAAAGAAAAGACAATGAACTACAGGATAAAAAGTGAACACTTGTCCAACCAGATAAGACGAACAGAATATAGCAACATTAGCGAGACCTCCCACTTGAGACCTTCCTTTTTCCCTCTTAAGGCAGCACTCTGAATTTAATTAAATATGGATTTTTTTTTTTGTATTAAAACTAAATGTGTCATTGATTTAATAACAATTGTTTATTGTTAATGCAGTATTCAAAACAGGGACTCAAAGCAAATCTCTTTGCCATATTTTCTACAGCAACAAAGCAGCTATGATTGATCTGAGCATGAAAGTCGTTACTGGAGGCTGGCGAATGTTCAGATAATGAATGGTTAATAGCTGCTTCAAAGCAAATAAAAATGGCTGTCTTTGGCAAAGGAATATTCCAATGACTGATCCCAAAATTCACACGAAACTGATGTCAGTGTGAGCGATTCTAGGAATCGTTGTTGGGATCATTTTTAACGAAGTGACAGGGTCTTTCTGTTCCAGCAGTGCCTGGAAGGTCATATGGATGATTCCCATGATCAGACAGATCTTCTGGATCAATCAGATTAATTCTTTTGACAACCATTGTCCTAGAATGGCTCGCTGGAAAGGGATACAGATATGCCTTAGAAAGTGCGTAATAGCCATAAAAAAAAAGGAGTCGTGCTCAACACACTCTGTGAAAGCTCATTTGTATTTCCATGCTACACTGGACACAATTCTGCATGCAACAAAAGCGCATGATTACTCCAGGTGTATTCCAACTGATGCTGATCACCAGAGGACTTAAACTGAAATGCACTCGGGCAAAGAAAGCTAATTGAACATGAGAAATGTGCAAGATTCAGTAATGCCAGCAAATTTCCCTAAAACAAAACAGGTCAGGAGTTTATTCAGCTAAGTCCTTTATCACAAATGGTTCTCGAGTATCTAATGTGATTGGTTAAGGGCCACATGTGAGAGATATTCTATCAGGCACCTGCTGGTAAAATCAATACCGGTCCGGTCTTAATATTTTCTTATTTCACACTACTTAAAGATTATCAAAGCGGATTGTTACACGTGACCTGGTTCGATAATTTGCACAAAGAGTGCGGCAAGGAGAGCCCACACATACGCACACTCATTTCCTCACTTGACAAGTGAAACCTCAACAAGAGGTTTGAGACGCCCCCTCCTCATACAAACACGCAGTCCACCTCCCTGAATGTGCCGAGTTCCACGAAGTTACCAAGAACCACAAAAAAACAACCCTGATGAAAGAAAATCAAACACGTACTGTTTGATATTCTCAACTTGGAACACTGAGACACTCGCAATAAAATCTCAAAGGAAAACACGCAACATCTCGCACACTGTGCACGCACACTCTCACTTTTTGAAGTAATGCATGCATATCAGCTTGACCACAATAAGACCTGTTTTTCTCTCTAGTGAGCGCTCATGCAGCTCTGTGAACAGTGTGTGATGTGTGTGTTTCATGCCTCGCACTGTGCAGGGTAAACAACAAACCACATGAATTCAGTGTTTGATTAGTGCAGCAGAGAGACAGAGAAAGGAAAAAATGGAGATGGAGAGTGTATTGGGGAGTGTGTGAGTGTATGGCAGCCATCTGGCCATATGGGGAGATGAGAGGCAGCTGGTGGTTGGAGCAAAGGGTCCCTCGCACCGTTCCATTCCTCTATCGTCAGATCTCCATGTTTACCCTGCTCACCACGGGGACTGAGGTACCTCATTCTCCCTAATCCAGCCAGCCTGCACAGCTCCGCGAGTAACGTCACGGGCTGGAAGGATGTTTATGTGCTCCAGGATTTTGGGATGACGGATAGAGGGTGTGCAGAGAGGGGGGAGGGGGCGTGGAGCCGAGGTAGGAGGAGTGCCAGGTGGAGCTCAGACAGTAGTTCCTGATTAACCTTTCAACCCCACAGATTCTTTGGCGGATCCAAGCTTGTGATTATGTGCATGATCTTTACTCAAACCCACATTAGTCCTTTTTAAAGAGAGATTTCAAAGTTTTGAATTATGCCAAATAACTCATATAGAATTATGAGGAAATATGTATAAAGTGACGCATGAGGCATCTATGTCTATTTATTTAGCTGACAATAAGTGTGACAGGTGCCATTCTGTTTTATAAATGCAGTGGAGCCTAAAAAATTGATTTAGATTTGATTATAATTCTTAATGTATGAGTGATGAAGATCTGCGAACAGCATGAGCAAAATACTTTAAAGCTACTTAATAGAAAATCATAGGGGAATAGTAGGAAGATTAGTTTAAGTGGATAAACTGTGCTCAGGTCAGGGGAGCACAGCTGCTCCTGAAAATTGCTCATGTAAAATTAAATGAGTAGCTCACTAACAATTCAGAACTGCTCTAACCATTCTGTAAATTTGGTAAAGTAGTGCAGTAATTAGTATTGCTTTGTTAAAGTGAGCCCACAGGAGCACTGTGTAAAACAAACTGTGTAAAACAAACCAGAAGAATAGTTGCGATTGGTTACTTTTCCACCACTGTTCCCTTCCCGAAGATTCCAATCTACAACACATCTCGGAAACTTCAAGCCACACGAGCGAAACCAGGAGGATGTTTCAGTCTCTGTGGTGTGTCGTGCATCCAAAGTCCAACCTCAGAATTGGATCAAGCAATGAGCAGTGCCAAGCTTTCAACATATTTGAAAGTCATTCTGCAGACTGTTATCGAGATGGGTAGTACCATACAGAGCCTGGACTTGGTTCAATGTTTTGCCTCTTTCATCAGAGCAAAATCACCAGCCGGTTTTTCCCTAGAGAGACCCAACTGCCTGAAATCCCAAACTCACCGGCAGGAAACAGCTAATGCCCTTTTAACCCTCTTTGCTTGTGTGCGTACGCATGATTTTTCTCTCCCTTTGGCCACAGTCTCTTTTCCCCCCTCCACCTGGAAAAAGTGACTCATTACTGTGAAAGCATTCATTCATGTAGGGGAACGCAGAGGTACAGCTCAGTATTTCTACAGAATCCCAGTCTACAGAGTCTAGCACTGTATCCAGCTCCGTCTTGTTGCTGTCCCAGTGGTCTCACAGCCATAGCAGCAAAACATTCCCCTTCAGATCCAAATTTACACTCAACGGGACAGCCTGTGTAAATCAAATTGGATTGTCTGAAGGTAAGCATAAAAAAATTGTCTCAGAAGACTGTGCAAACATTTTCAATTCTAAATTCTTGAAATGAACTACTTCCACATGCTCTACCAGATGGTTGAGCAGCTTGCTGTACCGTGGAATCACAAATCCAGACAAACTGTAATATGATCCTGAGGAAGCTTCAAGGGATGGAGAAATCAGGAACATTCATATTTGATTATCTGTGTGCCAACTGCCAAGTCCGATTTAGTCTTTTTGCCTACATGGAATAGAGAGAATCATTTGTCTGGAAGCTTTAGCTGTTGTCAGTGTGATGGTAAACAAATTGTACTCATCTGTGAAAAACTGAATGACATCTGCCATCAGCTGGTCCTCTGTGCTTACACTGACACCTTATGAGCAATAAAGTGTTTAAGCAGATTGCTGTAGCACAGAAATGCAAAGTGTTTTCATTGAAATCTTGAAGGCTGGAGAAATTAGAAAACATTCATATTTGATTACAAGACAGCTGTTTATCAGCCACAAGTGGATTTGTTTATCCTTTATCGTGCATTATTTAATACCGTGGCTTTCTCAACTCACCCAAGGACATCTGGTACAGTACAACTGATCGCCTGCCTATCATGACAAATAATGATGACTTAAATGCTCATCATTTCCCTCTGCAACATGTTACTGATCAGCTGCAAAGACCCAGAGGCAAAAAACAGAAGCACATTAAACTTGAACCATTTCACATGAGGCGGTGGTGTCCAAGTCTGTTCAAAATGAAGACAGGGCTTATAAAAGAAGCCAAATCTATCAGGAATTAGAGCTCTGTAGGGAATTTGGATGATTCACAATCAGCCAAGCAAAACATTAAATAGACACAATCGCACGCACACACACACACACACACACACACTGCCTCTTTCACTGCCTCTCCATGTGTGAATTCCCAGGCAACAGATTTCTGCTGGCATGGCTATAGAAACAAAGGATTGGTGGTCAACAGCTGCTGGTAGTTTAGGTCATTGTTGAACATTGACACATCCCACACATCTATTGGAAAGTGAGCTATTGGAAAATGTTCAGGTAGTGTAGGCCTGTTTAAACAAGTAATTCAGAGAGACTGAGCAACTTTCTTATGGTGAGCATGGGGAATGACCTAGTTACTGTTCATTCAGTCATATCATGGGAACCCCACTAATCATACATATTTTAGGTTTGAGTCATAGAAATGGGATGATAAAAGCCATAAAGTATTATTTTTGCCAAATTATAACTTGTAATATTCTCATAACACACTATTATGAGGTTTAGCTAAACAAGTAATTCAAATGAATTATGCTACTTTTGTATAACGTGGGAATGTTCAATGAATTAAGCCATATTGTGGGAGGCTTACTATAATCAGAGATATTTAGGTGCTGAGTGACAGAGACAAATAATAAAAAGGATAAAATATTTTGCCACCATTAGGCTATACATTCATCATAAAGAAAGGAGTCTCTTCAATCACAACTGTTGTAAAATTGTTTGAATTTCAAGTCTAAAATCTTAACTAGATGTCTATTTTAACATTTTGTCATCGATTTGTCGATTGTTTCGTTACTTTACTATGGACCATAAACATTTATCTAAGGCTTCAGTGTGTAATGTTCAACCATGATACTTTTTTCTTCGTCTCCTCGCTGTTCAAAGAAACTCCCGAAACATGCAGATGTGAAGAAGCGTGCTACGTGGTAGTGTGACACTGTACTTGATTGGCGGGCGGGCTTGTGTGTCTGGGAACCTGCTACTGGTTTTCCAGCCACACACACCCACACACACGCGCACAGCCACAGACAGACAGACAGTCTCTCCACAGAAAACAGCAGCAGGGAAAAAAAAACAAACTCTCCTTCCGCAGCTCAGACGCCAACAACTGTAGGAGAAGTGTAGTCGACGCGATGTTACACACGAAATTCTACCGTTTACTTTGAGCAGGCAGCTAACAGTAAGGAAGAGGCTCCCGAAAGAAGTGGGTGAACTGTGACAGAAGCTGGAGAAATCAACCCAGGGATTTGTGGTCCACACGTGGAGAGCATCGTTGAAACACATTGGTGAGTAACGTTAACGCCAAGCTGTAGCCTACTTTTGTTTTAGAAAATGTAATGCGCATAGTTGTAGTTTTCCGCATGGAAAAAGTTTAATTAACGTTTTGCACCGACGCAGGGAGAGTTGTTTGTGTTTAAATTACGTCAACTGCTTTTCAGCCACTTTGCAGTGGAATCGGAACAAGTGTGCGTGCGCACATCTCATTAACAGTTAGTGCACGTGCTGGTGTTGCACTCCACAGCAGGAAATACTTAATTTAATTTAACGTGACGCTTTTTTCCAGGTTTTATGAACTAAGCGTTGTTTGATAAATATTTCTTTAAGTTTTTAGGGAGCAAACCTGGTGATGAAGCGGTCTTACCTTTGTTTTCACTAAATTGGAATAATTATAGTAAGTATTCATTTGCTGTACAGAATAAGTCAATTTTTCTTGTTTTATTTTAAGGCGTTGAACCGCGTGTCCTTGTTTTTGGAGCTGTCTCTATAGTGAGGCTGTTGCGATAGTGTGTAGCAAAGAACTCGGCATACATCCTTGTGTCATGTCTTAACTCGCCCAATAGGCTATTTGATCGGAACACCCCCCCCCCCCCCCCCCCCCCCCCCCTCCAATAAAACTTGGAAGTGCAAATATTTCAGGGAATTTCAAGAGAATTTGGGTGTATAATGATTTTAGGTTTCACTTCTTAATCATCAGTTTAGGCAGCATGAGGCATTTCTTTTACATGATCACAATATTAAATTACAAGACAACAATATCCTCCCTCCATGTCTTAAAATAATATGGTCACATTTTGAGCCTGTAAGAAATCTGATGTTTGTGCTAGTGCTAATGAACCATATGGAGTGAGGCGTTCAAGACATTCATCCTTTATGCTGGTGTTTTCTGCAGCAAAAATAATCCATATCTGATTAACATTAAGTCTTAAATGTTCAGTGAATCATTTGAACTGTCATTGGTGGTTGCATCTCTGAGTGTAACAACATTTAGCAGTCATACAGGCAAGATGGTGTGTGTGTTTTTCAATGTGTTTTTGTTGCTGTGTGTTTTGAAATAAACAGTTGTTAAAAGCCCTCAGATAACACCTGGGGGCCCCTAAATATTTTCTGAAACAGACTTGTTTTGGCTGGGTTGAGAGGGTGCATTTTTGACATTTGTTCAAAGGCTTTGAAAAAGGATTTTAAGAGCCTAAGGAGTTAAAATATTGTCTAAGTCTATGAAAGAGCATGTATTATTTGAAATTTTATGAAAACATGACCATCACTGAAATTAAAGATGCAAGTCTTGGGTTTTCACAGTGACCAAATGTGAAGTCCCTTATTTCAATGTTATTTAAATATCTATCCAAAAATGCTTGGGCTGGCTCTTTGCCGAGTCTAAAGAGAGGAAAAGCTAGTTGTATTTAAATGTGAGTGTCTCTGAAGAGCAATTACCACTTGTCTCCACTGGTGTATCTCTGTGACAGGTTTGGACCTGGAAGCCTGTTTGGTTCAGATTATCAGTGAGGCTCCTAATCCTGCCCTTGTGGCTCCCAGTGCTGTTATTTAACCCACTTGCGATAATATATTGCTTCTTCGTATGCAGGAGGGTTAGGCTTAATTTGCTCTGGCTCACCATAAAAGGTGAGTTTATACCTTTCCCCATACTTCACTGTCCAATTACAGCACAATGTAAACTGTTCAGCTGACTCCCTCCCTGTGTGTCCACCACCTCTTCTTGTTCTGTCATCAGAGAGGACAGATATCCTTGAAGGCAGACATAAAGAGCCTTGTTTTTTTAGTGGATTGTATAGTAAAAAGAGGAAGAAAAAGCTGCCTGTCAGTGTTTCTGACAAAATGACACTAAGATTTAGAGTCCCCAAGGAACCATTGAGGCTGTGGTCACCACTCTTGCATCACAGAAATGATGTGTGCTTTGCTTGGATCATAAACAACTCCTCTGTTTTGCAATACATTAATAATGGAGAAGTTGTAGTTAGGCACAAGGCTGGTTATGTTTTTGTCTGCTTACCCAAGAGTATTTGCTGATTTTTATATAGTATATCATCCAAATCTATAACTTTGGCTATGTACACTGACACAGTGCTGTTGCTTTGAGATTATTCTTATGCAGCCTAATTGTACATACACTTTTGTATTGTTACTGCCGCAAGCCATTGCCCAGCCTATTATTGAGTCACTGTGGTAATGATACCTGCAGAAGTGTTCAAGACATCTGTTGGTAAGTGCTCTACGTTTGCTTTTCTACTGTTTGCCAACCACTGTTCAGTCCTTCCCAAATGTTTTATTGCCATAAGGTGCTGAACTATAAATAATGAGCTCATTTGGGGGCCTTGCATGTCATTCATTGATTAGATGTTAGCCCATGCCTCCCTGGCACTCTATAACATTCACTAGTAGCTGAGTCACCCAGGAAAATGGATGGATGCCTACATATCCTTGCTTTTTTGAGGGAACAGTGTAAGGTTGTATTCAACCTGCTGCTTTGATGGAGCGCTATTCTTTTTTGTGATAAGTTGTTTCCATTATTTCATAACATAATGGGGCAAAGGTATCTATTCTTGTGTACATTGTTGTTTACCTTTTGTTCCACACTATATAATGTACGTTGGTTGCCATACATATTGTAAAGAAAGGAATGGCCCACATTAAAAAAACACAAATTACACAAAGAGGAAGGATGAGCAATGAACAATTAAATTATAGGAAGCACCTCTTGGCAAAAAATGGTTTTGATCCTGCTCTCTCTCTTGCTCCTCCTCAATAGTGCTCCCCTCTCTGAGAGCATTCACACAAAATGCTGTAAGACTCCCCCAAGAATAAAGGGCCCTACAAATTACAGTGTTAACATCATTCAGAATAGTCAATTATGGATACTAACATAGGTTTTAAGTTTTCCCCTTCATGATCCTTATGCTGAGCACACACCTTTCATCTGTAACCTAGAATCTATGTACTGCTCAATTAGACAACCTTTCTTGTAATTTCATGTCTCACCAGCACTGTCATGCACACAGTGTACAGTTTAGATTTGGATGTGTGTAATCTAGATACCCTGCTCTTTCAAACACAAAACAAACAATAAAAAAAGACTGTTTTTCACCTGAGTGTGCTGAAAATGAAGAAGCATGAGGAGAGAACAGCTCGGAACCTGCTGCGTCTGAGTGTCAAAGCAAACAGAGTGCTAGTTACTGAATGTGAACTGTGGTTGAGCTGTAGCACTGGTTGTCATTTCTGTTGGGAAAGTTTGTGATAACTTGTACTGTAAAGCCTGATGATATTGTTTAATATCGTAGTTTTCACTCCTTTGGCCCAGTTTACTTGTTTTAATACCCCTCACTTTATATATTGTAGTGCAATGACATAACAGATTTGACTAAATCAAGCATATTTGAAGATTCTTGGATGTCTGAGTTGGCAGAAAAACTGTGTTAATGAGCTTTGCTGACTGGCATGCATATTGAGTTGGTTCTGATTGAGGGATTTGATCCTAGATCTCAAAACTTGGAGAGCCAAATCAGGTCGTAAGCCTTACTCAGCTTGAATAAGCTGTCCTACCCTTGTGCTTGTTTTTGACTTTGTAGATGAAAATTTCATCTGTTGTTCTGTTGTGCACTTTCTGCAAGGTTATTTCAGAGCAAAAGCCCCTAACTCAATGTTTCGCAATACAGCTATAAAGTACAGTGATCAGTGAGAGAGAGAGCTGTTTGATTCCCCCAAGTGCAGTATTGGAGTGGTACATTGTAGAAATACTGTTTAAAGTAGGGGCTCTCTTTCTCTGACTGGTCTTTTGAAATAACAGAGAGAGTTTTTCCTCAGCATGAACTGGACTGTGTATTTGTACGACATAATAATTCTTGGTGTTACTGGCATCTTATCAACAAACATGATACTTTTCAGTGGCCTGTGACGTAAACATTTTTACTGCGCATGTCAAGACAGAGTTTTATCTCTTATTTGTAGCTTGCTGCTGAACTAACGTAGGATTAGATTTTAATGCATCACAGGCTACATTGACAGCACAAAAACAGCAGGGTAGACGGTGTAATCTCTTAATTATTTTAAGAGAGGTAACATTCACCAGCTGTGCATGTGGCGATCTTGGAGACCACTCGCTCAAAGTGTCACTGTTGGATGACATCACTCTCTAAAGATGTAATCCATGAAGATGTGTGCACTGTGGGAGGTTTTTCTGTAAAATCAAGGCTGTGTACAGAGTCATGAGTCAACATGAAAGACGTGCATGAAAGGCAGCAGATGAGATGAAGTGTTTTATTTCTTTCATACATCTTTCAGAGTGCAGTTTGGAATGAAATTTTGCCTTTGAAAGTCACCAAAGTCAGTAAAATGTGAGTGGGTGGAATAGATACAGAGAATAAATGGCTTCAAGAGGAGGATTATATTATCATTTCGAGTTGGTTATCTTATCATTATGCTCTAAATTTTGCAGTGCAGTTTTGTAAATCATATAATCTATTATCATTATATGATTTAGCTAAGATTTTGTCTATACCCTTAACTGCAAGTGATATCTCTAACAGTACTTTCACGCCTGTTGTCTGCTGCTGGTAGATGGACTGTAATTTGTTTCCTTGTTGCTGTCTTACCCACAAGCAAAAATGCTTGTTAACACACCAGAGCAGTGCACTTACGGTATATGTTTACTGAATGTTTTTTTAAGAATACCATTGTCTCTGTCTCTCAAATCCTGCACATTGGTCTCTAGAAATACTCTGTACTGTAAATGTTAAGAATGTTCTTTTTAAAATATTAGGGAAAGACTGTTCTTAACGTTCTTTTTTGAAAAATAGCAATGTCCTGAAAACACTCCTACCTTTCTTTTTTTTTTTTTTTTTTTTTAATTTTCTCAGCATTAGTCAAAGGCAGTACTGCTCTTACTTGTGCTGGGTTTTGCAATTCTGGCTATGTACTCAAAAGGGATTTAGGAGCTTTCCCATATCCAGTTTTATCAGAGGACTGTAGATATGCAAAGGTTAGGTTGAAGCTGTCTAAAAAGATAAATCTTAGATACACTAAGTTAAGGATAAGGTATAATTCCCATTCAGTGGTGGGCATTCTAAAGAAAAAGCAAAAAAATGTCTTTTCCCATGCTTATCACATTTTTCTGGTGCATGTGCACACATAAATGTTTGTGTGTTTAACCCCTGCCCTTACCTTACCTTACGTTAACCTAAACTTGGTTCTAACCCCAACCCTCAAACCAAACCTTAATCCTCAAACAGTTCTTTGAAATGGTGAGAATGTCCTCACTCTCCAAAAGTGCTCTCACTCTCATGGTACAGATATAATTGGTCCTCACAAAGATAGGACAAGCGCACACACACGCATACAAAACCAGCATGTCACTCTCTCACTAGTTTCAGTTGACTGTCAGTCTGCCTTACTACACATATTTTCATATTTAGGTGATTGATTTCTAATGGCTCCCTTTATAGATAATTACCACAGCAGCTGCCAGCATTTCAGTTACTTGAGCAGCAGAGTAAATATACTTGATCATTCCTTCTTGATGGAATTTTTAGCTTGTGCCAACTGTTGGTTTTTACACCTCTCCAAAGGGAATGAAAGACACACCTTCAATTCAGTGTGATTACAACCCGTATCCTCCACCTAGGGCCCATTTCCTCTGCCTCTGCTGCTTCTGTTGCTGTGGCAGGTTCTCATGGACCTGTGAGCACAGGCTGGAAAGCATGACTGTGTTAAGAAGTGGCTGTGCAGCTAAGTCAAAGACCCCACTCCAATGAGGTCCCAGGAGAGCTGTGAGCATTTCCTGAACAGATTTCATGCGAACGCACTGGGCAAGATGGAAACGAGGGAACGAGCAGCAACAGTGGTACTTCTTTGGCGTGGCTTGACAATACACAGCCACAGTTAATGAAGTGTTTTTTTTAAAGGGGCTCTCCTTGGAAATGGGGTGATAAGCAGCTATAAAATATATGTACGTCGTTTTCACTTCCACAGCAGATCCATGGCTCCCACGAATACTACAGCTCAGCCCTGTACCGTGAGCATTGCAGAAGACTGCTCAAAGTCAAACCATAAGCAACGCATAGTAGCTGGCTACATTTCCCTGTCCTGGAAGCTCCTGTCTGCCTCCTCCTCCTCTTCCTCCTTGTTTTCTTCTAGCATCCCCCATCCCTCCCTCCATCCCCTTATCCCTCCTTCCCGTCATGCTTCAGTGGGCCACCTGAGGGGGGATATGCACTCCCCTTTGCCTGGTGACAGCCTGCAGGGAGATGTGGGCAGCTTTCCATCTCAGCTGGAGGATGGCAGAAAGAGGGAGATGCTGCAGATTAGGGCTTCCACAGAAAGGAACTCCACCGGTCTGATTTGCTGCTAGAGAGCAACAAGACAAATTACTTTTCTATAGTAAATTTAGATTGTCTGGTTTTTGTTTTCTTCATCGTACGATCCAGTTAAGTGAGAAGAGGTGAAGATATAAAAGGATAGATTGCGAGGGGAAGGGTTGACCTCATCTGGGGCAGTTACTGTGTAAATGAGTATGAATACAGATGTGTACAGTAGTATGTATGTGTAGGTTGGTCAATGCATAATATGATTCAGAATCTCTTTTTACAATTGTTTTGCCACTCAACAAGGAAAATTAATAACTATATTAACCCTGTTGTCCTTAAATTGTGTAGATGGTTTGGAAGCTCTGATACACACAATGATTTGAACTACCACCCTTGGTGAACATGGAAATGCTGGATTCATTCAGAGCTGACCTCAGAATATTCACAAAGGTTGTTAAATTCAGAAGACATTGTGTCCAAGTTTTTTGAGTGCTGGACTGTTTGTGCTCTTTGAGGTTGGACTGGCACAGTACAGGTTTTCCAGTCTTTATCAGAGTTCAGTATGTCTTTGACACAAAGCTCGAAGCAGAGTTTTGCACAGCTTTTACATGGTGTCTGGCTCAATTAAAAGGCTGCAATCGGAATAGCTTTCCTGCTTTTGACAGCGTGTAAAACAACTTTGTGCTTGTGATCAATGGTGTCATATTTTTATTGGAAAGTTTAGGTATTTTCCTAGCTGAAGTGTTGAGATGTTGGACATCTTTTGAATTCCGAAGAAAGACATTTATTAGCATTTCTAATTACTCTCCACAAAACCTTGGCCTGGGTTTTTGTTTACTGAGAAGTCTTGCATTGCTGAAATAGCAGAGAAGATGGGAGATTGATAGAAAGGGAGCATATGCAATAATGCTGTAAACAGTCTCGTACAGAAACAAGTGCACAAAACAAAAGGTTTGTAATTGTAGAACTAGTGTAACTACAATTATTACTACTTATAATAGTCCTTATAATTCATCATAGTAGTCTTTTTTTATAAGGAAAATGTGTTTATATGAAAAGATTCAATTGGAGTTTCATTGTGAGTGCCTAGTGATGCATGCTTTGTCATTTTTATAAGTAAAATTTCCACATTACACTTTTAACCTAATGCAGTGAGCCATTCGTTTGTAACAATTCCTCCAACATAAATGACTATATAGGCTGGTTGTCCAAACCCTTGGATGTGACCCACAGGAGTGTACCATTGGCAAGTGCAATGAACCACCGTCATCATGGTTATAACAGTACATTCTACCTTTATGAAACGTGATATTGAATTTTTACAGGTGACTGTGTCAGAGAGGCAGTGATTCAGCTCACTTTGTCAGCCTTCTGTATTACACACATTATCTTTGCCTGTAATGCCATTCAGTATGAGACCACCACTAAATTTTATCGTAGAAATTAACATAGAGCTCAGCTCAGACATTCAACAAAAAAATGAACAATAGTAGTCTCATGAAAGTGCTACTTACTGTGGGGCTACTTATTAGATTGCATTATGTTGCTGCAGTGGTATTGTGTCCAAAGGTTTTATGTTCCCCTGCTGTTGATGTGTTCCTTCTGGCTTGACGTAATCCTACTTTAACAATGACCACAAGTCAACAATGGCAGCCATTCAGCCACTGAGTTTGGG
This sequence comes from Seriola lalandi dorsalis, assembly GCF_002814215.2. NCBI lineage: Eukaryota > Metazoa > Chordata > Actinopteri > Carangiformes > Carangidae > Seriola > Seriola lalandi. The sequence goes on along the minus strand of NW_019523252.1, from coordinate 145,860 downwards.
GGTGGAGAAGTTGGCTTGTGCACTTCTAACTCCTCATGTAAACTTTGTGCTCCTGCAGGTTTTGCTTTTATCATAATCAGTCAATGAAACTTTGACTCTATTTGTTTCACCTCAGCAGCTGAGCACTCATTTAGAAAACAGCTTAGTGTTACTGGTCTGTTGTTTATTAGCTAGCCTGTTTGATGAAGGCATTGTTTTGCAGTCTGGCTTGCTTTGCCTCGTAGTACAGTAATTCATCCACTGGTTGAGACAGACAGATTGGCTCATCAGGGTGGCCTGTGTGGTATGTGGTTAGGAGTGCTTGTGCTTCTCAAGTAAATGTGTGCGGCTGAAAAAATGATTAAGCTCCATAGTTCCCACTTCTTCATGACTGTATCCTGTACTTAGGCACAGTTGTGCCAACTAAGGACAGTTTTCCCTGACACCAACAGACATAAAGCTGTGTGTCTCACAGTACATTCCCAGTCACCAAGAAATAAATTCACCAATAGATGTTGGTTGTAATAATAGAAACATGATTGCTGTTTCGTATCAGTGAGACTTACCAGTACTCTTAACAGTGTCAGCTGAATTCAATTCATTTCTGCAAGTGGCAGTGCCTCCAAGCAGAACATTGACAAAGCATTTAGAGAGATCGAACATGGAGACTGGCTGCAATACAGAGAGATGCAACCTTTCTCCATTTTGGAACCCTTTACTCCCTTTGTCATTATTTTAATGTGCTATACACTCTGAGCAATAGAGAGTGTACCAATCTAGATTGGCTGTGTGTGTGTGTGTGTGTGTGTGTGTGTGTGTGTGCGTGTGTGCGCGCGCCTTTGGAGTGATTTGACTAAGGCTGTGAAAACACAAAAGAGGTCAGCTTTATAATGTTAACAGAATGATTTCTTCTGCTCATGTCTGCACACATTTTAGCATGTCTTTATCGATACACAAAGATTGATCTGAATTGCAGACTTTCTCACTTACCTCCAGTGGTTGCTTCCCTCGGGGCCGAGTGGCCCTTAAGGGTCACAAGATGAATCTTAAGCAGTCATGAAATTATAATTCAAATATGAAACAAGAAAGAAAGAAATCCTGATATGGTATAGTTGAATCATCAGGCCTTTAACTGCTCACAAATCTTTGACTAGGAGTCACAAGTATGGCTTTATAATGAGAGGTCACAGGCAAAAAGGGTGCATGCAGATAGTTTTGGTTTTATTACTCTGCCATGGAGGTAATATTACACAAAAAGTACTCGACCGATATGCACTGAACTTGGTGGAGGGATGGCACATGGGCCAGTAAATCATCCATTTAAATGTGGGACAGATTCGGTGGTCCATTCAGAGTTGTTTGGTTATGTTTTGAGTTATCTATCTCTGATGATGTCAGTGAAGATTTTGTTTGTGCAGCTCACACCATTTAAATATTATGTTTAAAAATTCAACGGTACATATCTTTCCAGAATCACTGTCCTGTTATTTCTAGATAATCCACAAAACACAGTTTTAATAGGGACTTCTTCATGGGATGAAAGAGTTGTATATCTCAGAACATGGACAAATAAACTAACTGGATGGCCAGATAACAGTTGAAGCAAGTGAGAAAGTTTCTTTTTTTTGTAATTTAGGAGACTTTTGGAAAGTGGGACTATTGTGTACTGTGACTTTTGTGTACTGTGACTAGTTAACCTGGTCCATCACTTCTGCTTAATTTCATTTGCTGTTTTTCCTCTTTTCCTCTTCAGTGAAGAGTGGATCTCGTCCTCTCCACTTTTACTGTTTGCCACCTGTTCACTCCTGCGTACTTCAGAGATGAGTGCCAAGCTGGCCATCAACAAGGAGGTGTTCGTACCCCATGACGAGAAGATGCTTGCTGCTGTGCAGGTGAAGCGGAGGACCAAGAAGAAGATCCCCTTCCTGGCCACTGGTGGTCAGGGAGACTACATGACCTTCATCTGCCTCTCAGGTCAGAGAACAAATGAATCTTCTCTTCTCTTCTCTTCTCTTCTCTTCTCTTCTCTTCTCTTCTCTTCTCTTCTCTTCTCTTCTCTTCTTCTTCTCTTCTCTTCTTCTTCTTCTTCTCTTCGTATATGCTATACTGTTTTGACCCAATATAACATTCAGCACGTCTCCCTTAATTCTCCTGTTAATGTTCACACTGATGAGCATGTTTACATTTCCTCTGCCAATAGAATGACACACTAAATCAATTTGCTGCTTTAGGTCAATCCTTTTTAAATAGATTAGATTTGCGCTGAAATTGAATAATTGTTTCACCAGAAATTGAGGTTTAAATAATTTTGTTTTTTTTCCTATATTTTAACATTAGCTGAGATATTGCTTGCTAATTGAATTAGCCATGCATATTATTCATGAAGAGACTAGCTAGAGCCTATTAATTTCAGTGCCAGCAGAACTGCTTATGAAGATCAATGACACTCCTTAATCCTACTATTTTAATGTGTATTAAATTCTGCTTTGGCATTATCTGATCGTATCACAAAAGGTTCAAAGTTACTTAATTGTGACTTGGAGGAATTTAAAGTATATCAGCACAGCACAAAGACCAGTAGAGCTTTCTCTGTTGAGGATTCAAATTCAAGGTTGCCTTCCAGTAGTTACACTGCTGCACACTGAGCCTCTATGTTTACACTCTCAGGTATGAACACATAAAAGTCACAGATTAACCACACTGTTCTATGAACGGACAGTGCTTCTCTGAACAGTTTACAATGAGTCATCTCTCCTTTGATGTGAAAATGAGTCTTGCTTGATTTTCATCTGTTGTAATGTGTGTAGCGTAATTGAAATGCATAAATAATCTGACATACCTTGCTTGAAATTTTTAAATCATGATTGTAAGAGAATATCTGACAAAATATGGATAAATTTGAGATTAGTCTTGAGTGGAAAGTTGCTGGTTTGAATCCCAAATGCCGAGAAAATTGGGGAGTCAACTTTGTCTTACCTTTGAGTCCTCCACTATTCATATTTTTTATTATTTCTCAGTTTTTTTTTAATGTGTTTTCGTAAACTTGAAATGGATGATTTTTGTGTCTGCTATTAAGTTCAATAGAATACACAGAACAGTACATGGTAGCAAAGAATGGTATTTTTCACATCATTACATGTCAACAACAGCCAAGGGCACCCTGGAGACTATAGACGGGCATTGTGATTTGGGTGTTGTCTTTTTGCAGTGCATCTATTTGTGAGCATATCGAACCCATGTGTTGGCAAGAGGCCCCATGCTTATCTGTCTTTCAGCAAGACACCACATCTTCCATACCAGCTCTGAATGCTGTTCCTTAGGTTAGGCCTGTAACTAATGATTGTTTTCATTATTGAGGAATCTTGTGATTTTAAAAGAATTGCTCATTCATTTGTTTAGTCTTTAAGGATGTGTTGATCGTACGATTGCTCGATAAATTATTCAAATCATCAGTCAATTTTCAAAATTAGTTGTAATTGGGGCACCTTTGTTGTGGCAAGGAGTTTATTTAAATTATTATTTATTTATAAGTATTTATGTAGTGTTGCCCACTCTTTGTTTAGTAATTGCACATTTAATCTCAGATTGTCTCAGTGGGGCTGCTCATTCTTTTACAATTCAAGGCTGTGATGCTACTGGCCAGTTTGTCTTGTGTGTGTGTGTGTTCGTGTGTCAGTGTAACCTGCGGAAAGAGACAGACTGACTGAGACAGGGTCAGTCTTAAATCCCTGGTGACATGTCAAGGGGTATCCAATTTTAACTGCCTTAAAATTGCTATCAGTGAAGGATTTACACCCCAACTGGCTGGAGCAAGATAAGTTAGCTACAGTCAGCTACTCCAACCTTTCTGTAAGGATGGAAAAACCTAATGTTGGACTGTATGACTAAAATGACTGTGGGCTTTTTTGTTTATTTTTTATGCCAAAAAAAAAAAGAGTAACTGATTAGGTGCGTTTTCTGTTTATGTATACAGGGGATGTAAGTGGGAGGCGAGGCTCTCAGTTTTTTTTAACTGCCATTCATTCACTGACACCTTTTTGCTTATTATGAGCAGAGACATCAAGCTGTTTCATCCTTGTGCTGAAAAGCCTTTTGTTGATTTAGTGTTGATCCTTTTTAAAGGAGGAACATTTTGTATCCCATTATCCTTTGAAGTGCAATATTCTGTATGTGTGAACGTTGTTACATAATGTTCTAAAACAAATCAAGAAACTTCATGGTCTATGGCCACTACTACCATCACTACAGGTCGCCCAAGTTTATCTCCAGCCATAGTTTGCCTTTTAAAAGGATTTTTTTCTCTCTGCTCTATATTAAGTCTCCTGACCAAGCTGCTGCCTGGTATCACATGAGGGAGCACAGTAGTGAAGGCAAGCACTGTCAAGTAATTCACATAGTCATGTGGCATTTCTTTAAACCAGCCAAGCATTGTTCAGAGTTTTATGTGTGTGTTCCTGTGTGTGTACTGCATAGCCAAACCATGAGTGAGAAACCAGCCTGCGCCCGCCTCCCAGCACAGTGAAGATACAAGACTGGTGTGTGTGACTTTGAGTGTTCACCATGTGTGTAACCATGTGAAAGCACTGTGTATGTATACAACGGTGGGGGAAGGGTCACTGACGGTCTCATGGCTACATTAGCAGATAGTTGTGGCCTGAGGGCCATATAGTGGCAGAGTTATGTAATCTGTGGCATGTCATGGCTAAAGGAGGCCTAGCTATAATATAGAGACAGCCACAGGCTCTTCACTCTCAAGCTGAGCAGGGTGCTAGGACAAAGCACCAGACTATCACTGCTGCTCTAATTTCAGGATCATATGCTCTTATACTGTCATAAGATCTGAGTGAATACAAGAGAAACAAGATATTTAAAATGAATGTGACTTGAAAAAACCCTTACTTTCATTTTTAAAGTAATGACTGTTGTCAAGTTTCTTATCTGTTTGGAATGACTCGCTGCTTTCACAGTCATATAAAATAGATGTTATGCAATTGGCATTTTTTCAGTGTGGGTGAGCCTGAGTCTTTGAATTGGCTGTTTTGTTGAGAACATGGCTATTTGTCTTAGGTAGATAGCTGAATAACTCAGTGGAACGAAATGCCTGGACAGGTGCCACTTGGAGAGCAGTGTTTCTCGTTTCAGAATTACACATGGCTCCAGGAATACAAGAGTGGTTTGACTCTGTTTTTTGGGTTTGGGGTTAAATCTTGGAAATTACTCATGAAGGCAAAGCAGAGCAATACTATTCTAAACTTCAGTGTCAACACAACCTGTAGCAATAAACTGATTTTCATTAGAGGAGGCTTGTAGTCCACAAGGTGTAAATGAGTAGTATCTGAATTGACTTAAACATGGCTACTAAACATTTAGGGTGCATGATTAAACTCAAGTTCATAACCTGATTGGTGTGGTTTAAACAAACTGGTCCATTTTATCCACTTTGAAAAAAACCAAACCGATTGTTCTGATTCCTTTTTGACATCATGTTGCACTATTGAGTCAAGATGGATTATGTCCGTCCTCTTTTTCTAGCCGTCCGTTGTCATTTATTACAAATTAATATCAGATAAAGTCTCATCTAATGTTGATTATCTAACCATGTCTGTGAGAATTACGTATCTATCTGTATGTATCTACATGACCACCAGGGGAAATGTATGTCTAAGCTTTCCCAGCAACATCAGGTATCATGATGATATAGGAGTGTGCTGGAGCAAAGCCACAAGATCAACATGGACCAAGTTGGTTAGCGAGCCTTCTCTTTGATCACAGGGCCTCATGCGGTGCCGTTATGGCTGGACCTCAGGGCTAAAACACTGGACCGCCCACAGAATGAACTGAGGCCAGTTGAGCTAGATAAGACACTATGAAAGGTTCACTGGAGTAGCCTACTAGTCTATATAGTTTTTTCATTTTTACTGATGAAAAAACTATGTAGACACACATTTTCGTTCCTCTCCCACCCCATTTCTCCTTCGAGGAATTCTTGTTCTCATGATTTTCACCACCTGTTTTTGTCCTTGTTGTTTACATATGTGCTGTTTGTGTGTAACTACTACAGGTTGGCAGCTTTGGGGAGAGGCTTAAAGCATCTTAGGAAATGCCATTCTATTGATTTCTGAGCTAGCTAACCTTACTCAATCGATGTAAGCCAGCACCATACTCCCAGTTATCTGTCACTAATACATCCTCTGTGTATTTGACTACGCTGATGTTTTATGTTAATATGTGAATTTCCATGTGGGAAGCAAGTGGGTACCCATGTTTATGGGTGTATTCATGCACCATGTGTTTATGCAGGCATGTTATTATGTGGGTCTGTGTTTAATTTAATGTGTAGGCTTTGTCATACGTATATGTTATGCCGCGAAATCTCTCTTTGTGGTGTTTGTCTATGTTTGTTTTGTTTGTTTTTGATGTTTTAACTTATTTTCCATCACACCTGATCAATTAAAAGTTGAATAACATAAAGCAGAAAGGATCTATTTAATCATATGAAACACAATTTGATTTGAGTATCATTAACTTATGACAGCTGTATACATTTCTATCTTACACCCATGAGTCAACAGTGAGCCCTGTTTGTTGGAGGGACAAAGATCTCTTACTTTCTGTCAAAGAAATGTAACAAAGCCCAGTATCAGAGCTTTCTCCAAGGCTCTTTAGAATAGAAATTACACAGTTACCACGCCAGTTTGTGTATTGCACTTTCCACTTCATTCGTCATCAGTGTCCTCGTAGCTATTGATTAGCTGGTGAGATGGATGGGCAGGCAGATCGTTTAGATTACTGGCATATTAAGCTGCTTAGACCAGTAAGAAAGTCAGGTCAATTATGACCTTGGTTACTCAGTCCAATGCCACATCAGTCTAACTTTATGCATTCATAAACATACATTTTAAGATGTGTTTCCCAAGGTTAGCCCAACCTTACAAGTCCAGATGGAAACACAAATGAGAGACCATGAATACTTATTTATAATGATCTGGGAGGTGTAAACACAGACTCCACCATAAAAAGGTTTCATGTTTTTGAGGGTGATGCAGTTCAAGGTAAAAAAATAACTAGATGTTTTTCTGTTAAAATCCATTTGAAGAATGAAGGAAAAGAAATCATAAAGAATTACTGTCATAATTGAAGCTTAGATTCAGATTATTCATTTAAATGTTTGACTTTAAAATTTGGATTCCTGATGCTTTTGTTTATTAGTTGATATGTAGATACTTTATTTCCCCAAATGTGGAAAATTGTCTCTGGGTTCGCAGCTCAAATAAAACCACTGAGGACAGACATCAAGAGCAGACATTTTGACATAGATGCAGTTATAAAATCTAAAAGTAGCTAGTTGTACTGTAGGTGAACTAAATTAACTGCTAAGTTGTGACAAAACAAACCTTTGATGATCATTTAGAGACATGAACTATGCAGCTGATATGTCAAGAATTGTCATTCCCTTTGATGGTAGTGGAGATGAAGATTGTGCCATTAAATATCACAATAATTAATTTTATAATTCAGTAATGATGATCAGTTTTAATTTATTTGTGTGTAGTTTGTTTTATAAAAAATCAGCAGTGTTGGATCATGCATTTTTCTGTTTTCATTTGACTTTTACACTGCATCTAACTGATAGAACTTTTTTAAACATCTCAGGGAGTCTGGACAAATGTTTGCTAATGAGGTTTAGCCAGGCGTGGGTGTGTGGGTGGTCTGTTGTGAAGAATGTTGCCTTATGTGGGTTTCTCACAGGGCCAGTGCAGAAGCAGTGACTGATGCTGGCCTCCCAGTTTTTACTGAGAGCACAGACGTACAGCTGAATATTTGTGGGTATTTGCAAGAATCCACATGTGTGTGTCATCCATACCAAATCCCCCTGTATCTCTGTGCTATGGAAGTAGCTATAAGATTACAAAAGTTGTGGCAAATGAAGCTGCAGTCTAGACAGAAAGTTTTCCTTTTAGCTTGTTTGTTACAGTTCACTATTAGGTTAACGTTGTAAAACAAACAGCGGTGGATGGAGATGTTGAAAATGTAGCTTTTCTTTGTGTTTTAAATCTTGTTGAACAGGTGGAGTGATGGAAGACGCTAATTGCTTTTTTACTCGCAAAGGTCGTGATGACACTCACAGAACTACGACTGTAGTGGTTGTCAGCTCCAGTAAAAAGTTCACTCCTCACTGGTCTACACTGCTGCCTCGGTGCTGTCTACTCGTGAGGCTGCAGCCCGACACCAAAACGTGGTTGAGTTTTTTCCGGTTCATTTGACTTCCCCTGAAAACCCTTCATTCATGGCGTGTGTAAATAAAATAATTTTTTCTGATGCATCGCGTTTCAGTCAGTGTTTTACGATGTGTTTGTTGCACATGTTCATACCGTGATGTTGATGAAATAAGCTTAATAGGTCAGCACTAACATGCGTTAACATGCGTCTTCAGTGATCCGATCACAAGTGGACAGCTCAAAGTACGTCAGTTCACACCTGACTTTAAAATGCGTCTCCACATGCGTTTTGATTGACCACCTGTGATCGGATCTCACTGCCCCCCTTTATATGAAAATAACCCCTCCATACCCCACTCGCTCTCACTGGCTCACTCTCACACACACACCATAGACGGGCGTAGCGTACGTGACGTCACCCATAGCTTTCTGAAGAGCGGTTTTGAAGTTCAGAGTGGGCCGTTCCGTCATTGCCATCTTGTCAGTACCTGACTCCACCGAACTCCCAGCTAATCCCAAAATCGGCAAAGAGGAGGGGCACGTGTTGAGTCGAGACTTCACTGCATGCCGGCTTGAGGCAGGCATATGCTCACCCGTCTGTCACTCAAAGCTTTAAATGAGTTGGTTATCTAAAAATTCACCCCCCGTACAGTTGTCATGAAGGAGGAAATTAGCTATAGAGATCAAAACTGTTTTTTGTACCAGGCTGTAAACAAGTTTATTTCTGCTGTAAAGTTAGGCATTTTAACATTGGAGTCTATAGGGATTCACTCGCTTATAGAGCCAGCTTCAAGCGGCGATCAGAAGAACTGCAGCTTTTGGTACATCTGGCTTAATGCAATTTGTCAATTGGCTAAAAACAAAATTGCATACCTGTTTATTTGCATATAAAGCGTGGAAGTGAGATCCGATCACAAGTGGTCAATCAAGACGCATGTGGAGACGCCAGGTGTGAACTGACGAACTGAGAGCTGTCCATTTGTGATCGGATCACCTAAGACTAATGTTAATACCAGGTCTGAACAGGGCCTATGAAACTGTGGCAGGACCAATCAGACTGTGTCAGAAGAGTAGGCTGTCCTTCAATGTGGCCCAGGACGCATTTGCGTTCACACTGCTAAAAGAATGTGGACACATGTGGCCCAGACCACCTCCGAATGTGGTCTGAGGGATCAGATCTCAAATGTGTCCTCAGTGCATCTTGGATGCGTTCACACCAGGATTGTGCCGATGGACAATGGTATAAGTGATTCACGATCAGCTATTGGAGATTGTTCATGCTTTTGCAAATGTCAAGACAATATTTGACTTGTTTTCCCATTAATGTAGTTATTTATTATTTGTAGTATTAAATTAATACTAAATTGAATTTGCCTGCCACAGTTTAATGTATATAACCGCATATAACTGACGTTTGCGACACATGAGCACACATACACTACGAAGAGATTGACAGACATATAGAACACGTCATTTAGTTCAGTTTTTGATCCTGCTGCTTTATATTGTGGTAAATAAAACTTCTGGAGTCAGTGAGGTATACACTCGCTTTTTCGGTCACTCCTTTTTCTGTCTTGCTCATAGGGTAACCTAACGTTAATGTAACACACAGGTGTAGTGCTGTCAGAGTCACCGGAACAACCCCCCTCCTTTTTTTCCCCCAGATGAAATAAAATATTCACAGTTCACATAATCTGGTTTATATTTATATACATTTTAAGTGCTTGAAAATCTGATCGTCAAAGTGAAGAGATTAAAGTGATGGAATGGCAATCTTTTGGAAGCTTGGCAATTGTAAGCTGGAAAGACCTGTAACACAGACACAAAATATACAGACATGTTTTTTAAGTGTTAGCTTAATTGGGATCTCATCAGGGATCGTACCTGACCTTGACGCCTGAATGCCCGTAGATATGGGGTTGTTATCCATTCTGTCACTTTCCATCAGCACTTCAGTCTATAATTATGGATCCAGTGTGCTCATCCATTTGAGTTTTGGAACTGCCCCCCCCGTGACGCTGTTTCTTGTTTTAAAACAATAGGTATGAGAATATTTGCCATAGTTGTTGCTGGCCTGTATTTGTGGGATCAAATGTATTTCATCAACCTTTCAACATGGGTAGGAACACATCAACTATATTCATGTTTCATTACTCAGATTTCTTTTATTTTTCACATATTCAGTTTATCCAATTTTAAGATGGAAAATAGGAAAACATTTGTGAAAGAAGCCCAATAGCTTCCATGGTCTCTAATGTCTCTTTCACTTGCTCACTCAAACAGCGCCCACACACACATACACATACATGCTCACAGCAGGTGGGGCTGGATAGATGAAAGGCTCAGGTGCTCTGCAGGTGGACTTAGGCGTGTGCGGTGCAGTGCATACAAAAGCCTCCCTCTGTAGAATTGGCCAGTGTGTTTCATCCAGTCCACAGAGAACAAGTTTCTGTGTGTGTGTGTGTGTGTGTGTGTGTGTGTGTGTGTGTGTGTGTGTGTGTGCGTGCGTGCGTGCGTGCGTGCGTGCGTGCGTGCGTGTATGTTGGGAAATCAGTACATGCCCCAGTGGTTCTGACAGCTCTTTTCGCAGTATGTTCCTAAACCAAAGCCAAACTGTCCAAACTGTCTGTCATCAGCTCCTTCTCTGTCCTTTACTGTCCAACTCAGTCTGCTTGCCTTCTGTCCAAACGGCACTTAGGTTCACAGAACACCCCTGCAGTTTTGCCTCATGATCTCCTCAAAAACCAACCATAGTCCTGTGTTCCATTCAGCTACCTCTCCTTTTATCTCGTCTGTCTTTGTGTGTCTTGTTTTCCATTAGAAACAGTAGGGTGCTTTGTAGGTTTGTAGCAGGGATCTGTTGATTGGTGGGGTGGAGGCAGTGCACAGTTGTTGCTTTGGAAGACTGTTCAGCTCTATATAACTTGTATCACTTCCTTCACTCCTTAGCTGATGTTGGTGCAGTCTCACTCTGTCTTTAGGACTCTTGGGTTTTTGTTTACAGGCTCCTGCTTGGAGACACTCAGGAAATGGTAGGTGAGAATGAAAGGGACGAAACATGGAACTAGGGATATTCTTTCATTGCACCATTGCATGCTTAGGGAATATATTTGACTTCAGGGATTTTTTTGTGGTTGGTTAGCTGTGATTTGGAGCTGATATTTTTTATTTTGTTTACAGTTGTTTATAGTTGTTGTGGTGTAGTGATGAATTTCCCATCCTCTATATCACTAAATTTAGGTAGTTTTGAGGGAAATGAATCTTGTGCTCTGGTTGTGTATGTGCCACAGTCATTGGGATGAGATTTATTTGGAAAGTGTATTAATATTTACTTTATTTTTGAAAGGAGGAGGGATTTGAGCAGACAGTTTAATCCACAGGACTGGTAAACAAAGACTTCTCACTGTAAAAGATAGTCTTTGATCTGACTTTGAAGCAGATGCACACAGAGTTGATTCCCACCTGGAGGTCAACTGACAGTTTCAGCTGGTCATTACAATAACAGAACAAGGTATGGTTCTTTGTAACCTGAACACTTGAGGGCTATTCTCAGTTGTTTAGACAGAGAAATTTAGAGTGAAGACATTTTGTTTCTGGCCTCCTTGCTGGGGTGTACTTTTGTTAGTCTGAATGTTGTGGAAGAGTTGATGGCACTCAGCAACAGGGAATGGCCCAGGGCGATGAGGTGATGTGGCCACTTTGGGATCATTGGACGTAATTATTCAAGAGAAGGACCACACCACACATGTTTTTGATGCTGTGTACTCTGACCATATGCATTAGCTCACTGATAGAGCAAACACAGTTCAACACAATTCCCTGTATACCTGAATAAGTCATCTTCATGGTGTTCTCAGGTTTTGTTTTGTGTAAACAAAGTTTGTACCCCGGATCCTTCCTGTGATCTGTGCGGTGTGAAATGAAGGGAAAAAGAGGAGGAGTGGAGGAAAGAAGAGAGAGCTGTAATGAAAGAGCAGAGAGCCCTGGTCTTATAAAAGTCAGCCATCCATATAATTAGCTGATGCTCTGTTCATGTCAAACTAAGAGCCCTCACAACTAAACATTTAATAACCAACTTTAGTACTTAATCCAATTGACTTTCCAATACATTTCATTTCTTCGTATTAAAATAGTCTCTGAAGATATTGAAAGTACAAGTGACCCAAGAAAAACATTTTTTTATGAGCTCTCTGAATTGTAAAATAAAGCTTATTTCAGCAGCAGTTCATTCTTATTTCGCAATGTGTTGACATTGGTTGATTGTTACAAACTGTCCTGCCAGTGCTTTATAATTCCAGGCATTTTACAAAGATAGATTTTTATCAGACTGTCACAATAATTTGGAGGAAACTATTCTCCTTTAGGTCAAGGGGTTGCCAGATAAACGGAAAAAGTAGCCACCTATTGTTGGGGGTGGGGGTAATTGGTACAGATGGAGATGGTCCAGTTACGCTCCTTTGTTTTTAGACCTGGCCTGAAAAAAAAGACTCATAGATTATGTCCTTAACACTCTTGAGACATTTTCCTTGGCCCGTTAAAAGGCCTCAGTGTCTGGATCCTCTTTGCTGCACTTGGCCCTGCATTTGTGCATTTCTCGTAGACTTGACCGAGGAAAACCTTTGCTGTCATAACGGTGAAGTCAGTGTCCTGGACTGCTTGCTTTCTAACAACTCTCTTCTGTCAACTTGTAAAATGTTTGCAAGATGTCGTCCCCCTGCAGAATAATTCATCCCATTGACCTAACATTTATCTTTTTCCACTGTTTGTTTCCTGTGCAATTTCTGTGCAATGGTATGTTCTTTAAGCAGTAATTGAACAACAGGACTTTTGTTTATGTCATATGAATGAATGAAATGAATGAACTAATGCACCATGCTTCTTCCAATATTTGGTCTGCAATCTTTTCCAGCGTTGCCACATTTATTTTGTAACTTATATTTTGTAACCCATATTGGACTCTGCTGTTGTTTATGGTCTTGCTGAAATATTTAGATATTTACTTGCTCAAATGAGGCAAAATATTTACTGGTAGCTGTTCACCTACAAGCTTTGAGTTGTTCAATGTTAGGCGTGTGTCAGCTGCATTTGCAACACATTTATGAACAGACTACAGATTGAACATTTAGTATAGCTATAGCACTCCTTGATGAAAACACTTAAAAAAAGGGATCTTGGTTATGTTCTTGCCAACATCCATGGCCATCTGTCTTTCTTTACAAAAGGCACGAACAGAGTGCTTTGGGTATTCAAGCAATTTATATTAGGGGTGGGCGGATCGATTTAAATATCGATAGTATCGATACTAACGTTGGTGTTGGGTATTGATCGATACTTGTGTGATGAGATCGATTCTTAAGTTTCAGTTTATCTTCTGTAGAACTCCAGGCATTTACAGAGTGACCGACTTATAACACCGCTCTTCTCTCTCTTCACTCATGCTCAATTAGCCCCTCCCCTTTCCTCCGCTCCGCGGCTTCCACTGCTACACTCACTCACTCACTCACCCACCCACCCACCCAC